>NC_081428.1:65291292-65619149 GCF_949786415.1 Peromyscus eremicus
GATGCCTTAATCTTGGCTTTCCAAAATTCAGAACTGTGAGAAAAGAGTGTTTGTCGTTCAAGTCACCCTGACTGTGGTGCTTTATTATGGCAGCCCCAGCAAATTAATACATAGAACACTTCTCTTTAAATGTTTTAAAAATTTGATGTTTAGTGGTCACAGAATCAATCATTTTCCAATTATTTTTTAACTAATTTTTTTTCTTGAAATATTTAGGTCAAAGTAACAAATGATGCTTTTAATATCTTTGCATTTTGTAACTCATTTTAAGGTGGAAAAAAATCCCACCTAAAATATCACAGCAAAAATTAATGGGAATAAATTATGGATGGTATTAATACTGTTTTTGCAATTTGGGGGAGTTTAAAATTACTTCAAAATAAAGGAGGGAGGGAGAGGGGAGAAAGAGATAGATAGAGACACACAGAGAAAGGAGAGAGAGAGGGAGAGAGAGAGAGAGAGAGAGAGAGAGAGAGAGAGAGAGAGAGAACAAGAAGAAAATAGAGCTAGATCGGTGAAGGTCATCCATCATGAGGTTCTGTTTGAGCAAAAGCTAACCCATGAACTAATCCATCTGCAGGAAAGTGGGTGGAAATGGAGATCATCATTTCAAGCAAAATAAGCCAGACTCAGGAGACAAATATCACATGTTTTCTCTCATCCATAAACTCTAAACTTTAAAACAATAACCAGATTTAAAAGCCAAGGGAAGGACAATTTGTGAAGAGGAAGGAGACCAGTGGGGTATGTAATGAGGCTGAATATGATTAAAGTCTATCACATACATGCATCGGAATCTCATAATAAAATCCATCGTTTCATACAATAAATATACTTTATTAAAAATAATTTTAAAATAATGAAATTAAGCTTTAGGAAGGGATAGTGCTAGAATCTTTATGGAATTGTTCCTCGGCTTTCAATGCTGTTTAGTCACAAGACTGAGAAGGCCTTCTTAGAGATGACTGACCAAACAGAGACTCTAAACATGAATGCTGTATTGGCTTGCTGTTAGAAGGAGTTTGAGTTCACAGTTAGAGCTAGGGAAAGCACCACACAAGAAATACTCTTTCAAAAAGTCCTGTTCCTGGAGAGAGGAGAGCAAGCGTAGAAGTGATGGAGATACTAAAGTCTGGGCCAGGTGTGTCCAGGTTCCTGGCCTCTTATCCAAAGAACAGACTAACAAAGACGTGCAATGTAGAAAAGTAGTCCAAAGTAAATGATAAAGATGATAAAGAAATGATCATATGGGAGCAGCAACCACCGTGAGTGAGAAAGTGCCCAGATCAGGTCACAGCCAGCTTCTCTTCTTTTGGGGGAGGGGTAGTTACCAGAGGATGTAGCTACAGTGGCTCTCTATTTTGATAGGTAGATTAGGTCACACGTTTCTTTTTACTCTCCTTCATGTCCCTTCCCATAATGCATCTGGTTTTAATTATATGCCTGCCCAATTACACACAGGCATAAGATGGTAAACGGGATTATTCTTAAATTTCACTTGAAAGACATAGTTTTCCTTATTGCTCATATACCTAAAACCAGTTCTCCAAGGTAGTTCCAGCTGGATTGGCCTTTCTAGTAGTCTTCATACTGGATCCTTTGGAAATACACTGGAATAGAACTTGTCTAAATTTGATTACTGCAAGAGGAGGAGAAATCTAGACTATTTTTTTTAGTTTTGTTTTGTCTTAAACTATGAGGAGATTAATAGAAAATTTACAGGGAGCATGGATTTAGGTGCTCATTTAAGAAGTCACTTTCCCTCTGGCCCCATCCCTTCAGGACATTCAGCCTCTTGCTTCACATTTGCGAAAAGGAGCCTTTTCAGACTTTAAATTGAGAGGACATTAAATTTTTTTATTCATTTTGCATTATGCAAACTCCAAGAGAACTCTAAGGGTAAAAACATAGAAGAAAATATCTTTTAGTGTTCACGATTTGCTTCTCATCTTTCAAGTTCAGGGACACACTGCCCCACCATGCGGAGCCAGGGTTGTCTGTGGTCATCCTGGACAAGGCTGAGACAGGACATTCCCAGATCAAAGACTGTACTGCACATGTTGTTGTGGGGTAGAGGTGCGAAATATCTCTCAGTGCATGGGCTCCTGGTTTGCACCCGGCAGCCACTGTGTAACCTTCTGGAAATGGCACATCTTTTCAGAATCTCTGTCTTTTTTATTTTTCTAATTGGGTAATAGAAGCTACTTCATCAGATCTTGTGAATGTTAACTGAGAAATCCGAGAATCTTGAGAATGTTAACCTGTGAAAAATTTGTCATCTGTAAAGTGTAGTACAGATATTATTCTCAGGACAGTTTGTGTGGACAGAAAGAGGAAGAGAGAAAAGAAATAAGGAGGTGATGGGGAAGAAAAAAGACACAGGAAGAGGGAGCAGGAAGGAGGAAGAGGAAGGAGGAAGAGAGAAAACGGAAAGAAGATGGAGAAGGCAGAGGGACCTGTGGTATAGACAGTAGGGCTCGGGGCGAGGGAGTGTGTATGAGGTGGGGAGGAATCATCCCGTACTACTTTGCCAGGAGGTGGCTGCATTCATCTGTTAGCCTTCTCTTTGTTACCTGAAGTGCTTGACCCCCTCAAGCAAGGGACTCTCATGGGAAGGTGTATGAATTCAAGACTTACTCTCCACTTTTGTTTCTTTTGTCTTAAACTTTGGGGCTGTGATGAGACAAAAAAGTTAGAGGGAGCAAAGTCTTGCCCCCTGGCCCCATCCCTGCCCCAAAATTCAGCCTCCTGCCCCACATTTGCAAGGGCTTTTTCCAGTCTTTATTGTTCCCTAGCAGGGTAGCTGTGATCTGACTGGTACGCTTATTTGCACTTCTCCGGCCTCTGTTTGTTAATCCACATCACAACACTCAACCCAGGAGTTCAGGGAACACTTTCTAGCTGCTGAGATTATGTGGGCCCCCTCCCCTGTTTTAGTTTATTGATTTATTCTTCTTTGGGGAAGACCAAACTTGAAAATAATCACGAAACACATTTCAACATGAGCAAAGGAAAGGACTGAAGCATTATCCAAGCTAGCAACAGCTTGGACCCTTCAAAACTGCTTCCCAGGGCTAGAGAGATGGCTCCGTGGTCAGGAGCACTCGCTGCTCTTCAGAGGACCTGAGTTCAATTCCCAGCACTCACAGGTAGCTCACAACTGTTTGTGACTATAGTTCTAGAGAATGTGATGCACTCTTCTGGCCTCTGCAGGCACCAATGTGGTGCAAAGACATACCTGTAGACAATATACCTATACACATAAAATTAAGTAATAATTTAAAAAAATAAAATAAGTTACATAAGGATTCTGATTTAATGTGCAGGGGAAGAGTCAAGGAAAATTATTTTAAAGAAATTTTACAAAATATCATTTCTTCCTGATTTTCTATAGACTGGGCCTTTTCTGTCCTCCTCCCAGCTCCAAAGATGATGTTCCTTCCCATCTGGCTACGGGTGAGACTGAGGCTACCCCATCATGTTTACTATTTTAACAAGGATGTGGCCATAAATAACACCATGGCAATAGATGACTCTATAAACCAGGCAGGTTAGATGCCTGTGAGCTTTCACATGATGAGGCTCCTGGGAAACAAAGGAAAGGGGGGCACAGAAACGCAGTCAGAGCTGGGTTTTATCATCTCAGGACTGTAGGGAAGAAACAGTGCGTCAATGGGTCATAAGAATTGATGTGTTGCACGTCTAGCAGTATTTTGTGAAGGCCTGTGTGTGCAACAAAAAAAGCACCAAATATGAATAATGGACAGAGCAATCAAATCACCGAAACAAATGCAAGAGTCACTGCTCCACAGGAACTCAGGCTAAGTTCTGAGTTAACATTGGGTGACTGTTTTTGCTACTATAGTTTTCATAGAGTCTACAACATCCTTGATTCCAGTGAAATGTCTGAGTTACCACACCCTTCCCCCAGGGCCCAAGGGACCATCTGAGGACGAGGAGGCAGAGAGATCAGGAAGGACCAGAGAAAACACTACCTTTTGTATATGACAGGACTGTTGTACTCTCGAACTCACAGGAACCGTGGCTGCCTGCATAAGACCTGCACAAGATCAAGCCATTCAACGTTCCAGGATGGAGAGGGAGGGGCACAGGAGAACCCACCCCTAGCTATGGAGCTATGGACAGCCGATGGTTTCTCGCAGATAGCAAGTCAGTTTCACTTGGGGGTGTGGCTCCTGGTAGGTCGACTGCACTCCAGTAGATGGTCCCACACCCAGAAGTATACGGATGGCAAAAATAAGAAATCGATAGGGCTGGAGAGATGTGGGGACCTGCCCCACCAGGAACTTAGGTCACCTGTGAAGAGGTGGCCTGGGACCGAGGAAAGGCAAGTGTGCACTGCTAGCCCTCCCGTTTCCCAGCGTCCCTCTTACCTGGAGACAATCAGACTCAGCGGGGAGTCAAGTCAAGCAAGAACTCATTTATTGATGGGCTGTAAGCTTCTTTTACACCAGAAAACCTCCAAACCCTAGGAGGGGGTGAAGGAACAACCCAATCATTTTAAAGGGCACCCTATTTACAAGTTGTTTATGTCCTGACACTATCTATTGTTTTTTAGTATCTTATCTTAGCATAAATAACTTGAGCTAACTTCCTTTCTCACTATTTGCATCCACTCTCTGCGTAAACACCTTAAAGCTTAAGCTCTATTTATCTGAATTTCTCTCAGCACCCTCTTTGCAGCCCATGTACGCCCCACAGAGAGATGGCTCAACAGTTAAGAGCACTGACTGTTCTTCCAGAGGACCTGGGTCCAATTCCCAGGACCCACATGACAGCTCACAACTGTCTGTAACTCCAGTTTCAGAGGATCCAACACCCTCACACAAGCATACATACAAGCAAAATACCAATGCATGTAAAAATAAATGAAATCTTTTAAAAAGTAGAATTGATAAGTTATTGAATTGTAAAAGGGAAGACAGGAAGTTGGCAGAGAGTTATGGAGGTGAGAGTGGATTGGGGAGGGATTAAGAAGGGTGGTTGTGGGTCAATATGATCAAAATACATTGTATGAAATTTTCAAGGAATTAATAAAAATATTTTTTAAATTGAAAGTGATTAATGTTCCTTTTGAATTTTAAAATCCCTTCTAAAAAGACAGACTAGCCCATCATTAGATAAGTTGAGTAATTTTCAAATATGTCAATAGAGAATATGAAATAAGAAACCTTACTTCTCCGCTTAAAGCCCTTCAAATATACTCAACTTTGAGCCCAGCTGTTCATTACTAAAAATCTCATATGAAGATCTTACAAAGAATTGTTTTCATTATGTATATTTGCATGCACTAGAGTAACAAAGGACATGTGTCTAATACACTTCCCCCGCCCTTGCTCTACAGCCCTGAAATACTTTCTGTCAAGTCCACTGCACTTACAAGCCAGCAGGTTCTTAAGAGCTTCGGGGTCCTCAAGGGCGGTGCATTGCAGCCAAGGTTGCCTAACTCCTGCCAGGTCTGTCTCATTAGCATCCTGCCTCCCATCTCACCCTGTCTTAAAGCCCTCTGTGAATTCCATGGCCAAAGCCATAAAGGACCTAAGAGCAAAGGTGGTGATATACTTGACACTTAGTGACTAATATGTCATCCCTTCAATAACAAAAAGAAGGTGTTTCTTCCTGCCACCTGCCAGAAGTAGTATACAATGCAGAGAGCTGGCCTTCTTGGTCTGTATTTCAGTGTTGGCTTAGGAAATTTTTCTGGAAGAATAGATCTTTAAAGGAACCGCAGAGCTCATTGACACAGGTCTGAATATCAGGGCCGTGAGGTATGTGTTCAATCCTAAATCAAGGCATCGTGTGGAGATGCTGCTGTCAGACTTGTCGGCATCTAGACCTAAAATGATTCAAGTCGGATATTTTCCCTGTGTTGAAGCTTGAACCCAGGACTCACACTCGGTAGGCAGGTGCTCTTCCACTGAGCTTTACCTTCACCCAAAGACAATTTCAACCCTTTAGAGTAAGAAAATTCTGAACAGATTCAGCCACATAAGGGGACCTGAGCTCAGCTGGTCATTTATTGATGCCTAGTCTTGTTTGTGATGGGGCATAACTCAGAGCATAAAAGAGACACGGACACCTGGAGATGAAGGCTTATCTCTACTAACGATGAGAAAGGAATATGAGTTGAAGGAGAAAGGATTAAGCTTAAATTTAGTGTCTATATCCACCTATATAAATCCTTGGCGAAACTATTAATCACTATGACCTTTATTTACCTCGACTATGAAATGAAGATAACGGTACCCATGTGTTACTCACAAGGCTATGGGAAAGCTCAAATGTTGTCATTGTAAATATGATAAGTAAATTGAAAAGAGTATACAATAACTTGCATTATACTACCAGTGTTATTATTTTTGGTGCTGATAAAATACTAGAACATCTCAAACATAGTACCGTACTTTTCTAGTATTTTTTCCTCCTTTTGAGACAGGGGCTCATTCTGTTGCCAAGCTGACCTGGAAATCCTGGGTTAAGCAATCCTCCTGCCTCAGTCTTCCAAAGGTAAGAATTACAGGTACAATGGTGTGCCACAACACGTGCCTCTCTGGGGCTTCTACAATTTTAATGTGTTTGAGACCCAGCTGGTTTTGTTAAAGTGATTCTGATTCAGTAGGCTTAGAATGGCAGCCAAGAATCTGTGTTGCTACTTGGCTCTCTGGTAATAATACAGCTAGGCTGGGGACCACACTTTTTATCATGGGACTCAATACAAGTTAAGCCCTTAAAAATGATGAATCTATAAAAAGTCACTTATATGACTCCGAGGGTAGGAAGCTGAAGGAGTTATGTAATTTATTTTGCACAGAAAGGCAGTTTTTATCTTTCATCGATTATAAGCAAGGGCATAGGAGTCCATGGCACAATCTCAGGTAGACTGTTGGGTTCTGTTACCATAAACAATAGACACAGTCAAGGAATATTGATGATCGTCTTCTGTGCACTTTTCTTCAGAGATTTTTCTTTGCCAACACACTCGGCTACCCTTTGGAGAAAAGCCAATTTGGCAAATTGTTCTTGGCAGTCCTGGGAAATCATTCCCAAGAGGGAAAAGTTCTGACTGGATGGCCTGAGAGGGGCCTCCACCTTCCATGTTGGCCAGGACCCGCAGCCTCTCAGCAGCCATGTTCACCGTGAAATTCATCTTTGTCACAAATAGCGAATCACATGCTGTACAATATCACAATCTCATTATGGGATGTCATCTCACTGCACAAATACATTATTTTCCCCAGATTTACTGACACTGCTGCCCACATCACAGCCAGCATGTGATGGATGGGCTCTATCTGAATGGATTTAGGTGTGTGATTTACACATGGCAGGCTCCTGACAGCCATGGACCACAGCCAGTGCCAGAAGGGCTGTGAAGAAGGTTTCTCCTTCATGGTCCCTTAAGCACAAAACCCAGTGGATGGAAAATGTTGTGGCAGCTAATGTAAGGGGGAAAAATGAGGCTAAGTGCAATACAGTTTCTGAAATACACTTCTCCTGTGTTAGAATTAGACACCACAGTGAGGGCTTTGAATTCACTGAAGACCTTACTGGTTGAGTTCACAATAAGGTACCTAGTGCCAAATCTATTTTACAGAATGATACCCTTTAGCCAGACATCATACCTTACATGAGAAGAGAGAATATTCCTGTGGTGTTTTGGAATTTCTATGGAGAGCAAATAATTGTACAAAGAAAAGAAGAAGCAAGAGAAATATTTGCACCTTCTCATTTATGCTCACTTAATATTCCCAGAAGGAAATAATTAACTCTCTAGGAGAAACAGCGGCAGAAATCTCACAGTGGGGGCTGGAGAGGTGGCCCAGTGGTTGAGAAAGCTTGTTACTCTTGCAGAGGACCCCAGTTCAATTCCCCGCATCTTCACAGCGGCTCACAATCATCTGTAACACTAGTTACAGGGGATACAATGCCCTCTTCTGGCTTCTGCAGGCACCAAGCATGCCTGCAGTGCACATATATACATGCAGGCAAAGCATCCATAAACATAAAGTAAGATGAATTTTTAAAAAAATAAAAAATATTACAATGGAGAACTTTGATTTTAAAAGGATTTCAGAGACTCTCGGATTTTGTATCCAGTGCTTTGATCTTTTCTCTAGATTCTGGTTGCCTAATCTCTGCTTAATTCCTGGAAGATACTAGGAAAGTTGGCTCTCCAGAAAACCATGTCCAGTTACTGCTAAAAGACTTGGGACATGAAGGAATAGCATCATACGCTCATATTCTTTTCAAATGTAATTGCATATGCTTATCAGAGACAACAGCAAACACGAAATGTAAGCGAGAGAAGAGAGAAATAGCTGGGACATGCCAAGTAATGCTGACCGTGCTGTCCATCACTCATAGGCAGTGGAGGCCACACTCCCGAGTAAATGAGATCGGTTCCCTCTGTTGGCTCAGTTCCCAGGTGGCTTTCACCATAAATGCCAATGGCCACATTGACCAAATTAGACATATTTAATGTGACTGTTTTTATTCCACCCAGAACCTAAAACATGAGCTGACTGCTATTTGGAATCTACCGGAGAATAGGAATCAGTTCCAAATTTGGAGAAAAATTTACTGTATTAGACTTTGAGAAGTTGCTCTTCAACGTGGCGTCTTCCTAAAGAACTGTCCAGGGAGTGTTGGCTCAGAGGATAAGCTCATGTACTGCTCTTGAACAGGACCCAAGTTTGGCTAACAGCACCTGTCAGGCAGTTTACAAACCCATGTAACTCCAGCTCCACAGGGTCTGAACTCTGGACTCCAGGGGCAACTGCACTCTCATGTGCAAATACACATACACAAACAAACACAAATGTACATAATTGTCAAGGGAAATTTGGGCTGTATATATGTCATGTATCACATCGAACTGAGTTTCCAGTCGGCTTTTGTGCCTTTCCTCATATGCACAGGCATTATTCCAGGGTGTCTATGACAGTTAATCTCTCGATGTCTCTCTTGTGAAAGGGGAGAAATAAAACGTCCATACTTTGATGTTAGCTTTTATGGGCTTCACATGAGACGGCAGGAAGGCATGTGTAATGAAAGCCTGTTCAACCTTATGACATGACCCAAGAAGAGAAATTCTCCTCCAGTCACTGAGATGGAGGTGAGAGGAACAGATAGGACCTGGCCAGACCACAGAAGCAAGCATAGGCTTTCAGTAGGGGGCAGGATCAGGGTGTTTTCTATGAACTCACTCATCAGTAAATGCAAGAATTACACTCCTACTTGTATTACTGTAGCCAACAATAATCACTAAATTATTTGTATAGCAAAGCTATGTCATATTAGTGATTAATAGTTATGTATGATTTTGGTAGGTTAGACCAACACTAATTTTGAAGTAATTACTTAATTGTCTATTGACATTAAAATATGCCATGAACTCATTCACCATGAACTCACTATTTCATAGTTCTAGGAGACAAATAAATAGAGATCTTCTGGGTTGTATTCACTCAGGAAGTTTTAGTTGAGAACCATTTCACATATTCCCAGGCTTCTAGACCTCTCTGCCTTCCTTAGGTAGTGACTGCTTTTCAGTAATAGCATCACTTCAGACCCTGTTTCTGTCTTCACATCTTTCTTTGATTCTGGCTCTCCAGGCTCCTTCTGGAAGAAACAAAACAAAATAAAAGGGCCTATAGATAGTACAGGATAATTCCCTATCTCAAAGTTCTTAATTTAACCATGTCTCAAAGTCCCTTTTGCTACATAAGATAACATAGTCACAGAATTGGGGATTATAATGTGGAACTCTTTAGTGGAGCAGCAATTAGGAATATAGTAGGTTAGAGCAAACAGAAGGCTACACTTTCTAATGTAAATATATTTCCTCATCTCTTAAGATAATAGACACAGCAAAGCCCAGGTGCTGAGATCAAGCATGGTTCTCTCCCCCTGCATTGTCTATCTACATGGTTGGGGGTAAGCTATTTCTAAGGTTATTACCAGAATAAGAGGTAGTAGATAAGTGCTTATGGCATTTCACCTGTAGTGACACCCTGGCTCAGATGCCAGCATGTATTTGCACAACCCTGTGAGTGAGCATATCTCTAAATCTCAAACTCTGGTTGCCTTGCAGGCTACATGTTCAGCCCAGCCACATGTTAAGCCCTGCCCCACTTCTTTATGCCTTAGTATCCTCATGTGTGACACATGAAAACTTGTGCTCTTTTGTTACATGCTTTTTCATTTGCTTCATTTTGCAAGAAACCATCAAACTCATGGGCGTGGAGGCATTTCTACAGAGCACAGTGTCACACATGCATTGGCGACCGTGGAGCTTTGTGAAGCATGAGAATGGTCGATAGGACACTGGCTCATATAAATAAATGGATTAACTATGCATTTATAGAGATGCATCCCGAGTGTATTGTTTAAGATGTCACTCAACCATGGCTGCCCATTGGAATCACCTGGGGAGCTTTCCAAAGCATCTCTGCCTGGACTCAGCCTCAGCCTCGGAGGATTTGGATTAATCAGCGTGGGGGACAGCCCCAACTCTGGGATTTTAAAAACTCCCCAGTTACATCTAATGTGCAGCTAAGGTTGAGAATCACTCATTAATGACACTATAGAAGCTTCAGAAATGTGTTTTGAATTGATTTGCATTTTATAGAGAGGAGAGAACTCACTTTGCTGTTGGCAGAATGCGTTTGTAGAACTAAAGTGACAGGCAGAATTGACAAAATCATACTCTGATCCTACATAAAAACATTCCATTAGCAATCAGAGACATCTAAGCATCAAAATGCAAGTAACTGCTTACTTTTTTCACAGCAAAAATAGACCTATAGGCTATTAACAGTACAATTTGGTGTCTCCTCTGTAGATTAAATCAAGCTAATGCAGGCTTCTTGATGCTGGTTAAGGCAATGGTTCCATATCTTGACCACATGTCAGAACCATCTAGAAGGCTTTTACAGTTCCAGGATCCTGGCTGCCCCTCCGATTACTTAAGTTGAAATCTCTGAGGGTTGGAAGCCAGCATTGGGACATTTCTTACATCTCCCAAGGTGATATCTAAGCACCAATAAAGCCAGCACTGAAAGACAATCACATTTAAACTCAAAAGCCACAGATCCAACATTAATTGAGAACTATTCATTATCAGAAATTGTATGATATTTTACATCTCATGAGGCTTCCGGTCTAATAAGTAGAGAAACATGGTGGCCTGTAGTTAATAAAGGCAATAAGAGCAAAGAGGCATTGCACATCCCCCTCATTTGATAAGGGAACAACAGAGAGGAAGCCCACACTGACTTCAAGGTTTGAAGAACAATTTTGTGAAGGAGAGATGTGAATGAAGGGTATTGAGACCCGAGAATATACAGTCTATACAAAAAGTCAGAAGTCTAAATCTTAGGAATTGATTGTGTCATGTAAGAGCTAATAATTTTCTCAAAGTTAGAATTAACTAGACAGTACTATACTCAATAAAGAGCATTTTAACATTCACTAACTTATTTAAACATAATTCTTACAATACTTCTCGGGAATTAAAAAGGACCAAACTGTAACTGAATCTCCAGAAAATCATATTAAGTAGAAAAAAAACACACCCAAAATGCCATTCTATATGACATCAGGATATAACCACTGAAATCATAGAATTAGGGAGCCAGAGGCCGGGGTAGAGGTTTCCAGGGCCTGAGGTTGGGAACAAAGGTTAAAGGGCAGTGAGAAGGTTGTCGCCCATGGCAGATTAGCTGTGTGTCTCACAGGCAGCAGTGACATTTGCCTGCATAGCCTAAAGATGCAGAGGACGTACCTGTACATGTCCCCTACAGGCTTCTGGGTTTTGAAAGTCTGAGTCGGGTGCCACCAATAGAGGACACCAAGGAAGGACACGCTAGACCTGCCTGTGCTGTCCTTGAGTATGTAGATGGATACCTGCTTCAAAACAAGATATTTTGTTAAAAAAAAAAAGAAGAAGAAGAAGAAGTTGATGCGAGGTCTTCAAAACAAAACCCATATTTCTAAATTTCTTCTCTATTTCCTTCTCCCCCTCTCCTTTCTATATTCTTTCTTTTTTACATTCTTCCTTTCTCATTTTTTTTCTTTTCTGACCCTAATCTCTTCTCCAAAATTTTTTGAAAAATACATCTAAGATTATTCCTTCTGCCAATGGATACAAATAAATTAATCCAAAGAGCCTGGTTGTTTTAAGTCTGTTGTCACCAGAGTGCAGACCCATCCTGAAATTCATTCACGATTCGTCCAGCAGAACAACCAGAAGTTGTTTTACTAAAGGGTTAGCTTAAGGCTAAAAATAGGAATCAAGCGGCATCTCCAATTACAAACACTGAGCTCCTTTAATCTGAAAGTGATGCATTAGCCATAAGGAAAAAATCAGGCCTAAGAATGAAAAATGAAGTTTATGCTCACTAGTCAGAAAGTGTAGACATTCATACAGTTGATCACAGGATGGTATTTTAAAGAATGTCTTATTTATACTAATTCAGGTAACAATAACAAAATTGCCCTGCATGAAGAGACTCCCTGCATCAGCCTCGCCAACAAATCTCATAAAGACAGGTGTGTCTCTGGCGCAGGCCAACACTTTTGAAAAATGACTTCGAAAAACCACATTTTCCTCTTTGTTTCTATGTGAATAGCAAAAATACCTTGTTCTACAATTTCTCCACAAACTCCAAGGTACAGCGGAAAACTGGGTGATGAGCAGGTGTCAGGGTCCCTGCAAGGGGCACATCGAGCCAGGAAATGATCCACGCAGGGTGAAGAATGAGACTCAGTTCAGCACCACTTTAACAGGTGCTGGGTCAAAAACTTCCAGAGTCCGACCTCATGGTTTATTTTTCTTACACATTTAAGCACATTAAAATTTGGGGGGGAAGTTTCCACGTGACAATTATCATAGCACAGCTTTAGGGATGGCTGCATCAAAACTCCCTTGTAAAGTGGCAAAGCACCTGTGCCCTTTACAGTGAGAATGGGCTCTATTGACTGCTAAACGGAGCTCAGGGAAAAGGCCTGGAAGGATCTGGAAAAAGTATCAGGATAGAGTCTATTGATGAAGGATGCAAAATACATGGGTCCTCTTTCATAAGGATGGTTCTATTCACTGAAAGAAGAGCTCAGGATTAGGGTCTAAACAGGGCTCAGGATTTGGGGGGATTCGGGTGAAGCCTGGCTCCATAGAATAGCAAAAGATCACCAGGTCATTCAATAACATCTATGCCATCCTTCTGGGTGAACAGTTATCAGTCATTTTCTTCCCTTGAAGAAAAAAAGAAGCCTTTGTATTTAACAATTCTGAATTTTCTAATGCTTCTGTGAGCTCTGCCTCCTGCAAGCAGTACAAGCAGGTCCTTTCTCTTCCTGCCTAATGACAGGTGTCATGACGACAAATAGATGCTGAAACTCATAGGCCTTCCTTAGCCTCCTCTCCGTGAGATGAGATGCCGCAAATAAATCATCCTTCATCTTTAAATGTCATTTATTTTTCCAGATATGAAGCATGCACTTAAAATTACTGAAATGGGGACAAATGGAGTCTGTTCATATATATATATATATGAAATTACATGCTTCAGAATACCTAAAAATACCTTAAAGTGAAGAGAGTATGAGCTTCCCTTAAGGAAAAATAAGTAACTCAGTGTACTATGAAAATTAATGAGATCATCACTTACTATAATAGCTCTAAAAGCATTATGGCTTTTTAAAAAGTTTAGGGAAATCTGTACTTGTGCTGACTTAGAGAAAATGGTAATAGGTCACAGACTATGGATATACTGCTTTTTAAGTTCTTATTACTCTAAGTGATCAAATAGGTCAAATCGAGAAAATTCAATTGTGAATTCAGAGTTAGTAAGCTTTTGCAAAAGTAAGACAAAGTAAATATGCCAAGAGCCACTTTCAAACAAAGGAAGCTCTAGAAGCAGTTTTAAACCCTGGGTGTTTGAAGCACACTCCCATGTGGTAGTTTCCAGCTTGACACAGTAGAGGAAGCAACAAGGGAACCCAAAATAAATTCCTTGTAGCCCCTATGCTCCTGACAAGATGTGACATCCAGTCTTTGTCTCATTACCTGCCATGCAACTGTCCTTAGACATTGCATCCCCTGGGGTCCTGGTCCTTTGCTCTGCTCTCCTGTAACTGAGGCTCTTCCTTATGAGGTACAGCCTCTCCAGGAAAGCCTTCCTTTCCCCAGTCATCATCTGGAGGTTTCGCATGTACTGTATGTAGGGGATGGGAAGAAAGATAGGCAGTCTGGACATCCTTTCCATGAGAGTGCATTATTGCTTTCCATGTCACCATAACAGAATGCCTGACAAGTATATCTTCATAAGATTGCTTTGGCTCACAGTTTGAGGGTGAAGTCTATCATAGAAAGGTCAGGGGCAGCTCTCAGCTCTGCAGCAGGAACAGGAGGTTGCTTGCTCACATCTGAGCAGATCAGAGAGCAGAAAGGTCAGGCTAGAGCTAGGGCCAGCCTATAATCCAGGAAGCCTACCCACCCCCAGTCATCAACTTTCTCCAGCTAGACCCTTCCTCATCAAGGCATCCCAACTTCTACCTGCTAGGGATCAGGTGTCCAAACACATGTGTTTACAGGGAACACTTCACAAGAGAGAACAGTAACCAACAGGTAAACAAAATTACATAGAATTTTGGCTTCTGGTGATAGCTAATAAAGTCAACAGAGCAATGTGGCCAAGAGTAGCTGGAGCAGGGAGGCAGGGTTACTTAATAGAGAATGGGCAGGTAAAGAGACGACATTAGGAAAGAACTAAAGAATAAAAAGGAACCTGTCATTCAAAGTTCAGGAAAATATTTCCCAGGCAGGAAGAGAGGAAGCATGAAGACTTTGAGGAAGGAATGGGACATGAAATCCAGACAATTGAATTATAAGAATGGCCAGGAGATGGGAAGTGGCAAGGTTAGAGAGCTGAGGACCTTCAAGTCCACAGGGCATTTTTTGTCCTATTTTAGGGAAGATAAGAATCATCGAGGAATTGACAGTATAGAAATAATAGTACAAAATCACATTTTAAAGACACGGCTCTGGTTGAAATAGAAGAAAATGGTTTTTTTTTGTTTTGTTTGGTTTGGTTTTTTTTTGGTTTTTCAAGACAGGGTTTCTCTGTGTAGCTTTGCGCCTTTCCTGGAACTCGCTTTGGAGACCAGGCTGGCCTCGAACTCACAGAAATCCACCTGGCTCTGCCTCCCGAGTGCTGGGATTAAAGGCGTGTGCCACCACCGCCCGGCGTAGAAGAAAATGTTTTAATCAGCAATGGGGAGTGGATAGAAGCTGTAGTTGTTAGAAAATTATTGCAGGAGACAGAGCAGTGAGGTGGTGATATAGACATCAAAGTGGATGGATTCTAGTTATATTTTGAAAGTAGAATGAACCATCAAGGAAGGATGGTCATGAAGACTAAGAAGAAGGTGGAGATAGAGGAGGCTTGTGGCTTGGTGACTTGAGAACAGGGAAGCTAGTATCATCATTTTATGACATAGGGAAGAGATGTATGAGAAGTGGGAGTTATGTTTTAGATACTACTTTGAAAGATCAGTAGAGCATCAAGAGGAAATGCTAAGAAGTGGTTTCAATGACTAGGAAGCATGAAGCAGGGAACATGTTCCAAATACCACATGTTCCAAATACCAAATCCTACTCATTAAATTATCTTATCAACATTTAAATATGTACACCCCTGGAACAACAATCCCACTTCTGGGTGCCTATCTTCTAGAGAATAATAGCACGCACATATAAGGCAGTGTGTGCTGACATTTGTATCATAGCATTGTCTCTGACAGCAGATGTTGAGATCAGCCTAAGTGCTCACAAAAAGTGCATTTTGGAAACTACATTACATCCATAGTGAATCTCTGTTCATTGATGGAGAAATCTCATGGTGTGAAAAGAGATTGTAAACTATGTATTACATGGAAAAGTTAGATCTGAGAACTATGTATTAGCAGAATTCATCGGTAAGAAAGAAAAGAATTATATAGGCAAATCCATGGAAGTGTAACAACATAGTGTTATAATGAAGATGGGGTGGTAGGGAAAGTATTACAGTGGGCTTTTAGTTTACTTTGATGTTAGAATTTTTGTAAGAAAAAAATGTATAATGTCCACTCTTAGTATTCTAAAGAATATTCAAACCAGCAATTCCTACCTATCGACCTCAAACATAATCAATAACAGTCAAGTTTATTTTACAGAAGATAGAAACTAGGAGCAAAGAGATTGAACTACCTCATCAGAATTGCAGGTCTGGTTGAAACTGGGCTTGAAACGAGGCCTGCTCCCTAATGGACTAGGCTACCTCGCTTCGGAGCTAGGTATGATGTGTGAATTTTTACCATATAAGGCATGAGACAGTTCTCTATGTAAAGAATGCAGATAGATGGATGGATAGATAGACAGACAGACAGACAGACAGATAGATAGATAGATAGATAGATAGATAGATAGATAGATAGATAGATAGATAGATATTTCTGTCTTCTTGTTGGAGGATAGATGGATAGGTTCAGGGAATTTGGGGCAAGCCAGAGAGTTCTTGAGTAAGTAGGGACTCACTATCTGTCTGTCTTTCTCTGCCTGCCTCCCTCTCTCTCTCTCTCTCTCTCTCTCTCTCTCTCTCTCTCTCTCTCTCTCTCTGACACACACACACACACACACACACACACACACACACACACACAAGATAGAAGATATACTAATGTAGGATTAAATGATAGACTAGCCACAGCTCCTAAGAAAATAACTCATTTCTGGGGTTGACAAGATGGCTCAGCAGCACATTACTCTTGCAGAGGACCCAGCTCAATTCCTGGCACAAATACGGTAGTTTAAAACTATCTGCAGGTCCATTTCCAGGGGATCTGATGCCCTCTTCTGACCTCTGTGGGCACCAGGCACAAATGCGATGTACTTGTCTACAAACATACATGTAGACAAAATACCCATATGCATAATATAAAATTTTAAAATCTAAAAACCCCCAAATGTAAAAGACTCACTTCTGTCACCATCATTTCCTGAAAGCTGTCCTATCTGCCTGACACTTCTCATCAAATGATTATTTTAATGATGAAGGGAAACCTGAGGCCATGGTGTCCAGACAGGGAAATGGAGACGGCTCTTCAAAGAAGAAGGGAAAGAACAAAGGAGCCCATTTCTGTGGTTTGAGTTTAAGGACCTAGGGATAGGAGTTTCCTTGCTTTCATCCAGTCTTGTCTGACTCTCTCATGTGGGGAAAAAAAAAAAAAAAACGGAACGGCTTCAGTCGCTCCAGCTTATTTCTTAGGGCTGCTGCTGTGGGAGAACATCCTCTACTCCATCTCCTGTGAGGGGGAACTTTCACTTTCACAGCGGTTCACGTCCTACCATGCTTTATTCATTCTTCACGAGGGAGAAGAGGCTATGTGGCCATCCAGGACTAAAACACGAGCTTGAATCATACTGGTCTTTTATCTCCCTTTTGCCATTTTGAAATCTTTCTGTGGGAATATTGCATTCTGCTCTTTCTCCACGCCCTCATTCTATATATTCTCAAATCTGCAGGCCCTTTCGACAGAGGTGGGACAGTGCGGTTAAGGGTTTCCACATCTGGAGTTCAGAGTGAGTAAGCTTGTTGACTAAGGAGTAGAAACTGTGCTGCACTGACGTATAATGCATCCGACATCTGCATTGATCACAAAGAAATGTATTGACCGTCAATCTGCTTTCCTCTTGAGTTTCATTTTCCTTCTGGTTCAGAACCAAAACGAACAATAGGGGTGACATTTATTGGGGGCCCCCTCAAACCTCAACAACTATATATGGAGTGGCAGAGAAAATGTCTCTGGTACAATTAGATTTGAGGTCAATGACTTGATTTTTTTTTTTTTTTTTTTTTTTTTTTGGTTTTTCGAGACAAGGTTTCTCTGTGTAGCTTTGCGCCTTTCCTGGATCTCGCTTTGTAGACCAGGCTGCACTTGAACTCACAAAGATCCGCCTGCCTCTGCCTCCCAAGTGCTGGGATTAAAGGCGTGTACCACCACCGCCGGGCGACTTGAGATACTTTTAACAATATGATGCTTGACACATAACCAGGTGACGAAAAATTCAAGTCAGGAATATTAATTAATATAATATATTAATAAATAAACTATAATAAATAATATATATATATTTAGGGCTAATGAACTACTACCACTATGGAAATAAACATTCTGCCTCTGTTAGAGATGTGCATAGCCCTAATGTAATTTAAAGGTCTTTGTTGCAATGAGAAGAAATCATACCGTCTGGATGGCTTTGTCTATGAAGAGGTCAGATCTTCCATCAAAGCAGCTTTGCTGGCACCTGCAAGATATGCATCTTTCTGTCTCAGTCCCTTAATGCTTTTATCACTGAAGCTACGTACCACCAAGTACCTTCTACGGTGGCAGCAGGAAATATGTCTTCTCTCCCATTCCCAGTGTTGTTAGCTCCTACAGCCCAGGGTCCCTGTCTTATTTGAGGTTCTTTGTGTTGCAGTACCTATTACAAAGATCTGTGACGTGGAAATAGTGACAGAATGCCATTTTATGATGTTTAAAAGCAAGCAGATCGTAAACCGAAAGGCTTAGGGTTGACAGAAAGTCATATGCACTTTTCCTCTGCATAGCCACTTAATTACATACTTAAGATCAATGGACGTCAAGAACGGGCTAGCAGAGACACGTTCCTAAGGCAAAGCATCAGAGAGCCGAGGAGGAAAGAGGTAAGTGGCTTATGTGTTGTCATATTTTACACTATATCTCATCGTTTGCTTGCTGGATTGCTTATTAGATTTTAAGATAAGGTCTCACTATGCAGGCAACAAACTCTCAGTCTACCTACTTCATGGGCCTAGGTCACCCTGCATAGCATGTTTGCACTGTAATGGCCCATATGTTTAAGGCTTTTGTACACTATAAATATAAAGTGCAGGAACCCACATCCATCCCTACACAACCCTCCCCGCCCCACCACTAGCCCTCCACAGGTGTGTTAGATGCACCCATGCATTCCTAGCTGTGGTCCCCTGCCACAGTGCCCCCTAGAGGCTGACACTGTACCTAGCTGAGCCTCAGCTGTTTTGTTCCTTAATAGAGCTTCTAATCCCTTTGCCTCAGTCTCTCAGACTTGCATTTTCAGGTTGCCAGGCAGTTAAGGGAACAAGAAGATCATCACAGAATCTCTGCTCCATACAACTTGACTTCCAAGAAGGGACACCTCCACTCATCGTCTCTTCAAGAGCTTTAGACAAGTATTTTCCTCATCTTGGGCCTAGAGTCTCACCCTTTCTCATCACATCACCTTCCATGGGACATGTTTGCAAACATCTTCTTTCTCTTTCAGAACAACAAAAAAAAAAAATCTTCATAAAAACCCATGCCTGTGGGATTAGCATAAAAACAGACAGGCTGATCAATGGAATTGAATCAAAGACCCAGACATAAATCCACACACCTATGGACATCTGATTGTTGAAAAGAAGCCAAGAATACACAATAGAAAAATGAAAGCATCTTCAACAAATGGTGCTGATCTAACTGAATGTCAGCATGGAGAAGAATGCAAATTGATCTGTATCTATCACCCTGAACAAAACTCAAGTCCAAGTCCAAAAACCTCAACATAAATCCAGTTACACTGAACCTAACAGAAGAGAAAGTGGGGAATAGCCTTGAGTTCATTGGCACAAGAGACAACTTCCTGAACAGAATACTAAGAACAGGCACTAAGAACAAGAGTCAATAAATGGGACCTTATGAAACTGAAAAAGCTTCTGTAAGGCAAAGGACACCATCAATAGGACAAAGAGACAGCATACAGAATGGGAAAAAAAGATTTGCACTAACCCCATATCTAACAGAGGGCTAATATGCAAAATACATAAAGAACTCAAGAAACTAGACATCAACAAACCAAATAATCCAATTTTTAAACATGGAGTACAGAGCTAAATAGAGAATTCTCAACAGAAGAATCTCAAATGGCTGAAAAACACTTAAAGAAATGCTCACCATACTTAGCTATCAGGAAAATGCAAAATAAAATGGCTTTGAGATACCATCTTACACCTGTCAGAATGGCTAAGATCAAAAACACAAATGATAGCTCATGCTGGCAAGGATATGGAGCAAGAGGAACACTCTTCAATTGCTGGTGGGAGTACAAACTAGTACAGCCACTATGGAAATCATTATGGTAGTTCGGCAGAGAATTGGGAATTGATCTACCTCAAGACCCAGCTGTACCACTCTTGGTCATATTCTCAAACGATGCTCTACTCTATCAAAAGGACACTTGCTCAACCACGTTCATTGCAGCTTTATTTGTAATAGTCAGAACCTGGAAACAACCTAGATGCCCCTTAATCGAAGAATGAATAAAGAAAATGTGATGATTTATACAATGAAGTATTAAAAACTCCATTGTGTCAAAAAAAAAAAAAACTGTTAAAAACAATAACATTGCCGGACACACGTCTTTAATCCCAGCACTCAGGAGGCAGAGGCAGGTGGATCTTTGTGAGTTCGAGGCCAACCTGGGCTACAGAGTGAGTTCCAGGAAAGGCACAAAGCTACACAGAGAAACCTTGTTGGAAAAAAAAAACAACAATAACATCATGAAATTTGCAGGCAAATGGGTGGAACTAGAAAAGATCATCCTGAGAGAGGTAACCCAGACCCAGAAAGACAAACATATGTACTCACTTATAAGTTGTTATTAGCTGTTAAGTAAGGGACAATCATGTTATAATCCACTGACCCAGAGAGGCTAAGTAACAAGGAGGGCTCAAGGGGGCACCCATGGGTCTCCCTGGAAAGGGGAAATAGAATAGGTTTTGTGGGTGGACTAGGGATGGGTGGGGATAAAACAAGAGGGATCAGATGGAGGGGGTAGAGAGAGAGTACTGAAAGAGACAACTGGAATAAGGGACATTTGGGGGGCAATATAGAAAGCTAGTGCAGTGGAAACTCCATGGAATCTAAGAGAGTGACCCTATCGATGTCATCTAGTAATGGGCAACACAGAGCCTGAACTGGCCATCTTCTATAACCAGCAAGACTCCTAGCAATGGGACTGGAGCATCAACCCAGCCACAAAACCTTCAACCTACACTCTGTCCTGTCTGCAAGATGTGCTGGGGCAATGGTGGTGCAGAACTTGTGGGAGCGGCCATCCCGTGACTGGTCCAACTTGTGGCCCACGCCACGAGAGGGAGCCCATCTGACACTGCCTGGATGGCCAGGAACCGGAGTCAGGACAGCCTAGAGAGACCCAGGATAGAAAAAAACACAACTGACCAAAAAAAAAAAAAAAAAGAAAGAAAGAAAGAAAGAAAGAAATGATTCCTAATGATATTCTGCTATACTCATAGATTGGTTACCTAGCCCAATTGTCATCAGAGGGGCATCATCCCACAACTGATGGAAGCAGAGGCAGAGACCCGTAGCCAAACTCTAGGCAGAGCCAGGGGAACCCTTCAGAAGAAGGACAGGAAGGATTGTAGAAGCCAGTAGGGTCGAGGACACCATGAGAACATGGGCCACAGAATCAACTAAGTAGTGCTCACAGGGCCTCACAGAGGCTGAAGTAACAAACACAGACCCTGTACAGGTCTGAGCCAGGTCCTCTGCATATACCTTATTATGGTGATATTTTATTTTGTACTAAAATGTTATTTGTATGTTAATAAATAAAGTTGCCTAGGGGTCAGAGCTATTAGCAAGCCATAGGAAAGCCAGGCGGTGGTGGTGCACGCCTTTAATCCCAGCACTGGGTAGGCAGAGCTAAGTAGATCTCTGTGTGTCCAGGGATATAGCCAGCATTGGAGACACTTGCCTTTAATCTCAATGCCAACCATAGAAGACCTGGAGGTCTGTACAGACAAGCAGTGACGAGGCGGTCATGTGGTTGGGTTTACAACCAATGAGAAGGCAGAACCGAAAGTCTTTATAAAGACTTTAACACAGAAAGTAGCTCTCTTTCGGAGAGGTAGGACCACCGCAGGAGGAAGGGTAACGTTTTAGCTCTTAGCTCTGACCTCTTGGCTTTCTTTTTTGCATTGGTTCTGTGTTTCTTATTTAATAAGACAGTTGGTTACATCTACACCTTATGGTTGTATAGCTTGGTGTTTTGGGGGCACTCCCAACAATGGGAGTAGGGGGTGCCTCTGACTCTTTTGCCTGCAGTTGGGACCCTTTTCCTCTTACTAGGTTGCCATACACAGCCATGATATGAGGGTGTGTGCCCAATCTTACTGTATCTTGTTAAGCCATGTTCAGTGGATATCCTTGGGACACCTGCTCTTTTTTTTTTTTAGGAAAACAGAGGAGGGGAGAAGGAATGTGGAGAGAGTGCCTGGGAGGTGTGGAGGGAGGGGAAACTGAGGTCAGTTTGTAATGAATGTGAGAATAATGATAATAATAATAATAACAACAACAACAATAATAACATGCTTTGACATCCTGCTGCACTTCAGGTGTGCCTCCAAAGCTCTTAAGCAGTGATCAACACTGCAAGCTTTGCTGCCTCCAAACTGGTTAGCTAAAAAAGGGTATCACAGAGCCTCAAGTGCCAGAAATCATCCTCCCTAATTAACCACCACCTCAGTGCAGTCTATACCCAGCTCCAACTCAGCCCAGACCACACCCAGGGATGAGTAGTTTGCCTCTTGCCACCTCAGCACTCACACAGGCCCAAACCTGCCCATCTTCGAAGCCCAGCTTCTGGGGTGTGGAGTGGAGCTCAGTGAACGAGCCTGGGAGGACGGAATGGACCCTGTGGTGAGTGTGGGATCCGGTATCCCTTACCATCTCCCCTCTGCTGCTGTGTCCCAGGGGCCTTGGGAGAGTGAGTATTTGTCCTATCTGTTCCTCACTCTTTTTGCCCATCCATACTCAGGTACCACTGTAAAATGGTAGAATGAAGCCTACATAATAGAATACCAAATATTAATGTTGGGACTACTTGGTATCCCATTATCCATCATTGTTCAGGTGAGGCCTGTATAATTACACACACACACACACACACACACACACACACACTTATGTATTCAAACTTTGAGCCCACTTAACGTCACAAAATCCAAGGACTACTAAAGTTAAAAGTCTTGTGTGTAACCTCTGGAGGTGAGGAGATAGCTTGTTGCATGCTCACTTGACAGGCTGACAGTTAGCACAGAGCAGCATTTATTGTTCCTGGTGCACCACCCCCGCCTGGGCTGGGCATCAGTCACGTGCTCTCTCCCTTAGCTGCAGAAATACACTGACACACTGAGTTTTGTCTCACACTTGGGAAAAACTGTGTTACAAAAGGAATAATAGAACAGAGGTTTGCATTCTAAAGTAGCAAAAATCAATTGTGGACTGGAGTTGCGGGAGGCCTACCATTCGAACAGTCCATATATATGATAAATTGTACCCTTCTATTTTAGGAAAGAAACTGGGCTCAAATTCATCGTGTCAATGTTATTGATTTACAGTCTTTAGAAGATAAAAGTCATGTGACTGCATGGCTAACCCTAGTAATGACCCGTGTTCCTTGATAGGTTTTCTGATAGGCCTGAGTTATTTTTCCCTCCTAGGCTACATTGTAAATAGCCAACCTCAGCAGTTTCGTGTGAGTGAGAAAATGCAACAGAGATCTCATGTGTTCTCCAGCACAAGGATTTCACTCTCTGAAAACTTCCATAAGCATAAGTATTATCCAACAGAAATGAATGCCTCTACGTGACAAGGAACCCATGACCTCTGAGGTCAAGCCTCTTGCTTTGGGGGTAACTTAAATAAAGGTCTAGAAAGTTTAAAGACTCGTGAGTCCAAAGCCTGTCTTCCTAGATGATAAGTTTTAGGCCTCCTGAAGGCCTCTCCACCGTCACAACAAACTGAATCAGACCAAATTGGAAAGCCCAGGTTTAATGGGTAAAACACTCCTCGCCGATTCCCCGGCCCCTCAGAGAGGAGATGGGACTCGAGACTGGAAGAACCACGAGTCTGTTTTCTGGGATGCCGCTTATGTATCCCCTGTGGGAGTCATCCTGAGCCTCTCTGGGGGAGGAGCTGTGTTTGGTGGGCTTTGAAGGGGCGGGTTTGGGGAGGAGCTGGGGAGGGGAGCCAAGGTAGATCTTCCACCAGACTCCTTCCAAACATTCCTGACTCTTTGGGTATAGGGATGGCTGGGTGTCAGGGTGCCAGGGTGCCAGGGGTTGAGGTAGAGCTCCCATCCAAACATTCCAGACTCTTTGGGTATAGGGATGCCAGGGTGCCAGGGTGCCAGGAGTTGAGGTGGAGCTCCATTCCAAACACTACCCACATTTGAAATGTTAGTTGATACACTCTCAACCCACTCCTCACCCGCAGTGAGTACTTGATAAATCTCAACTCGAGCACAGATCTTGTAATGGGATAATTCAGTGGGGACCATTAATCTGTGGCTATTAAAGGCGACGTATGAGAAGAGATTCTCTAAGCTACAATTTCCTCATCAATACCTTGTGGATAGTGGTGGCTCCAGCTGGTGTTGAAGGAATTGATGGTGCCAGCCAGACACTTCATGCAGTGATTGCCAAGTCACAGTAAAGACATGGTCACTTGGAAAACTTCAAACACAACTCATACACCTTTGTTCCAAAGATAAAGGGTCCTAGCCACAGGCTTCATGTAGAGACAGCCAGCCTCTCCGCTTCTCAAACAAGCACTCTCCTGGAAGTACCCCTGCCTGACATCCTACTGCGTCCCCAGCACTAAGTCTGCTGTGGTTGACATGGAGCCCTGCTGTGCTTGGGTCATGAGGATGACTCATCTCCCTTCTCCTATGACAGACATCAAGAGGACGACTTCTCTCTTGAGAAAAAGCCCCAATTAAAGATGCTCATTAAAGCTCTGTGATTCTTCTGCTTTCTTCAAATGAACAGGAAAAAAAAAAAGAATCACTTTCTGCTGGCCTGAAACCTGGCCAAAGAATCCTTGGACCAGGCGAGGTGTGGGCCAGCTGCCAGAGCCACGTGGGATGGACACAGCCGTTTCACCGTCAAATGCCAGGCTCTCCCTGCTGCCCCTCCAGCTGGTGGTCAGAGGCTGGTGGGGGCCTGGGTAAGGACCCCTGAATGGAGATGCACAGCTGACTCACAATCAAAAGGACGAGAACAAATTACAGTGAGTTCAATTCTGTCCAGTCGGGCCCTAATTGGTTTCATCCGCTAACCCTGGCTTTCTGGGTATAAGATAACAAAGCAAGTCAGAAAAAAATGGCATAAAACAGAAAGCAGAAAGCAGAACCCCCAAAGCTAATTGTATAGAATTTTCAGCATCGGATACATGGTGTGACTAGAAGATACTGCTGAGGCCTCGATGACTACAGATCTCAAGAGCACGGTCCCTACTAGCCCCTCTACCACTGATATACCACCATCACAATTCCCTAAAGTCTGCATGTTTACCATCTAACAGGTGTTGCTACATAGCACTTAAGTGCTATGTGTTAATTCATGGCTCATTACTATGTGTTAAATCATTTAATCCTGTTAAAACCTTTGATGGGTTCTAATCACACCACTCTACCTATTTGGTAGAAAAGGGAAATGAAATTTAAAGAGAGTAAAAGAACTTGTTGATAAAGTACCCGCCAGGAAATGATGGATTAAACACTCCTGTGTCATTTACTGCTTTGGTTCCACAACAAATCCTCAGTTATTGAAACCACTAAGGTGATGCTCATCCTCCTCCTTCTCTTCCTTCTGCCCTAAGAACTTGGCTTCTGGTCCTTTAGCACATCATTTCATCTCCTTCGGATTGCCTCACTGCTTCTGTGTGTGAGGTTTAACCCACAGAAAGATGAGCGTCTGTGTTTTCTACGGCTCCTTGGGATACCACCAGTCCACATTTGCATGGATCTCCAGTCACCATTAACATTTTCATTTGGAATGAGTATGTTGCTTTATTAAGTCATCTCAAATGACTATCTTTTATTACTCAGTCATCTTTTATTATGACCTGTGCCTCTGTCAGATTTGAAGAAGGCCAGGCAGGACATGGATCAAGCTTTGACTTGCTCTCAGCTCGGGCCACATGCCTGTGCCAGTTGGTAAGTGCTAATTAAATGTGAGCCTCTTCCTCGGCTTCAGCATACACTATCCTCCTCATCAGTCAATATCTACCCAGCCTTATGAGCTTCTTTGGAAACTATAAGAAGACAACTGCCAGCCAGAGGCTGTAGCCACTTAAAAAAAAAAAAACACACACACACAACTTTAGGAAGACTCACAGAATGGGCATTAGACACCCTGACCTACACCCATACTCCTGTGCCAGCCTGGGTGAGTGACATGCCAGAGCCTTACCATGTCTGCACATCTCCTAATGTCTCACAAGGTCAGAACAAGCTTTCCTGGCATTGCTGGCAGAGAGAAAACATCTAGCAAATGTGAACAGGCTGGCACGAGGCACCTGGCCCACCTTACATCAGCTTCAGATATCAGCTTCACATTCTATACGCCAGCCAAGGCTGAGGGTAGGAAATGACTATATCTCCCCTCCAAAATCTGGTCTGTGCTGGCCATGTTCGTGGTGGTCATCTGTTGCACTGTCTGTCTGTGGCACCTGCAGCTCCAACAGCCAAGCCAGAAGTTGTTGAGGCCTTGGCAGTCCTAGAACACAGTAGCAATGCCTAGAGCTAAGGAGGTGATGAGCTGTCCAAATCACCTTGTCAGCTTCACTCGGAGGTTTCGGTGTTGGAAGGACAGATGAAAGTTATTCCAGGTGCATTGCATTTTACAGATGCCAATGGAGGGAGAGAGCTAGTGAGCTGTGAGGAGCTCTGTGAGTTTTCAGGGGGCGAGGACTGATATCCCTTACTCCTTCTGCAATACTGACTTGTTGATGACCAGCAATGCACCCTTCACTAAGAGTCGGGGATGCTCAGTTTCACTGACAACAAGGTAAGATAAGCCAGCCTTAGCAAGAGAGAGAAAAATTGTAACCATGGTTTAAGATTGTTTTCCCACTAAAACTGCATTAAAGGGGATGATGAAGAAAAAGGCTCGGAGCTGGAGAACTGGGAACAACATGAGTAAATACAAAAATGCTTTTATTAAGGCTCATTAAAAGTTATTAAATTTTAACCAAAATATTCAAAATGGTGTTTGAAATACATGTAAAAGTTAAATGTATGAAGAGATTCCCAAAGGCCAAGAGAAGAAGCGGGAGAATCCTGTTGTTCAAAGAATGTGATGTTAATTGTTGCAACACGGTGGTGCTTTGAATGAAAAGTCCCCCACAGGCTCACGTGTTTCAGACACGCGGTCCTCAGTCGTTGGTTCTCTTTAGGGAAGTGTAGGAGGTGTGACCTTGTGAGAAGAAGTATGTGGCTAGGGATGAGCTTCAGGAGTAAAAAGCCTGTCATTGCAAGTTTGTTTGCTTTCTGCTTCGTGCTTGTGGTAGAGGATAAGAACTTAGTGAAGCCAGCTTCTTGCTCTTCCCACGTGCCTGCTGCTCATGGCTATGCCTTCCCATCTTCGTGGACTCTTATCTCTCTGGAGCCATAAGACAAAGGCAATTCATTGGGCTACAGGTTGCCTTGGGCATGGTGTTTTATTACAGCAACAGAAGAAGTAACTAATACAGATGTGAGTCAAAGAAACACTAACCTGAGCTTCTGATGAATACAACAAATACCAAAGCAAACACTGAGATCGGATAGCAGAGTGATACCAAATTTGCCAGTAAAAGATGTGGTGAAATGAGATACTGGAAAACTAAAGTAATACAAAAAAAAAAAAAATCAACATTAAAACAAGGGGAGACAAAAACTATAAGGTCTTCTATGGGGTGGGTCAGCAGGAGAGAGGAAGAGTCCCCACTCACATGTGGCCAGGCATCGTGTTGAGAGCATCTATTACTTAAAACTGCCCTGCCCTGGGGGCCTGTGGAACAGGAAATAATCACAATTCAGAGACGCTGAATTCAACCAAGCACAGAACAAGGGTAAGAGACAGCCTTCGGGGTCAATTGTGGAGAGCAGGAGGACTAGACCTTGACAAACTAGGGGAGAAGTGTGTAGAGAAAGGTCCTACTGGTGTCTGTGAGCAGATCTCATCAACTGAAAATAGCACTGGAGTGTGATCGCCTTGTGCCTGAGGTCAGAGGGAGGGTTAAACGCAGGAGTCATCTACCTGCTGTAAGGTTCCCAGATGTGGAGTACAGGAGCTCTGGATCACTTGGCACAGCCCCACCCCTCCAGTCTAGTGATTGCTGCAGGGTGGGTTTTGAAAATGTGAAGGTAGATCTGCCTGTACAGATCTGTGGTTGCTTACATCTCAGCACATTCAGGGGACACTTCTCTACTGGAGTAGTAGACACCTGGGGATGGAGTGTAACAAAATGGGGAGTACTGGGAGGGTGTGCCCAGTCCACAGACTGCAAAAGTAGATATGAACCACAGAGGCTTCATTTGCAAAGAAGGGAGAAAGCTTGGGACATCAGAAACTTGCCCAAAGCTGGCTCAGCCCCAGTATAATAAACCAAGCAGAGAAAAGACTCCTCACGTTCCCTCAGCACCCGCGGATCCTGCACACATACACATACGCCTGGTGGTCTCCAACTGTCAAAGCCCAAAAAGGCACACCCATACCCCTTTTGCTTTTGACTTTGCTTCTAGTGACATTTTTACTTTGCCATACTTAAGAAAGCTCTTGTTTTCTCTTTCTTTCTTTCCCTCCATACATTCATCTTTTTTGTTTACACACTTGTTTTTTTTTATTGTGTAACCTTTTATTTTTAGTTTTCTTCAGCTGTCCCCATGTGTCCTTATTCTTTCTACTATGCTTTTAGTGTTCCCCCTCCACTGTATCTTATTGATTTTTTTTAAAGATTTTTGTTTGATTTTGTTTTTTGAGACAGGGTTTCTCTGGGTAGCTTTGGAGCCTGTCCTGGATCTCGCTCTGTAGACCAGGCTGGCCCTGAACTCAGAGATCCGTCTGCCTCTGCTTCCAAAGTGCTGGGATTAAAGGCGTGTGCCACCACCAAACAGCATAAGTTTTGATTTTTATTTATTTCTTCTCTTGTATTTATCTAGTTTGGTCATGATTTTTTTCATTATTGGGAATTTGGATGTCTTTTCACGTTTTACTTTTGTAGTTTTTAAAATCTCTGGCTACTTTCTCTTCCCCCCTTTCCAACTTTATTCTTCAGGACTCTTTTTTTTCTTCCTTTTACTTGTTTAACGCTGTTTTAATCCTCTTTCCTCTCCCACTGCATCCATTTATCTCATCTATTTACTCTGTCCATATTTACCCTAATTAATTTTTAACGTCACAGCACATTCGCACTAGCTTTGACATTTTGTTTGATGACAATTGCTGATATGTAGGGGGCTTTCATTTATTTTAGTGCATGTCTGCATCTTGTACATTTTCACTACGAAGGACTCTCCTCCCCCTCTCTCTGAGTGGTACTGGGCATTGAGCCCTCAGGGTAAGCCGCTCACTAGGAAGAAACTCAAATAAAACAGGAAGACATATTCAAGTCAGCAGATTCACACATTACTAGAAAAAGAAGAGAAGGAGAAAAAGAGACGAAGGAAGGTGGGGACCGAAATTGGAGTGGGGGCAGAGGACCTAGGAGGAGTTGGAGAGAAGAGAAGAAGAATATGATCAAATACACTGTATGACATTCTCAAAGAATTATTAAAATATTATTTAAAACAAACAAAAGACCTGACAATAATTTGTAAAAACTCTTCAGAAAACTGGAGAGAAAAGACCATTTCTCAGCATATTCTGTAAGGCCAGCCTTTGGTATTCTAATACCAAAACCTGTGGTGATATTTTATTTGTGCTGAAATGTAGTGATAATTTATTTGTGCTTTAATAAAGTTTGCCTGGAGATCAGAGGAAATAGCAAGCCATTTTAAGTAAACACAAAACTCTCTGTGTGTTCAAGGCCACACTAGGGAACAGAGTCAAGCATGGTGACGTGCTGTGGGATGTTCTGTATGGCAAATGTATTGCTAATTAGTCAATAAATAAAACACTGATTGGTCTTTGGCTAGGCAGGAAGTGTAGGCGGGACAAGGAGGAGAATAAAGCTGGGAAGTGGAAGGCTGAGTCAGAGAGACACTGCCAGCCACCACCATGACAAGCCGCATGTGAAGATGCCGGTAAGCCACGAGCCATGTGGCAAGGTATAGATTTATGGAAATGGATTAATTTAAGCTGTAAGAACAGTTAGCAAGAAGCCTGCCACGGCCATACAGTTTGTAACCAATGTAAGTCTCTGTGTTTACTTGGTTGGGTCTGAGCAGTTGTGGGACTGGCAGGTGAGAGAGATTTGTCCTGACTGTGGGCCAGGCAGGAAAACTTTAGCAACAGTGACACATGCCTTTAATCCCAGTACCAACCATAGAGACATGGAGGTCTTTATAGACAGACAGAAAGTGACAGAGCTCTGTAGGAAGTGAGGTAGCTGGGTTGAGAGAGTCAATGAGAGGGCAGAATAGTAAGGCAATAGTGGTATGGGTAGATAGGAAGTAACTTGCATTTGGAAGCTGCCGAGTTGGCGAGGTAAGGTTGGCTGGTGGCTTTCCCTATTTCCCTGATCTAAGGCTTTCACCCCTATATTTGGCTCTGTGTTTTTTATTTAATAAGACCATTTTAGAAATTCAGCTACAAAAACCAAATAAAGTCATGTTTAGTAAAGAAAAACATAGACATATTCTTCATTAACATAGGTTCAGGAACTCTAAACATTATTTCAGCAAGTTGAAATTAACAGTAATTGAAAAGGGTATTCATCATCATTAAGTGAGCATATTCCAAACACGGAAGACAGTTTAACATTTTAATATTAAACCAATGAAAATCACTACATCAGGAAGGTTTTGAAAATAATAATAATAATTTTGGTAAACCACCAGCACACATGATCAAACAGCCATTCCTGATCAAAATGAGCAAACAGCAGAGGATATTTCTCAGTGTGAAAAAGGCTATCCCTGAGAACAGTGCATAGTTTGGAAGGTTCCAGCCTATGTGATCATGATGGAAACTGGATCTCAGTGTGTTGTACATACACAACCGGAAACTGAAATGCAAAATACAGTGCTTTGTGCAAGCACATCAATAGCCATCAAATGCTTAAGAATAAACTTGGTAAAAAGATATTCAAAACTTGCTCTAGGACCCAGGTCCTGGGGCATAGTGAGTCCCTGGAACACCTACCCAACTCTGCCCCAGTTGCCAGGGGTAAACTCCTGTGGGCAGGCCCCACACCCCCCCATCGGACCCTGCAATCTACAAGACCCATGCCATATCCCAGTACCCATCTGCCTGGGACCCCAGTAACTTCCTGAGACATGGAACCTGCCAGCTTTCATTGGACTAAGATAAACTTCATGAAACACAGAATCTGCCAGTTCTCATTGGACTAAGAGGTAAGTGACTCTTCTCCCACTTAGAGGGTCCTGCCTCTAGGACCCAGGTCCTGGGACACAGCCAGTCCCTGGGCACCCCTACCCAACTCTGCCCCAGTTGCCAGTCAGCAGGGAAAACTCCTACGGGCAGCCCCCCTCCACCAAACCCCCTATCAGACCCTGCAATCTACAAGACGCACATCCTACCCCAATACCCATCCACCTGCAACCCAGTAACTTCCTGAGATACAGAATCTGCCAGCTCTCACTGGACCAAGAGTGCCTTCCTGAGACACAGAATCTGCCAGCTCTCATTGGACCAAGAGAGGCTTCCTGTGACACAAAATCCCTCAGCTCTGACTGGCCCAAGAACCCTAATAAGATCAAGAGTAGCTCCGTGAGTTGCAGAATCAACAAGCTTGGATTGGGTCAAGAGCAGCTCCCTGAGATACAGAATCTGCCAGCTCTAATTGGACCAAGAGCTAAGATTGGACCCAGAGGGGCCCCCTGAGACACAGACACAGCAAGCACAGAGTGGACCAATAGCAGCTCGCTCAGACACAGGCACTTCTTGCACCCACTGGAGGAAGAGATGGGTAGACTCCAGTGCAAAAATACATACAACAATATAAAGAGCAATATGGCATCACCAGAACCTAGCCCTTCTACAACAGCAAGACTTGAACATCACAATGTAGAAGAAGCAGAAGAAAGTGACCTTAAAATAGCTTCATGAAGATGCTAGAGGCCTTTAAAGAAGAAATGAAAATTTCCCTTAAAGAAATTGAGGAAAAGACAAACAAAAAATTGGAAGAAATCAATCAATAAATCCCTTAAAGAAAGCCAAGAAAACCATGAAAAAGCAATTAAACATGTGAAGGAAATAGTTCAAGACCTGAAATGTGAAATAGAAACAATGAAGAAGACAAAAACAGAGGGAATGCTGGAAACAGAAAATCTGAGTAAGCGAACAGGAAACACAGATGCAAGCATAACCAACAGAATATAAGATAGAAGAGAGGATCTCTGGTGTAGAGGATACAATAGAGGAAATAGATTTGTCAGTCAAAGAACACACCAAAGCCAAAAAAGTCAAAACACAAAATGTCCAGGAAATCTGGGACACCATGAAAAGGACAAACCTAAGAATAATAGAGATAGAAGAAGGAGAAGAATATTGGCAAACCTACTCCAAGAACACATCAAAAGAAATGTCCACCATGGTGAAGTAGGCTTCATCCCAGAGATGCAAGGATGGTTCAACATACTAAAATCTGTCAGTGTAATATACCATACAAGCAAACTGAAAGAAAAAAAAACCACATGATCATCTCATTAGATACTGAAAAGGCTTTTGACAAAATCCAACACCCCTTCATGATAAAGGTCTTGGAGAGATCAGAAATACAAGGAACATACCTAAACATAATAAAGGCAATTAACAGCAAGCCAACAGCCAACATCAAAGTAAATGGAGAGAAACTCAAAGAGATTCCACTAAAATCAGGAACAAGATAAGGCTGTCTGCTATTTATTCAACATAGTACTTGAAGTTCTAGCTAGAGCAATAAGACAACAAAAGGAGATCAAGGGGATACAAATTGGAAAGGAAGAAGTCAAACTTTTACTATTTGCAGATGATATGATAGTACACATAAGTGACCCCAAAAATTCTACCAGGGAACTCTAACAGTTGATAAACCCCTTCAGTAAAGTGGCAGGATATGAGTAACAAAAAAAGCAGTAGCCTTCTATAATCAAACAATAAACAGACTGAGAAAAAAATCAGAGAAACATCACCCTTTACAATAGCCACAAATAATATAAAATACATTGGGAAAACTCTAACTAAGCAAGTGAAAGACCTGTATGACAAGAACTTTAAGTCCCTGAAGAAAGAAATTGAGGAAGATATCAGAAAATGGAAAGATCTCCTATGCTCATGGATAGGTAGGATTAGCATAGTAAAAATGACAATCTTACCAAAAGCAATCTACAGATTCAATGCAGTCCCCATCAAAATTTCAACACAATTCTTCACAGACTTGGAAAGAACAATACTCAATTTCATTTGGAAAAACAGAAAACCCAGGATAGCTAAAAGAATCCTGTACAACAAGCCATCTCTGGAAGCATCACCATCCCTGACATCAAGCTCTACTTTAGAGCTATAGTAATAAAACCAACCTGGTATTGGCATAAAAACTGACACGTAGACCAATGGAATCAAATTGAAGACCCTGATATTAACCCACACACCTATGAACACCTGATTTTTGACAAAGAAGTCAAAACTGTACAATGAAAAAAAGAAAGCATCATTAACAAATGGTGCTGGCATAACTGGATGTCAATATGTAAAAGATTGCAAATAGATCCATATCTATCACCATGCATAAAACTCAAGTCCAAGTGGATCAAAGACCTCAACATAAATCCAGTTACACTGAACTTGATAGAAGAGAAAGTGGGAAGTACTCTTGAATGAATTGGCACAGGAGACCACTTCCTAAATATAATACCAGTAGCACAGACACTGAGAGCAAAAATTAATAAATGGGACCTCCTGAAACTGGGAAGCTTCTGTAAGGCAAAGGACACAGTAAATAAGACAAAACAACAGCCTACAGAAAGGGAAAAGATTTTCACCAACCCCACATCTGACAGAGAGCTGATCTTCAAAATATATAAAGAACTCAAGAAACTAGACATCAAAATAATGAACAATCCAATTAAAAAATAGGCTATAGAGCTAAACAGAGAATTCTCAAAGAAAGAATTTCAAATGGCTGAAAGACATTTAAGGAATTGCTCAGCATCCTTAGTCATCAGGGAGATGCAAATCAAAACAACTCTGAGATACCATCTTACACCTGTCAGAATGGCTAAGATCAAAAGCACTGCAGACAGCTTATGTTGGAGAGGATGTGGAGCAAGGGGAACACTCCTCCACTGTTGGTGGGAGTGCAAACTTTTACAGCCACTTTGGAAATCAATGTGGCGATTTCTCAGAAAATTGGGAATCAATCTTCTTCAAGACCCAGCTATATCACTCTTGGGCATATACCCAAGGAATGCTCAATCATACCACAAGGACACATGCTCAACTATGTTCATAGCAGCATTATTCGTAATAGCCAGAACCTGGAAACAACCTAGATGCCCCTCAACTGAAGAATGGATTAAGAAAATGTGGTACACATACACAATGGAGCACTACTCAGCAGAGAAAAACAATGACATCATGAAATTTGCAGGCAAATGGATGGAACTAGAAAATATCATCCTGAGTGAGTCAACCCAGACTCAAAAGGACAAACATGGTATGTACCCACTCATAAGTGAATATTAGAAGTAAAGCAAAGGACAACCAGACAACAACCCACAACTCCAGAAAAGCTAGCTAACAAGGAAGATCCAAAGAGGGATGCATGGACCACCCTGAGAAGGGGAAATAGATGAGATCTTTATGAGCGAAGTGGGGGTGAGGGGTGGGCAATGGAGGGTAGGGGATCGGGGAATGAGAACATAAGGGAATGGGATGGTTGAGCTGGAACAGGAATAGAGTGGGAAAGCAATGAGAGAGATACCATGATGGAGGGAGATATCATGAGGATAGTGAGAAACCCAGTGCTAGGGAGGTTGCCAGGAATCCTCAAGGATGACTCCAGCTTGGACTACTAAAAATAGTGGAGAGAGTGCCTGAACTGAACTGGCTTGTCCCAGTGATCAGATCAGTGAGTACCCTAACTGTCATCACAGAGCTTTTCTCCAATACCTGATGGAGGCAGTTGCAGAGATCCACAGCCAGGCACCAGGCAGAACTCTAGGAATCCACTAGAAGAGAGAGATTCTATGAGCAAGTGCATCAGGATCATGATGGGGAAACCTGCAGAGATGACCAAACCAAACTAGTAGGAACTCATGAAAGTTGGATCAATGGCTGTGGAGCCTGCATGGGACTGGACTGGGCCCTCTGCATAGTGAGACAATTATGTAGTTTGATCTGCTTGGGGGACCCCCTGGCAATAGAATCAGAATCCATCCCCAGTGCATGAGGGGGCTTTCTGGAGTCCACTACCTATGATAGAACACCTCGTGCAGCCTTGAGGCAGTGGGAAGAGCTTGGACTTGCCTCTACTGGATGTACCTCCCCATTGGGGGGATTGCCTTTTTGTGGGGGGCAGTAGGGGTTGAGTTGGGGGGTAGGCTGGGGGCGAGAGGAGGGAAGAGGGAGATCTTTGATTAGTGTGTAAAATGGATAAAAAAAATTTCTTATTAAAAAAATATTCAAAATTTTACCATGGAAAATATAAAATATTACTGAGAAAAATAATGGATGCAAGTAATTAAAACATTAATATGTTCAAGTGGTTAATTCTCCCCAAATTGATGTATAAATTATATGCACATTCTATCAATAGTCCAGCAGAATTTTTTATGTTAGTTTATTTTTCTTATTTAAAAACTGGCATTCTGACTCTCATGGAAATGCAAAGGACCTGAGCAGCTTAAATAAAAAGTTGAAATCTTTGACCAGCAGCAAAGTTGACCTTACACCACTTAACTTCAGAACAAATTACAGTTACAAAAATCAAAACTGTAGGCATAGTAGAAAGATCAATCAATAGCATGGCAGAGTAGAGAGTCCGGAATCAAGGAGATGTGGTTCTGAGCAATTGATTTTTGACATAGGAGACAAGGTAATTCATAGAAAAAGTCTCTCCAACCAGTGGTACAAGAATTGGATATCCACAGACAAAATAGAAAAATACACTAAAAAAGTTACATCAAAATGGATGATAGACCTGAAAGCAAAAGTTAAAACTATCAAACTTTCAGAAAAAAATGCAGTGACAGCTTTGAATTCCAGCAACGATTTCCTTGGTATACATCAGAAACAGGTTCTCTAAGCAAAACAAAATTCATAAACTAGACCTAACCAAAATGAAGTCAGAATTTTAAAAAGACACTATTGTTAAGAGAAAAGAGGCAAACATTGGATTCCTAAAGCTGCTGATCCATCCCATTGCTAATTTGTATACAGACTAAGTAAAAGCCGTCTCCAAACTTAAGACTAGTGAAATAAATAACCCTATTTTCTAAATGGACAGATTATTTAAAGAAGAATTTTACAAAGAAGATATCTGGTGAGAAATGTTTGATATCATTAGTCATTAGGGAAACGCTAATTAAAACCACAACGATACCATTATTGCAGCTATTTAAATGGCTATAAAAAGACTGAACCTGACAAATATTGGCAAGGCTATGGAGCTTATTGTTTCACTCACTGCTAAAAGAATATGAAATAGTCCAACAACTCTGAAAATGAAGCGTGGTGGTTCCTTAATATGAGAAAGCTATAGCACATAAACCAGCCAACACACTCCTACATATTTACCCAGAATAGATGAAAGATTTATATCAGACAAAAACGTGTGTAGATGTTTAGAACAAGCCTGGTTTGTTTGTTTGTTTGTTTGTTTTACCAGATCCAAACTGAGCTATCTATATAGTGAAATGCTATTCAAAAATCAACAGAATAAACTGTCCATTCACACCAGCAATGTTAATAAATCTCAAAAAATATGATAAAAAAATATTCAGAGAAATAAATCAGACCCAAAAGTGTCCATACTATAAAATTCCCTTTGTATGAAATTCCAAAAAAAAAATTTACTTTTTTTTCCTTTTTAGAAATTATAGGAGATATATATGCATGTGTGTGCAGGTATCTGCAGAGGACAGGACTTCTCTGAATGCCCTGAAACTGGAGTGACAGGCAGTTGTCAGCTGCCTAACATGGGTGCTGGGAACCAAACTCTGGTCCTCTGCAAGAGCACCAAACACTCTTAATTGTAGAACCATCTTTTCAGCCCCCTGAAAATGCAAGCTATAAATAGAGATGAGAAGTTTTCCAAGGCTGGCAGTGGAGAGTAAGGAAGGCTCACATGTATGAATTGAAACAGATAAAGAGAATGGAAAATGATGAATAATGATTGTCTTCCTGAAGATAGTTTATAGATGTGATGGTGTGTCCAAATTTACCCAATTATTGACTTTAATTCTGTGTAGTTTATTACATATCATTTTATCTCAGTAAGCTATTACTATATTGTGAATACAGTCATATGTATGTACGTAAATACATAAGGAATACATACATACTGGAGAAAGTTGAAAACTCCATGGAAACTACTTTAGTTGTCTATTCTGTTGCTGTGATCAGACACTGAAGAAAACAAATTTGAGGGAGGAAAGGGTTTATTTGGCTTATGTATCCCAATCACAGTCCATCACTGGGTGAAGCCAAGACAGGAACCCAAGCAGGGCAGGAACCTGGAGGCAGGAACTGAATCAGAGACAATGAAAGAATGCTGCTTACCGGCTTGCTCCTGGGCTTACATTTCTACCATTCTTATACTTCCCAGGACCTCCAGTCCAGGGGTGACACCACCCACAGTGGACTGGGCTCTCCTCCATCAACCATTAATCAAGAAAATGCCCCACAGATTTGTCCACAGTCCATTCTGATGGCGTCATCTTCTCAGCTGAGGTTCTCTCTTCCAGGGTGACCCTAGTTTGTGTCAAGTTGAAGAAGAGACTAACCAGTACAGGAATGTACTAGGTCAGTGTTCACACAGTATAAAACCTGCAGCATTCAGTTTTGATTCGCTATCTCAACAACTTGTTCACCTCTCAACGTAACACATTACTAAGCAAATGTAAGTCCTAAGTGGTTATAATGAAAAATATAATAACAAATATCTCTCTAGGAAACATCCCCAGTTGTGCGTGAATGAACTTTAATGTACTTTGCAGGTGTGTGCAAACCTGGGCGGGGGCAGTGGGGAGAGCTGAAGCTATTGAACCAGCCCCACTCTAGACAGCTCCAAAGCCACTATAAAACCAAGGAGTTCTCCTGTTGGTGATTGCCAGGTGAATGGGCACTGTCTAAATGTATTAGTTCACCTTGAAAATTGGGAAGAAAGTAGTTCATAGAAACCATTTCACTTTTCTGGACTTACCTCAAGTTCAATGACTTATGAATGCAGGTCTCCCATTCTAGCAACCAAGTCATTGGCTGCCTAAGCCAAAGACTATGCCAGCGACCACTGAGTGGAGTAAAAGGAAAATGTAAAACCCATGCTGCTAAAGGAATGTCACAGCTAGCAAGATATAAGGTTTAAAAAAAAAATAAGGAGGACGTGTCCTCAGGTCTGTGAAACTGGGTGAGTCTGCTCAACACATTCCGCATTAGTTTCTCTAATGTGCCTCCCTCACCATGCTGTAGTCACACTGGCCTCTTGTTGCTCAAATGCTCCAGTGCCTTTCTTGCTCTGGGTTCCTTCCTTGAGCTCGAGACACCCTGTGATGGAAACAATTTATCCTTCACATGAAGGGTTTCTCTCACCTCCTGGAAGAAGCTTCCCTCCATCCTTGAAAGTGAAGCTGTTCCTCATATCATCACCTCTTAGCCCCCATCAATGCCTATTATACACCCAGGTTCCATTTTCTTTCATAACAATCACAACCTGTAATTATCACTTGTCTTTTGTTTACTTGCTGTGTTTCAATAGCGTATGAACTTTGGGGGTGTGTGAAATTGGTTGGATTGAGTGTTTTTGGTAAATTTTGGTAAAGTTTTGATAAAATGCCCCTTGTCTTAGTCACTTTCTGATGCTGTGATAAAGCACCATGACCAACACAAGAAGAAAGCATTTAATGTGGGATGAAGGTTTCAGGGGCTAGAGTCCATGACGGCAGAGTGAAGCCATGGCAGCAGGAACAGCTGAGAGCTCACATCTCAAACCAACCACAAACAGGAGTTAGAGAGAATACCCTGGGAATGGCGAGAGAGTTTTGAAACCTCAAGACCGGACTCCAGTTGAACACATCTTCCTGCAAGCCTGCACCTCCTAATTTTCTTCCAAACAGTTCTACCAACTGGGTACCAAGTATTCAAATGATTGACACTTAGGGCGACATCTCACTCAAACTAGCACCGGCTGCAACATCAAAATCTACCACCTTAATAGCATGTAAGCTTTTTATGGAAAAGAACCTTATCTGTTTTTCTCTCTATACTAATACCAAGAACAGCATACGGCAGATAATAATTACCTCGAATCTACCATGTGAAGTATGGAAAGACTATTAAAAGGAGAATAATTCCTCCCCAGCTTACTCCATGAGACTCTTAGAGAAAGTGGCGGCTCTGATAAACTACCTAATCAAATATATAAAGGTATTTGGTGCTCTTGCTTTGAAGGATGCCATACAGGCCATTGTTAAAGACTACGTGAGTCACGGACATGTTTTAAATAGCATGGGAGGATGCATTCCTAGAGTAGAGGTGGAACCTAGCTGCTGAGAGAAATCCACCAAACTTTGGTGGGCATGCCAGGATCTATCATTGAGATTTTCCCCCACTGGGCTTCACAGACAATAATCTCAATGGCTCATAATCCTAATGGTTCCGGCGTTTTCCCTAGAAAAAAACACAATTTGCTGATCTGTGCTACTTAAAATAAAGTATAAGGTCAAGTGATCAAAACATCATGGGAGAAAGAGTTCTCGGATACTAGACCATGGAACCTGCTTTCTCCTTCTGCAAAGTTGATGCCTGCTGCAAAACACCAGCCTTCTCTGGAACGGGAAGACTAAATGCCTCGCCTGGGCTAAGCCACTTATAATTAGAGCATCGGGAGTGGGGTAGAAGGCAAGTAATAACATTGAATTCATGGGCTCATAACAAGCAGTTCCACTTGAGGGGGAAAAAAGACATGTAAACAAACTCTAACTAGAGGCAGTTGGGACAGTAAGAAAACTTCTAGTAATGTGCTAGATAGGGTGGAGTGCCTACCTGAGTGATGCTTTGCCAGTTGTTGCTCCTTACACGTGAGACACCAGCATCATCGTCCCTCAGGTCCACTCTGATTCTGTCATTCCTGTATTTTTCATGTGTCAGTGACAGACTCGGGGGGTACTAAAGGAGCCTTTGGCAACATTCGCTTCATCTCCACACTGACTCCAGTGAGGATACTGTCTTAAGAGTCTCCTGTGAGTGTTTAATCTGGTTCTCAAATCAGAGCTTTTAATTTGAAGAACAGGGGGAGCTGATGGCAAAGATTCCTGGGTGTCTCAGCCATCTCACTGTGGAAGTAGGAGAAGCAGAGGCTCCCTCCCAGCCTGCTCCCTACACCAACACTGGGCACCATGCTGGCACCACTGGACTTTGAGCTCGAACTTGAGAGATCCCAGGTGCAGCATGACATTGCAGCAGCTGCTGCATGCAGCCACCTGCAGCTAGAATGGGTTCTTGGCTGCCTCTGCTGTTTGGATGACAAGCTCCTAAATCAGTCTTGGTGGCTGGGTCTGATAGCCTAAGCTGCTGTCACGTTACTTGGCTCTAGACAGAGGAGAAATGGAAACACAACTGTTGGGGTTTTCAACATGTATAGTGGGAGACACATCTTATTCCTGCTAAGACTTATGAAGTCGAATGTTCTACAGAAATGAAATCGTTCCATTGCTACAGCCACATGACATGACAACTGTTTAAACACCTGAATTATTTATCAATAGAAAAAGAATATCCCTCCATTTGGTGCCCAGCTTATGAAATCTAGATTTGGAAAACAAGCCACTGACCATCCAATCTGGCCCTTTTGTTTTATAACTGAAAGCACAGGGTTTTAAGATGAGTGATAACCAACCAGAGTGATGCTGGACCAGAAGTTGATTGGACTGTCTGCTTTCAGGCTAGCTGAACCATATCATACGGCCGTCCATCAATGCCAAATGATGTCAGATGTTCATAAAACCTTTCTTTTTGCAACATAACTGGATTTGGTTTCTTAGAAAGGATTGGAGACTGAACAGATCAGGGATGGTGGCTGCTGGTTCAGATTCAGTTAGTGTTTAGCAACCTCATCAATGGCAGGCACTGCACTGGTGCCTCCCAGTGTTTGGGGGTGGAGGGTGGGGCAGGGATCTGGTTGGATGTGAGGAACAACTGGTAACAGGGAATTGAGTTCTGTACAGCTTCTCTTGCCATCTGTCACCTCTGCTTTTCTCGGGTCAACATTTTGCTCTCTCTTCTGATAGATACCTCTGCATCTGGTCCATTTGGCTGAAAGCAAGACCTGCAACAGCTGTGGAAAGACATGCTAGAGAGTCGCTAAAAGGCTTGGCTTTGTTCATACCGGTAACAAATTCCCGGGGATGAAAGCATTGGCTGAGGGTCTCCATCCTGGCCCAAAGCTGAAGCCGTGGGGTCGGAATGACATTATGCACGGCTGCCTCCAGAGTACCTCCCAGAAGAACTACAAGGAAAGAAAGGCTGGTTCCAGGAAAAGCCTGAAAGTGCTCAAACATCCATTCAATTATACACGTCGTGGAATATACTAGCCACATTCATTCATCTATTCATCAAATATTTATTGGATGTTGCTGTATTCTAGGCCCTGCTGTAGGTAATAGAAATGTATCGAATGTGCAGAAGGAACAAAGTTAGAGAAAAGGTCATTAATAAGGAAACACATTGTGTGATATACAGTGGTAAGTACCAGGGAAAAAAGAAAGCAAGGTTAAGGGCAAGACTGGGGAGTGAGTCTTATGTCCACACATGCACCGCTCCAAGTAGCTCTGACAGAGAGAACCCAATCAAGAAAGTTTATTTAACATGAAATCTGTTTTGTTGTATATATTTGTCTGTTTGAGACAGGGCCTCACTCTGCAGTCCTGGCTGGCCTGAAACTTATTATGTAGGTCAAGCTGACCTCAAACTCACAGATAGCCACCTGTCTCTGCCTCCCTCCTGAGTGCTGGGATTAAAGGCATGCACCCCCATACCCTGCCTGTTAACTTAAAATCTAAATAGAGTGATGGAGGGAGCCAGGAGGAAACAGCATTTTGAGAATAAATTAAAAAGCAAAGGTGTGGAAGGTAGAGTGTGCCTTGGATGCTCCAAAAGCAACCAGTTGAGATTGATGACTTAGCTTAGTAATAAAGTTGTTTGTCCAGTAACGATGAGGCCCTGGGTTCAATTCCAACATACAAAACAAACTCCAGAGGCAGGAGTGCAGGCTGTGGGAGGGAGGGAGGAGAAAAGGCCATGGTGGAGAAGACAGGACAACTGGTCAAAAATGAGAGGATGAGAGCCAGAGCTGCTGATGCCATGTGAGATGAGAAGCCAGTTAGAAGCTATTTAAAAAAGAAAATGTCCAGGCAGTGGCGGTGCACACCTGTAATCCTAGCACTTGGGAGGCAGAGATCTCTGTGAATTTGAGGGCAGCCTGGTCTACAGAGGAAGTTCCAGGACAGCCAGGGCTGTTACACAGAGAAACCCTGTCTCCAAAAATAAAAAAACAAGAAGAAGAAGAATGAGAAGAAGGAGGAGGAAGAGAAGAAGGAGGAAAAGGAGGAGGAGGAGGAAGAAGAAGGAAACAGATGTACGTATACAAGGGTACACACAACAAAACCAGATAAGGGTCTGTCTATGGTAATCACCAGAAGGAAAAATGGTGGTGATATAAAAAAGGATGCATGAGATTGTCAAAATTGGGTTTGTTTTGAATGCAGGATTGTGTTCATTGCCTGGAGGTAAGACAGGAGATACAGAAGACATTCAGGCATGAGTCTATCCTGAGCAACTGGAAAGATAACATTTCCACAAGCTCTAAAAGACCAGAGGAGAGGTGGGCCAGTGGAATGAAGGGAACTGAGGGTCCAGTTGGGTCATGTGAGACTTTAAGTGCATTAGACATCCAGCAGATCCCGAGTGGGCATTGGCTCCTTAAATATTAAGTTCAGTTGAAGGAGCCCTGCCTAAGGCATACAGAGCGTGGCTGGTGAGGTAGCTAGTGGCTAAGAGCTCATATTGCTGTTGCAGAGGACCCAGGTTCACCTCCTAGCACCGAAGTCAGACATCTCCCAACTGCTTCTTACGCCAGCTCCATGGAATATCAAATACCCTGGCCTTCATGGGTACCTGTATGCACATGCACATACCTATACACTGACATGAACACATTTATTTTCATTTTTAATATATTTTAGTTATTTATTTTTTATATCTCGACCACAGTTTCTCCTCCCTCTTCTTCCCCCAGTCCCTCCTCACCCCCTGCCCTCTTCCCTGCCCCCATTCACTCCTCCTCCAGTTCTCTTCAGAAAAAGGCAGACCTCCCCTGGATATCAACCAGCCATGGCATTGTTTTTAAATCTAAAAGGGGTTATGTATTTTAGAATTATTAGTACACAGGTAGCACTCAGAGACTTGAAACTAAATGGGAACACTATGGATGACAACATGGAAGAGGTACAGACAAAGAGTGATGCCCAGCTGCCCATCACACAGAGCATAGAGAGATAAGGAAGAATGCCAGGCAGGACTGTCCAGTGAGGTGGGAAGGGAACTGAGAGACTAATAATCCAGAAGGCAAGTAAAGGATACCTTGGGGAAGGAAGGAATTAAGAGAGCAAACAGCTCACAGTGAGTCCTTCAAACCCCATAACAGCATGGAGCTCACTGCTCCCTATCTAAGTTGTTGGGGTTTTGTTTTGTTTTGTTTTTGTTGAGGAGAAGGAAACCCACCCTGCAGTGAATATGAAAGAGAAAATTGGATGACAGACATCAGAGACAACTAGGAAACAAAATGTGGAAACTTTTGCTGTGAAACTGGACAGAAAAGGCACAGTTAGCGACAGTCAAGAGATGTTTGATGAGGTATTGAATCGTCCTTACATGCTTATGTGCAGGTGGATGCTGATGCCATTAGAAGAAAGGAGAAGCCCGGGAGAGATACAGTTTTAGCTGTGTAAGTGAGAGAAAAAAAAAGTCCAGAAGTGATGGCACATGCTTGTAGTCCCCGCACTCAGAAGACTAGGACAAGCGGATTGTTACCAGCTCAAGATCAACCTCATCTACGTAGCAAGTGCCATGCCAGGCCAAGGGCCATAGGAGACCCTACCTCCTTGTCCTCAGAGGGGAGGTAAAGCTGTACTTGTCGGCATAGGCAAGGCCCCAAGTTCAATCCCCAACACTGCGAAGAGAAGAGGAGAGAGGAAGAAGAGAGAGGGAATGAGAAAAAAAAGGAAGAAAAATGGAAAAATTAAGAAGAAATAAAAGAATAGGAAAAAGCTCAGCCTTATGGCGGTGACATGCCATGCACAGAAGTAGAGATGGGAAGTTTCCTTCTTTCCCAGGCTTGTACCCCTTAATAAAAAGTAAAGTCATCAGTTCAAACTTCTCTGGAGATTTGAGGGGACAGGTGAGAGTGGGAAACAGGCAAATGAGAGATTCGATAAACAAAGGAGGTGTGGCAGTATTTCCAGATTGTCTGACAGACCCTGCAGAACCCGGTCACAGTCATGAATTTTCAGCGAGACCAGACAGCATGCTTAGTTATTATTTTCCATGGGTGGGGAAGGGTCTGTTTTAGAAACAAGAACCTATGTAGCCCAGGCTGACCAGTAATATGATACATAGCCAGGGATGGACCTCTGACTTCCTGCTTCTACCTCCCTTGTGCTGGGATTAAAGGCTTACACCATCATCCTGCCTTTTTTGGTGATTGTTCTCCAACCATACTTGTGGTCCTTGGGTTGTCCCAAAGTAGACTGACTGTGGGATCAAATTAGACTTGAGGCCTTTCAGCCGAAGTTGATCAAGGAAAAGGGGGAAAAAAAAGACTTGAAGGTGTTGTGGAAGCGGTGACTCTAACAACATATACTAGAAACTGAGCTGAGTAACATGGAGAGGATACGAGATGCAGAAAAGCCCCAAAATGCAAGGATCAGTGATCCTTGATCTTGATGGGATGGGGATTTTGTCAGATTTTTTTCAGTCCTTTTGAAGAAGTCGGGTACAAATCATAAATGGTGAAGGTTGGAACGTGAAATGTTAAGGCTGACATGATGAGATAATGATCCATCCAGGTGGGTGCAATACAAATAGCCAAGAGTTTAAGGAACTGGGATAGCGGGCTGCAAGAGGACCCACTGTGAAATACTGAAATAGAGAGTCACGAAGGGAGGGGATCAATGATGGAGGACTTGGGAACCTCACATGAAGTCCTGGTATCTCCAATGCCACAAGAGAAACCTCTGGGTGAGGAATAGCTGCGAATCAAGTCATGGGCCTGAGATGTGGTGAGTGGAAGAACCTCTCTGTCACCAGGACCCCATGAGGGCAGTGAGCTGCCCGCCATCAATACTCTGGTGTAACCACTGGTGCTATTAACTTCTCTGCCTTCTTGATCTCATCTTTTCAACTCCCTCCCTGAATGCTGAGCCCCCGAATGCTTTCCATGGGCAGAGCAGAAGAAACTGCCTATGGCCACAGAGCTGAACAGTGAATTATCCACGACGAGATACGTGGCCAAAGGTCAAAGACTTAGGGAAATCACGCTTCCTGTGAAGAGAACACCAGTGATAAAGGGCAGAAGCATGCAGGGGTGGGGTGAAGTAGGGTTCTGGTAGCCCCCAAACCTCAAAGCACTTTCCGGTCTCTGGCCATTGGCCCCTAAATGCTGTGTGATGAGGGATTTGCAGGAGGGAGAGCCTTTGCGATGACTTAACACTCATTCTGTAAAGATCACTATAAAGGGCTGCACAATGGTTCATCTTTTATCTTTTGATTCCTGTCTTGAGAAACAGGAAGAAAAATAAACAGGAAAAGTGCATTAAAAAAATCCCCAACAGGATCCAATTGAACAAAAATAGAGCTGACGGGAAGCAAGGCTCTTAAAACCCAGGGAGTAGAGGGGGACAACAGGGATTGAGAAACTCTGCATGACGGATGGCCTTTAATTGGTATTGAGACATCGACTACCATTAAATGAAACACGGCCAGCAAGTGAGGCAGCTCTCTGCCTCACAGCCCTTTCTGCAAGGTGAGGCATTTCTCAACAGTGCTGCCTGCCAACATGCTGTGAGGAGAAAGGAGTGCAACTTGCCAGGGCCCTGGCACCAGTGGCCAGGCGTTAGCTCAGTGCTTGGCCTCATAACTGCTTAAAAATAAGCATTACCTGAGAGATGATCAACGCAGGGATATGGATTTTTTTGGAGACAAGATTTGAAAGACAGTGGGGAAAATTGCCACACCTAAAACATTCCTCATCATTCAGCATAGTCCTACTTTATCCGTTCTAAGGAACAATTCTTTTCATGCAGCCATCATGACTTAACGCATTCCACAACTCCATTTGCTGAGTGAATGAATGCAGGTAGGACCCTCTGCATACAGTTCATCCAGGTTGTCACTGGGAATGATGAAATGAATAAGACAAAGCCTGCAGGCACTGAGGAGCCCCTTCAATATCAAAGCTAGAATTGGTGACTCTCTACAGTGTTCTCAGTTGTGTGTTTCTTAGTAAGAAGAATCCTTGGTTAGGACTCAGATGACCTTCTGTTCCCCATGGCCCCATTTTATCCATCTGCAGTAGCAGGTGAGTTATTTCCCTGCTTGAGAACCAGTTGTGTTTCTTAAAAGGAACGTATCCTCCTACAATGCTGACAATCCATGGGTCCCCTACTGTCTTGTTTTATTTATCCAACAGTCAATATAACATTCATTGTGAAGCACTGTTCTCCCTACAGACAGCTACTTACTCACCATAATCCTCTTACATAAGTACTATTATTCATAATGACATAATTATCTAACACTATAATAAAACTACTATTATCTGCTTTAACAGGTGGTGCAACTGAGGCATAGAGTCATTTAAACACTTAATGTATATTTTACTATTGAGACACTAATAATTGAATTTTGCTTCACAAAGAGATTCCTATGAAGCTTTTGAAATCTCATAACAGGCATGGTCACGTGAGCAGTTTTGTAGGTTCTGTCTCTTACGTGGATGGGAAAAATACAGTCATCCACCAGAGACAGTGGCGCCCCAAGGACTCCATTATAGTCACAAATACAACCCCCACACAGCAAGATGCGCAACTCAGGAGAGTCCTTGCGGAGCCTCTTCCTGTCCATTCTGCCCCCAGCCACTTGTGTAACCCTCTTCCTGCCTCTTCAACGAGGAAGAGTTTCAAAGTTTCTAACATGAAAACTAGCTCATACTATACTCTGTATAAGTTGCCCTCCCCCTGTCCATCCCTTGCCTCATACTCATGCTTCCAATCCTATCACTTGAACAGAAATGTACTGTTCGCCTTTATAACCATTTCCCACCCAGCGGTGATTTCCAGTTTCCTTCCCTGTGTGTCTCTGCCGTGGCAACCTTCTCTCTCCTTCGTTTGCCATTTGCTCTCCATCTTTGCTGCTTCTGTGACCTTCCACCGCAGCCCTACCATCTGACCCCAGTCCACGCTTGCTCTCCTCAGCCCCAGCAACTCCATCCTTCTAAGCTGTTCTGTGCTTCAAAATGTCCACATCCTCTGTAAACACCAGGTGTAGCCCAACCTTAACCTTCTCAAAGCCCCAGCCCCGACAGCAAAAATGGAAGTTTAACAGTATTTGGTCCTTGTTACCAAATGTTCACAAGGTGGTGGTTTCCCTCATAACAATATATTTTACAGTACACTTTATATTTACATATTGAAAATTTGCTTTTCAGCAAAAAGTAAAAGTTATAAACCTTATTCATGTTTGATATGGTATTTTGAAACGTGTGTACATGGTACAATGGCTAAATTATCCAGTAAAGACATACATTACTTTATATACTTATCAAATCCTGTGACAAGACACTAAAATTCTACTGTAAGAAATTTTCAAAAATCCCTTATGGGGCTAGGAGTATGACTCGGTGATAGAGCACTTGCCTACTGTGTACAAGGCCTTGGTTCAATTCTTTTTTTTGTTTTTGTTTTTCGAGATGGGTTTCTCTGTGTAGCTTTGGAGCCTTTCCTGGAACTCACTCTGTAGATCAGGCTGGCCTTGAACTCACAGAGATCCGCCTGACTCTGCCTCACAAGTGCTGGGATTAAAGGCGTGCGCCACCACTGCCCGGCCAGCCTTGGTTCAATTCTTAACACCTCCTCCCCAAATATACTATACACTGTGGTTAACTGTGGTCACCATGGTCTCCTGAACTTACTCTCCTTGTATAGCATCTTCCAACTGCATCTATCCCCAGTACCTGATAACCACAACTCTACTCTCTACTTCACTACAACTCATTTGTATTTCCTCCTGTGAGGTCATGTGATATTGTTGTCTCTGTATCTGGCTTTATTGTACTTAGCATAGTATTCTTCAGGTTCATCTCTGTTGCTTCAGTCAATTTCCCCCTTTTTTAAAAATGAGACAGCATTCTGTTGTGTACACACACACACACACACACACCACATTTCCTTTATACAGTGGTGAACACTTAGGATGGTTGGTTCTAGACCTTGGCTATTGTGAGTAGTGCTGTATAATAACACGGGCAGGCAGATATCTCCTTGATACACCAATGTCATATCCTTTGGATAGATCTCAATAGTGGGATTGCTGAGTCATTCTGATACTAATAATATTTAAAGCACGGATTTCTGCAACTCTTCAAAACTAAGAGAAGAGGCAAGGCAACAGATATCTTAATATGCTTCCTTTGCATTATGCTGGCCCTCTTGAGGGGTGGAAGTAGAGACCACGATGTGTTATTCTCTCCAGCAACTGCACAAGTGCCCTGCTGAACCCACAAGAGAGCCCCAGTCAGGTGCACGTCATCCATCAAATGTGCCATAGCAAACAAGGTTCAAGCTGCTGGGAGTTGGGAGAGCATAGCTTGCAAGGCTGAGACTTGAGTTTGGGCCCATGCTTTTCATTTATTGATGATTTAACTTTCAGCAGGTTACTGTTCCCATTCCCTCCAGGGTTTCTTGTCTATAACAGGAAGAAATCAGTATATTAATCACGAAGGTCCCTGATGCTTTAAGGTTGGAAGATTACATGATTATAAATGTTCTATCCCCAATGCCCAAATGTCCATCTTTGTCAAATTAAATATAATGGTAGCACTTCCTAAGCTCCCCGTTAAATGGACCTCAGTGATGAACATTCCTGTGCCAGGTAGAGATTGAAAAAAAAAAAATGTAATTGCGACTTCTACCTCAAGGAGTTGGAAGAAAAATTGATTAGCATAATTAGCATGAATATGTGGAAAGTGAAATTGTTCTAATTCTAGCTACACCTATAATTCATGGGGGGGGGGGGTCAAGACTGACATGACCGTGACAGTGACAATAAGCTTTCTAGAACAAGTCAATTTAGACTTGTGAACAGAAGACCAAAATTTAGATAGGAAGTTAGTAGACTGTGCCATGTGTGGTGGGAGAGCTGAGGCAGGGGCATCATAGGAATTTAAGTCTGGCCAGGGTTACGTCTCAAAATCCTGTCTCTCAACAAAAAGCAAATAGTGAGTGTTTGAAAGGAAACAAGACTAAACAGGAACTGAGTGAGTCTATGTAAGAGGGGCTTTGGAAACAGTGAGGCGGATATTCCCAATGTGTCTCTGTCTGTGACGAGAAGCATTAAAGGGCTTCTAATTATTAAAAGAAAAGAAAAGCGACATGACAAATGTACAAATCAACTGACAAAAAGATCAAATACACCTCTCTCCTACAACTCCCATGATAGGAGAGGTTTCAGAGCTGAAAGCACGCGTTAACGTTGTTTAAATATAATGGACCTTTGAAATAAAGGTGAAGTAAAAGAATGAAACCCTCCCTGACTCTCCCTCTCTGGTACTGTGACCCTGGGACTAAGAGCCAGAACAGTCAAGAGTTTTAATTGCCTGGTAATTGACATGCATAGGGAGGGAACTGGTTGCTAAGGTAACCAGGTCCCAAGCCATATGGGGCTCTGCAGAGTGGTTCCAACACCTTGAGCTACCCTTGCAAGTGAGTTCTGGAGCTTGCACAGTCTGCTCCAGGGCAGGTGCTCCTGACTTGATCCAAAATAGAGCAGGGCACTGACCTGGTGGCTGATATTTGCAGGTAAGTTTGAAAGAGAGGTTTGGTGCTGAAATTTCCTCACAAAATAGGACAAGGTAGATTTCTCCAATTGAGCTCATCCCTCTGCCACAACAATTTTACCTGGGACACCATGGAAACTTCCAGCAGAATTTTGTAGCCCCAAAGTGTGAGAGCTAGGGTAGCGCTTAGATGCCAACATGGCTTCTCAGTCCAGGAAACAAGCCCACAGATGAGGAAGGATTTCTCAAGGTTAAATTGTACTTAATGGCACACCTGGGATTAGATCCCCGACGTCAATGTTTCCAGGCTCTTGCCTCTTCTGATTCATGAAATGACCTCTCATGTGTAGTCACTGAAGAAAGGATTCCAGGTAAGTTTACCACCAGCATGGCAGAGAGGAAGGATGGGGGGTGGGGTGGAGCAGCTTTCTTGACATTTCCATGAAGGGAAGGTCGGTTTACTTGAAGAAACTGAACAAAAAAGAAGGCCTTGAACTTGATGAGCCTGTGAGCAAAGGCTAGATTATACTTTGACAAATCACCTTACAAATCTCTGCACTCGGTGATGAAACTATCTTATTAAAATTCATTTTTCAGGCTATCCTACTTTACTTCTTCCCCCAAAGCACTTGTGACTTCCCTTCCTAATTTACCATATGGCTTTTAATTAAGTTTTTTTTTTCTTGCACACATTTCTTCTCTCCCTACCCTAGGATGTGAGTTCCGTGAGGGCTTAGTTTACACGAGTGTCTCGGAGACCAGGAATTCTCAGAAAGTACCTTGAGCAAATGATTGGATAATGACTAGTCCCGTCACTTGCTTTGGATAATTACAATGCCTATGAATCTTTTTCTTTTTTTCAAAATGAGCAGAATAATTCTCACCTAACAAGGACCAAATGCAATATAATGGTTCTGGGTTATAAGTTAGTACTGAATAAATTCTAGCTCTGTCCTTCAAATGTTCAGAATCAAAAACACCCATCTCTCAGCTGTCTCACCTCGTCCCATATTCAAATCATGCTGTATTTATCTGGCCATGCCATTCTCTCTGGGACCTTAGGAGAAGAGGATATGGCTATGTCAGGTGGAGGGAAGTAGAGGAATTGTGGCACCAAGGAAGAAGCCCTCTCTCTAGAATCAGCTTATTCCAGTGTTGAATCCTGCCTGACTTTGCCTCACACTCCAGCCACTTGGCCCTGAGAAGCCAGTGGCTTTTCTAAGCCCTCCTTTTTTTTCCTCCTATACAGGATGATGATAAGCAAACCTTTGTCACGGGGTTGGGTTAGTGGGGACAAGTGTCTACAAATGACTGACATAATATTAGATGCTTAAAAGTAAACAGATAAAGGCACTTTTATCCCTGGAAAATGGATTGATTTATTTGAAAATGTCTTTTAGAAATAGAAGCTATAAATCAGCATATCTGGATGTTGCTATCATTGTGGTGCATATATCACACTGAAGTTTACATCTGGGGAATTGCAGAATTTTATGGTCAGGTTTTCTACTTATGTGTCTCATTTTGCACATAGTGAAACTGCAGAGAAAGCTAATCTAAGGAAGGAACCCAATTTACTGAAGAATACTATTTCCTGAAATAATAAAAATAATTCATAGATTGCAAAACTCCTTGGAACACATAAGTATTTGCTAGTCTAAATAAAAAGCATTTGTACCTATTATTGCATCCAAAATTCTTTGTCACCCTGTGCAGTGGCTTGGAACTTTGATGCCACACTCCATCAGTCCATCATCCTCCCATTTTACCAACTCTGCATCCTCACGTGCCAGACATGCTAGACCTTTCTCCCTTCCCAGATCACGAGGGGCTCCTTTTCCTAGACCTTTGCTCAAGCTGTTCTCTCTGAAAATAACGCCCTTTCTCATGACAGAGAAACACCACCCATGAAGTCGCATCAACATGGCTGCCTCAGCAAGACTCCAACAAGGACAGCACCAATAGACATGCTAGCACGAAAGGGGGGAAGTTCATGTGGTCTCAAGCTAAGACAAAGAACTACAGGCAACTTAAAGAATGAGGAAAGCAGGAGAAATAGTCTTCCCCCAGGAAAGAGTCCTCAAATTGGTTATCCAATACCAAGTGGTCAGCTCTGAAATCACACACAGGTAACATAATACAGAAAGAGCAGGATGTTTTCATGTATTTAGGAATACATATATGTATTGTAGGGGTGGTTGTCTGTGCTTTACCCCTAAAGCACCCCCCCACAGTAGGCAGCAGCTAACTGCTAGGTACCCATCCCCCCCAACCGCAGTGGCCGAGGGGGGACCCCCTTAAGACCTGGGATGTGTACCTCGTGGTCTTGGATGCTGGATGCTGGTGCTGCGGATCAAGGCAGAGTTCTCTAGAGAACCTCAGTGGACCACGCCCCACTCCTCCTGGATCCTGCAGCCAACTGCCTTATGTTTATTGTGAATTGATGTAGAATAAATCCCTTTTGATTATTGGACAGACTCTGTGGAACTGCCTCATTAATGTATAATAACAATTAAAGAAATGGAAGCCATGAATTTGAGAGACAGCAGGAGTTTATGGGAGGGATTAGAGGGAGAAGAAGAAAGGGAGAAGTTATATAATTATATTTTAATTTCAAAATAAATATCTTTTCAAAAAATGTCCTTTCTCCTGCTGTCCCCAATTCACTTTTCAAACTCCTTTCTATTTATCAAGGCCTATCTTGACATTTTCCATCCCCAAAGCCTCCCCAGGTCTCCTTAAGAGGTGCTTGTGGAAAACTGTAGATTTTGCCTGTCAAGTACCTTTCTTTCTAAGGGCCATCATTTGACAGTACAAATGGTACTCATGGGACTGTCAAATCCAGTCCCAGATTTCCATCTGTCAATCTTTCCACACTTCTCATTTCTGGCAATAAGAACACAGTGATTGAGAACTATGAACCAATGGCTGAGGGGTCACCAACTGGATCAGGCCCTCTGAATGGGTGAGACAGTTGATTGGCTTGATCTGTTTGGGAGGCATCCAGGCAGTGGGACCGGGTCCTGTGCTCATTGCATGAGTCAGCTGTTTGAAACCTGGGGCCTATGCAGGATTGCTTGGCTCGGCCTGGGAGGAGGGGACTGGACCTACCTGGACTGAGTCTACCAGGTTGATCTCAGTCCATGGAGAAGGCTTTGCCCTGGAGGAGGTGGGAATGGGGGGTGGGCTGGGGGGAAGGTGAGGGGGGGTGGGAGGGGGGAGAACAAGGGAATCCGTGGCTGATATGTAGAACTGAATTGTATTGCAAAATTAAAAAAAAAAAAAAAATTCACCAAGCCAAAAAAAAAAGAACACAGTGATTGAACACATGAACACGTGATCCAAGCCAAGCAAACCAACTCATTATTGAGAATTTGGAGTTGAATCACAGGGCAGAGATCGGTTCTGTTGTGAGCTCTTGGGTCTTGAGTGTTTTTAGTGGCACAGTCCTAAGGACACCCCATGACCTTAAGCCACTATGGCTCCCTATGCAATAAGCAAGTTGTATTTTTTGTTCTTGGCTTTACAGTATTCATTGCTACAAAGTCTTCTTTAGTTCAGAGGACTGTTGAGTTTCTCTCAACAAATTATCCACATGAATGATTCTGTTGTAAATAATCAAGAAACTGAACTGTGGCTGCTTCTCCCAGAGTTAGTCACTTTCGGTCACCATTTCATATTTGTACACATCTGCTTTAGGTTCAAGTTTTCAGCAAGCCTCTCGTTCTCCCACTGAATTTTTAAGTTCTTCATCGAGTTCTCCATCCCGTTGGTGCTTACATCATCACCTGCACTCTGTGGTATCTCAAAAGATGATAATGACATTGAAATTAAGAAAAGACATTTTCTTTCAATTCATAACTAATCCAAATTCTCATATAATGTTGAATTCAAAAGAGGAAAATTTCTCAAATGCTTATTGAACCTGAGGACTGGAAAAGACCTTTATGACTATCACTACAACCGGACTCCAATGTGCTGGAAGGACATCAACTACAGCAAGCATGTGTTTAACTCTGAGACATTTTTGCTCTCTCTACTGCATTCCCTCAGGGTGGGACCAAGGACAGGTCAGGGGCCAGCAGACAAAGGGATGTTTGTCATCTCCAAGAGAAGTAGAAGACCAAAAGTGTAGAGTGTGATGTGGCGGAGTCCTGTAATAGGATTTGCCCATGTTTCTGCTTCTCTTCTTTTCTGTTTCGTTTTAAATTTCCATTACCATTGCATTGCACTTCTTTCCATCTGTCTTGGATTCTCCTTTTTCTCACTTTATTAAACCTAGATGTAGTTGAAGTATATATTTCCAAATGCAATTGGAACTCCATTATAAAATCTTTGTAAACTGTGTTTCCATGCCTAAAATAAATTTATTAAGTGAGATCTTGAAAAACTAAAACCATATGAAAGTTATCTATATATAAAATGCATATTATATTTTAAATGAGGAAATATGTCGTGTCTGTAATGTATAAAGTAGTTAAACACATCTCAAAGTATACCTAATGTTTTTAATATAGTAAGGAAAGAGGCAGGGCCATATTTATTTAGTATCTGATGAATGAGTAATGAATGTATGTGTGGATGAGCCTTATGGTTACAGATGATGAAGAGACTACCTCTAAAAGTACTTGAATGAAGGGAGAGAAAGGATGCTCTTATTGAATCACTGCTTGAATCCATTTTTTCATCAAAAAGAGTGCTCATGAGCAGCACTGAAGTAAGGGAGGGGAATTAACTCCACGCAATAAACTCAGGAAATGACAGCTGAGGCGAGATAGAAAGTCCTGGGACAGAGAAGCACCTGATGGTGCAGCTCCTCACTGGGTCCCATTCCACCAGCCTGCACAGGAAGCATGGTGAGGCACACAAGGACTACAGGATTGGAGGGAGCACACAACAAAGTGAGGTATCACTCATAGGAAAATGTCTTCTCTTGTGCTTGTTTTACCGATGATCCCAGAACCTCAGAATCTACAGGAATGGTCGCCACAGTCGGAGGCCATTCAGGACAGGCATGGTGCTGCATCCAAGAGGTACAGAGCAGGGCAAGAAGGTGGGGGATGCCCTGGGGTCTGTGCAATGGACCTTGCTCCCCAGAGGGGAGGAAATGAAGTGAAGAACAAAAGCTCTTCTTCCTTTCAGCTCTTTGCCTCTGCACTCTGGATCTCCAAATTAATAGAATGTATGATTTCATGAATAAATCGGTGGAACCTGTGACTTCATTAGTAAACTAAAACATCACTTGGAATCATCAGCCAAAGAGGGCTCTGTAAGGTTTTTATGTGTGCTTGATTAACCCAAGTCACTCCTTAGGTCAAATTCTCCTTACATGATTGGACTGAAATATGAAAGAGAAATCACGCGGCCAGGTATGGGATACCTTCCATATCAGAGAGGGTCTGTTAGAGCAATAGAACCTATAAAATGAATATACAGTGAAAGAGGTTTTATTAGGTTGGCTTAAATGATATGGCCTGGGTAGTCAAACAATGGCTACCTCACACTGTCCCTAAGAGAATGTGGAGGAAGATGGGTAGAAAACAATGTAAGAGCCAAATGATATAAGAGGATAGAGAGGCATTCCTTCCCACATAAATATTACATGTGCTGCAGAATGTTTGTTTACACTATAAAGATGTGTCTTTGTCAAGGTGCCTTCTAATTGGTTTAATAAACAGCTGAATGGCCAATAGCTAGGCAGGAAGAGCTTAGGTGGGACTTCCAGGGACAGAGAGAATTCTGGGAAGAAGAAAGACGGAATCACGAGCCAGGCACAGAGGAAGCAGAATGGACAATACGATGAGGTAATGAGCCTTGTGGAAGAGCATAGATTAAAAACTATGGGTTAATTTAAGTTATAAGAGCTAGTTAGGAACAAGCCTAAGCTAAGGCCGAGCTTTCATAATTAATAATAAGTCTCTGTGTCATTATTTGTGAGCTGACAGCCCAAAGAAAAACCCAACTACAGACATGTATGTGATATTCATGGATTCACAGCCACAATGTTTACGTACACAAGACTGGAACCATCAACATTTCATAATTGATGACAGAGGGGCACATGAGGTCCCATCCCTCCTGAGGGACATTGTCAGTTAATGGTTGCTAGGGGGAGGCAGAGTGGTGTAGGCACTGATAAATTGCCCATGCTCCAATAAATAACCCTACACCCATGCTCGTGTGGTCAGCCCTAGTTAAACACAGTGATGTTTGTGTGTGTGCGCGCACACACACACACACACACACCATGAAAGTAGAAGGAGGACTTCAGAAGAGGGAGAGGAATGAGAGAGGGTAATGAGAGTGGAAACTGTCAAAATGTATGAAATTGCCAAGGGACAAACAGATTAGATGATTAATTTTTGAAACCTGCTGTTGAGACTGTGAAGAACTTGGGGCCTGACACCTGTCTGTGGGAATATGAAATGGAGTCACTGGCCTGGGAAAGTGCAGCAGCTCTTTAACCACAGACTATAGAATCACCATGTGCCCAGCTGTTCCATGCCTAGGTAGAGCTGTCCAAAAGAACTGAAAACGGGTGTCAGTTAAAGACAGGTGCATCCATGGTCATAATGTTCACAGTAGCACCACTGACAAAAACCAAAAGATGAAAACAATTCCAACATACACCCACAAACAACTGTACACAATAATGGTATACACACACAGCAGAATACTATCTGACCATAAGAGTGGATCATTCTGTCTCATTTACAACATGAATGACCTCCAGAAACATTACGCTCAGTGAAAGAAGGAAGGTACAAAGGTGATATATACATGTATCCGTCCACATGAGAACAATCTGGAGATGAAGATGATTTCTATTTGCAAGGGGCTAGGAAGGGAGTGGCTGCTTAATGGTTACAATGTGAACTTTTGGGGTGGTAGAAATTCCTTGGTTGTGCTTGTATGGACTGTGAAAAAACGAACTTCCACTGAGCTATTTATTTCTTTAAAAAATGTATTTATTTTCATTTTGTGCATATGGGTGAAAGGAAAAATATCGGCTCAGGACCCCCCAAGACCAAATACTCAGCACAAAGGAGATTTATTTGCCTCAGAGGGATGAAGGGCAGGGAATAAGAGACAAGGACAGGAGATAGAGGATGAGGGAGCAGGGGAAGGGAACAAGGGAGAGGGGCAGGGATATTTCTCCTGGAGTGGGGACAAAGGATGCCTCTGGATAGAGGGGGAACAGATATGGCCCATAGGAAAATGGAGGTTTATAAGGTACAGGGGCAAACTCGGTGTTAGGTTGAGGTGCTTAATTTTAATTGGGCATGCTAATTAGGTGAGCCAAAAGGGACTTTTGGTTGCTGGACTTCAAAACTTTGATAGCTGGACCTTGGTAGTCAGCCTCAGGAGGAGGAAGTGGCCAAATAAGGGACTAGACCTTGGGGACTAGCTTTAGGAATATGATCTAACAGTTTTGTTGTGTTGTTGTTGTTGTTGTTGTTTTTGTTTTTCGAGACAGGGTTTCTCTGTGTAGCTTTGCACCTTTCCTGGATCTCGAGATGTAGACCAGGCTGGCCTCAAACTCACAAAGATCTGCCTGCCTCTGTCTCCCGAGAACTCACAGTTTTTTTAACAAGGCAGAGGGTACTGGGGAGAAAAGCAAGTACTGCCAGAGCTATGCATGCTCGCCCGCCATGCTTGCCCAAGTTGGCTAGAGCGCCTTCAGTAAGTGGTGTGTGTGTGTGTGTGTGTGTGTGTGTGTGTGTGTACATAACCTGCATGGGGTGCCTGTGCAGCTCAGAAGCTAGGTTCTCTGGAAGAGCAAGCCAGTGCTATGAATCACTGAACCGTCTTAAAGCCCCAGAAGCCTTTACTTTTAAATGGTTGTTTTTATATTATGTTAATTTCATCTGATTATTTAAAACCAGCTCTCACTCCAAAATCTCACGCCTAGTGTTGCGTCAATAACTGATTTTTAAAAAATTATTGAAAATAGATTTTTCCCATACAATACATTCTGATTACAGCCGACCCTCCTCCAACTCCCCCATTCAGACCTACACCCCTTATTTCTCTCATTAGAAAAAAACAAGCATTGAAACAATAATAAAAAAGTAAAATAAGATCAAACAAAAACAAAGTGGAATAGGACAAAACAAACAGAAGAGAAGGAGTAAAAGAAACGCACAAGAAGCATATACAGACACAGAGACATGAATGTTTGTACACACAGAAATCTCATGAAAACAAACAACTGGAAGCCATAATAGGTATGTTTTGTCAATGACTTATTTTGAAAAGTAACAAATCAAGGTTAACAAAACCAAAGCAAGTAACCAAAATTATTTGTCGGCAAGTTCTGTTGCAAATAAAGATTCAGATGCTAAAGACCCATAAGAAATATCCCTGAACAAATTTTTTTTTTTTTAAAGAATCTAAACCATCTGGATGGTAGTGGCACATGCCTTTGATCCCAGCACTTGGGAGGCAGAGCCAGGCGGATCTCTGTGAGTTCGAGGCCAGCCTGGTCTACAGAGCAAGGTCCAGGACAGGCACCAAAACTACACAGAGAAACCCTGTCTCAGAAAAAAAAAAGTATCTAAACCAATTGGAATTTTTTTAAAGATTTTTTTTTAAGTTTTTAAAGATTTAAATTTTTTATTATTTTATGTATATGAATGTTTTGCCTGTATGTGTGTATGTGTACCAACTGCTTGCCTGGTGCCCAAAGGAGCCAGAAGAGGGCATGAGATCCCCTGGTTTTGGAGTTACAGACAGTTGTGAACCAGGTGGGTGCTGGGAATTGAACCTGGGTCTTCTGTAAGAACAACAATTGCTTTTAACCACTGAGCCAATTCCCCGGTCCAAATTTGGAATTATTTTGAGTCACAGGTTAAAAGCAATTTCCTTTTACTTATAATGTCTTAGAGATACTGGGATACATTGATACCTTATCTTATTATTTTGACATAAATAACTAGAAAACTACAAATAATCAAGAGAAATCCAGGATAACCTATGTGGATCAGGACCATGTTAGGGTAATGGACTTCTCAACTAAGCACAATGGGAGCTCAGATTTCATGACAGGCTCGTGGTGGTGTCTACAGGACACCCACATTTAGGTCTGTGCTCTGGGAACCATTCTCTAATGCCTGCACACTGAGCAGTGCATCCAACACTATGGCAGTACAGCTGTAACTCAGGCTGTCCTGGACTAGTGATTGATCAGACATAATGATGCCCACTGATTTGAGCTCAAAAGGATAAAGCTTGCTGAAGATTGATATTTTTCCTCAAATCCTACTGGCTCTTGGTGGGCTACTGTTCTGTTAGACTGCTAAGAAGTAGTGATTTATTACAACATTATCCCAGCATTTTCCAATGCCTCTTCCATTTATTTCTCAGCTTAGACTGACAGGCTCCTTCTCTCTCCTCATCTCTTTTTGCTTTCATGCTCTCCTCTCCCTGTCTTCCCTAACCTCTTGGTCATTAGATGGTTGTGATGTTGGGGACCAGAGGAGATTGTGTTCTGTAGGTGCCCGCTCCTCTGAAATCAGACTGCAGAGGCAGTCAGGACAGATCCTAACCAACAGGCAAACAATTTCCCCATGGGATTTAAGCTACTTGCCTGTATATAACTAACAAAGAGGGATTGGGATAAAGAAAATGTGAAGTTTACCACCAGAATTCATCCTGGTGCCTCATTTTGGTGTGTTTTCTCTCAAACATATATAAACTTTAGACCTTGCCTTTTGGTGCCGTCTGTGAGAACTGTAAAGGAGGTGTGAGATGAAAACAGGCAAGAACATGGAACATGTAAGAGGAGGAAATAAGGTCCTGAACTACCTACAAACAGAATAATCAGCTTCTCAGAGACTCAAACTGAGCATGCTAAATCCCGAGCCAGGCAGCGAGCTAGGTTTAAGTGGGGGTGCCATTAAGCAGTGGCTCCTACCTTCTGAGAGGGAGGAAGAAGTACCTGATTTTGACTGTCACTCATGTAATGTGTGGCTGTCACCAGGAGTCAGTAATGAACATGAACTAATCTGACGTGACTGCTCATCCAGAGACTGATGCCTTCACCCACTGATGGTCCTTGGTAGTTCCAGAGTGCAAGCTTTTCCTCCACTGAGGCAGATTTTTCCTCATGCCAGGTTTATACATGTTTTGAAAACTTCATGTAGTCAAGCGTTGTGCTGATTACAACTGAAGTTAATTCTTCCTGGCAAAGCCCCCACAGTATTCTTCTCACCTTCTCGGAGCATGGATTGCATTGTATATGAATGATCTGTTCTCTTCTGGCTCCTTCACTTAGAGAGAGAGCTACTTATAGAGGAAATGACTGTATCTGATTGAGACAAAGAGAGAAAAGTCCCCCCCCCAAAACACACACACACAAAGCTGTTAGACATTCAGGCTCCCCACCCATTCTGTCCATTACAGTCTAACCTTGAGCATTTCAGAGTCTTCAGGTGAATGATCATAACCTCTCCTTCATGAGAATGTAAACAAACATGAGATTGGACATAGACATTGCACCCACAGTAGATGTGATCCATCCATGTTTCTATCCTCCAGCACAGGCAAACTATGTAATAAATGTTCACTGAAACTGTAAATTAATAGAACAGTTCACAAGAGCTCCCTGAGTCGGAAAATATTTTACCAACATCCCTGCCAAAATTGCCCTCAAACAGAAAGAGAAATCCTCTTTTAGACATTCCATGATGTTGGAGTGAGTCATTCATTTCCTTTGGTTTATGGGGGAAATGACAGAAACTCTTTGTTCCTCATCTTGCCCAGAAATGTTAGACTTATCTGACCACCGAAGGTGGGAGCAGTGGTCAGAGTTGCAGATCAAAATACGGCCCATAGTAGCCCAGGCCTTTAGTCCCAGCACTCCGGAAGCTGAGACAGGCAGATCTTTGATTTTCAGGCTGCTGGACTACACAGTGGAACAAACAATAAGAAAAAGAGGTCCCGGGCAGACGTGGCTAGGTGGTACAGAGCTTGCCTAGCCAGTGCCCTGGAGTCAGTTCTCAGCACTGCAAAAGGGGTGGGGGAGAGGTGGGGATGCGGGGAGGGGGAGGGGGCAGGAGGGGGGAGGGAACTGTGGTTGGCATATAAAATGAATAAAAAATTTTAAAAAAGAAATTTCAAAGGGGACAGAAAAAGGCAGTAAGAAGGGCAGAAGAAGCTATGTAAAGAAAGACAACTCTTGCATGGTCTCAGTCACAACTGATATCTGAAAAGGAAAGAAAATCATCTCATAGAAGTGGAGAAGAGAATGCTTGCCCAAGACCGTGGTGAGTAGGGATGAGGAGCAGTGGAGAGAGATTGACAGATGAGCACTAAGACAGAGTTAGATAAGAACAGGATATCTGAGGTGCATTGGCACAACTGAGTGAGTATGGACACTGTGCACTCAGTAGAGAGCTAGATGAGACTGTTTACAAAGGTTTCAAGCAGTTCACAACACAACATACATAAAATATCATATGGGATTCCACTACTATGTACGCTTTTTTAATGTTTTCATGTATCCATTAAAATACAAATTACAAAGGAATGAACTAAGCTTATGAACAGGCATGTGGGAGAAGCCCTGCACACACAGATCTTCTTTTTGCCAGGTATTCGTCCAAGGCTAATTGTTCTTCTTGCCTTTGCTGAGTTCTCTGCACAGGTGTGAAGGCAGAATTGGAATACTCTACTGAACCACCCTGTTAGCAAAAGATGCCATTAAAAATGTAATAAAGACCAAGGATCCCAGGGAATTTTCCTAAAGAGTAAAGCTTGGTGTGTTGCCAGGAGTCTGATGCTTATACCTGGCTTTCCTTGGGTAGGAGCTGCAGTATAGTTTCTCAACAACTGCTTTCACTTCCAGATGGGAAATCTTTCCATCTTTGCTCAGGTTGAAGTTTGATATCTGTCTAGCTTCCTATGAACACACGTCTGTTAAAAAGAATTTTCCCTAAATAATACACACACACACACACACACACACACACACACACACACACACACGAGATAGATAGATAGATAGATAGATAGATAGATAGAGAGAGAGAGAGAGAGAGAGAGAGAGAGAGAGAGAGAGAAAGCTTACTACATCTATTCCAAAGTAGCCGAATACAAGGCTCACCCAAGAGACTGTCATATACCCAATGAGACTGTACATTCATTGGGAAGCTATAGAAAGAACTTCTACCCTTAATTTTTTAAAATTTGAACTGAAATTTCAATCTGTAGAGCCCCTCTGACCCCCTCCCAAATAGTGAATTAGTAAAAAGTTTTTAGAAGGTATATCAGTGATATTTGATTTGTGGGGGTGGGGAAAGGGAGAATTAACAATTCACTTCTTTAATCGCTGTTGCACCGGCCCTACTCTCCTGTGGTTTACTGATAGTCAACAATGAAGACAACCCATCCCTCTCTCCTTTCATCAAGCTTTTGTGGGCCTGTTGTTTGACCCTCACTGTGCCCAGCATTTTGCTATGGTGTCTTATCCCTTGTTTTCAACAGTCAACTTGAAAACAGATCTAAGACCAGATTAACAACATTGAGTTAAAGTTAGCATACAAAGGCCAGGTTGTAACACCACAGGAAGACATTAGAAAACTCTGAAGAGGGTTGGTATCGATGACTTTCCAAAAGTTTCTTAACCTTCAAAACTCTTCAGATGAAATCCTAATTGGAACGAGTATGTCAGAATTCTCACAAATCAATGGAGGGAGACAAGACACCAAATAGAGAGTCACTGAAATGGGATGGAGAGGTAATGTGTAGATGGGAATGTCTTAAGAGGGTCATAAGAATGGTGTCTAAAAGAGAGACAGTAGCCAGAAGCAAATTGTGCCAACTAGACTCAAGCCTACGCCCTTCAAACGGCAAGATGAGAACAGAAGACAACAGCAAATACTGTTGAGGGCGCGAGGAGACAGTCGGGAGCTGTCAGTTTTACAATGTCAGACCCTGTGTAAATCAGCATCTGGCAATGTTTAATGGCCCAGTCTATGGCACAGCTACCCTCCTAATGGGAATACCCAGAAAAACATTTCCCAGTGAGTACGCAAAGGATATACAGGGTGCAAACACACTGTGGTCGTGGTGGTGGTTCAGCTTTTCATGGCAGAAATGACCTTGTATCAACACCGAAAAATGGGTAGGTAAAATATGGTACATTCACGTGTCGGAATACAAGGCCATGGCGGAGCGACTAACTTCTGTGATTTTTTTTTTCTGAGAAAATAAGAATAAACATCTATTCTCCCCAGAGAGTTCAGTCACAATTGAACAAAGAAACAATTCCACACAGATTCGTTTGGTGAAGCAATGAGTGTATTAAGGTTGCTTAGAGAGCATAAGAGAGGTCATTTCCAGGAGCATACGTCACTCAAAGGCAACTGTACTGCCAGAAAGCAATATTCAATTATTACAAAATTTTCTCTATTGTGTCATTCCCAGCCCTTTCTCCCTGTTACCATTACTGGACTATGTTTTATGTGTTTCTAAATATGAAAATGTCTTTAAATGTGCAAACACCACTTCCTGTATATGTTTTCATTCCCTCTACCAAGGGTGATGACTCATGAAAGTTGCTTCCCTGGAGTTCCCTGTCCATCTTGCAAGGAGCTGCGTGCTGCTCAGCCTCCTCTTGCCGACACCTGTTTAAGGCCTTTGCACCTCCATGGGGCTTTGTGAGTCTCCTGTTTCATGAGCCTTGAAAAATTTCCCTAGCTTCTTGACTCTTAGGAACTTCCCTCCTGCCTCTAGGATGGAGTGCTTGATTAGGAGAAAATAGCCATGCAACACTATCTGAACGAATGTAGCCACATGGCTAGACCTAAAAGCCCAGTATGGAGTGAAGATTTCCTGCACAATATAGTTGTAGGTAAATTAAAACACATACAGGAAGTGATGTTTAGAAACATTATCAAATACAGTCCAATGGGGGGGGGGGGGTTAAGTGTTGTCCTGGTTAGTTTTAACTATCAACTTGGTATAATCTAGAATCACTCAAGAGGAGAGTCTTAATGAGTGATTATTTAGATCAGGTTGGCCTGGGAGCATGTCTGTGGAGACTGCCTTGATTATTAATTGTCCCAAGCCACTGTGGGTGGCACCATTCCTTAAGCTGAGCCCTGATCATACAAGAATGAAGAAAACCAGTCGAACACAGGAGCAGCAGGTGGGCAACATGAGTCCATTTGTGTCTGACTGCTCCTCACGGTGGACATGATTTGACTGTTTTTGAATTCTTGCCTTAACTTCCCCTAGGCAATGGACTATAATATGGAATTGCATGCCGAATGAATTCTTTCTTCCCTATGTTGCTTCCATTGGGGTATTTCCCATAGCAACAACAGGAACATATATGTATATGGGAGAAAGCTGGGTACCACAGAGTGGAGAATAATGTATAATAATTTAACAAGGGGGGTGGCAGTTATCACTAATGATGGTAGATGAGTATAATTAAATAAGCTTTGCAGAGATGGAGACAGAAACAGAAAAAAAGGGGGGATGTTTGGGGGAGATGGTGTGATAGGAGAATTGTCCTGCCCTGAAGACAGGCGGGTTCCCATGCTCTGTCTCTGGCTTGTTGAGTAACTCCTGTGAGGCACTTTCTTCTCTATCCCCTTGATCTTGGGTTAAATTTCTAAGATCCTTTCAAAATTCTGTGCTTCAAGTATTCTATTCTTTCTTTTCCATGAAAACCCCCTACACTATCAAGTGCAACAACAAAGCATATCAGCCATTTCAGACCATTTTTTATTTATATCGAAAAATAGCCTAACTTTCAAAAATACCTTTTGAAGAAGGCGTGTTGTTATGTATCTGACTGAGAGAATAGTGTCTTCCTTAATGTTCAGTATTTTATCGTATTAAAACTTTCCCTTTTCATGGGTCAGTGAATACAGAGAGAAACTACTTAGCAATGGCTTAAGTATTCAGGAAAATGCTCTGGAAAGCAAAGATCCCTTACTGGACACCTTACTGGACAACCAGAGCTAGTGATGATGATAATGAAGGTGGTACGGTAGAAAAGCAAATTAAGTCAGAACTCATCTTGTGTCTACACTGCTGACCCACAGTGGCCTTTAGAGCCAAGTTCCTTCGGATCAGACTTCAGTTTACTCAGAAAGAAACCCTTGAGATGAAAGAGAGAAAACATAAGAAGACAGAGAGAGTGCCACTTCAGAGAACTGTGGGCTCCAATAACTGTGGGCTCCTTTGCAAATTAAAATAACAACATGGAAAAGAGCACATTACCATTAAAAAAAAAAACAACATTCTGCACTGTGCGAGAGAAGTCCTTTCCCCCCTTAAGAGCTCATTGAGATGCAGCAGTGATCACGTCAACCAATTACTATATTGTCTATAAATAGGGAAATATGTGAATGGCCAGTGCAGTGCAAAGTAAAACATTTGCATAACATCAGCTCTTCCTTGGTTGCATAATGAATCATTTGGGATTATGCATTTGTAAACATAATTTTTCAGTGCAGTGTCAAGAAACTACAATTTACTTATTGGGACACTCTGTGTCATAATTGTAGCTGGCTGTTGTTTATTGAGCACCCACTAAGTACCAGGCGTGGAACCAACATTGCTGGTGATCTTCACCACAACATTATAAAGTGAATTCTACACAAGAGTTTAGATTAGAAAGCTGAAGGTCGGAGGGGGCAGTAACCATGTCCACAGAAATAAAGAATTCAAAACTTGACTGTTTATAGTGTTTGGTTCCTTGGGAGTTTTCCCCTATTGTTATTGTTGCAGAGACAGGGGCTTGCTCTGTTCCCCAGGCTAATCTGGAATCACTCAGCTTAAGTGATCCTCAGCGTCAACCTCCTGACTGCTGGGAGAACAGGTAAGTGCCACTGTGCCCAACTCAGTGACCTCGTAGAAACACTAATATCTCACATGGCTCTGTTTGCATCACCTCATTTAATTCACCAAACCTGGGAGAGGTGTTTACCCTTATTGTATCCATTTTAGATGATGAGAAAACTCAGGCTTAAAGAACACAGTACTTGGCCCAGCACATTACAGCTGGAAAGCAGTGAGACCAAGAGTCAAGGTCTTGATAATTAAGTGTTGTTTTCATTTGTTTGTTTTTATTTATTTGTTGCCATGCTGGTTATCAAACCCAGGGATTTGTGAATAAAAGTCTCGTGTTCTACCACTTACCTCCATTCCCAGTCCTGGTTCCTATTTTTTCAGTGGTATTTGTAAGTGTTGACATGTGACAGCATTGGCCCTTTCAGGGCAGTAAGACTTGGAACGTGTTCCTGGTCTATGTCACCATCTCTCTGGCTAGCTCCGTATTGTTATCCTGTGGAGTCCTGCTCTCCTCACATGCAGATGCCTGCATCCCTGTTCTAGCCTCTTCTTATTAGAGTCCTACCTTCTGGAGAATGAGATATAAACTAAAACCTGAGGGACCTATCCTCTACGAAACTGGCTTTTATCAACGGAGTAACCACTGCGGAACCCAACGGAACCTAACGCATGCTGACTCTTATAACAATACTGTCTCTTTTCACTGATGAGTAGATGTCATTGTCTGGTGGATGCTATTTGTGTATTCATCCCACTTTTGAAAGGAATTCGGGATCCTTTCAGTTTGTAACCATTCTGAGAACTTCTGAGAATGTTCACAGATCAGCGCTTTCACTGCTAGGGATGGGGGTTATTGGGTCACATAGTGTCTGCTTGACCAATAAGAAACGGCCAAGCTGTTCATGAATGCTGTCCAGTTTGCTTTCTCCTGAGCAGTAAATGAGAGTCTCTGTGGCTCTGTGTCCATCAGAACCTGGCATTATATGCTACTTTTTAAATTTCAGCCATTCAAAAAGATAGATTAATATCTCTTGGTGTCTTACTTGCATTTTACTATTGAATTCTTTAAGCAGGTATGAAAAGAACGTTGAGCTGGTCCTGGTGGTACAGGCCTAGAAACCCAACCTGGGGAGGCTGAGACCTAGCATGCATGAAGCCCTGGGTTCAATTCCCAGAGCTAAATAAATAAATAAATGAAACTGAGAGTTATCTGTCTCTATAGTTCTTGTTTAATAAAGTATTTATTCGCTGGGCGGTGGTGGCGCACGCCTTTAATCCCAGCACTCGGGAGGCAGAGCCAGGTGGATCTCTGTGAATTCGAGGCCAGCCTGGACTACCAAGTGAGTTCCAGGAAAGGCACAAAGCTACACAGAGAAACCCTGTCTCGAAAAACCGGAAAAAAAAAAAAGTATTTATTCAAGGATTTGAGGCATTTTTAAGGATACATTTTACTTTAAAATTTTATTGAAGAGGTGACATTCACACCGAACTCTGAGTGAAGAGAAGAAACAAGTAAGTAGACATGAAGAAGTACTCTGGAGCCTGGTGGTGGTAGCACACCCCTTTAATCCCAGCACTTGGGAGGCATAGGCAAGTGGATCTCTGTGAGTTTGAGGCCAGCCTGGTCCACAGAGCTAGTTCCAGGGACAGGCTCCAAAGCTACACAGAGAAACCTTTTCCCCAGGAAAAATAAAAAGGAAAGAAAAAAAAAAAAAGAAGAAGAATTCTGGGCCATTCATCTGAAGAGGCTCAAACACAAACACCCTTAGCAAGATAAGAAACCAACAAGCCAAAATGGCTGCTACAGTTAAGAGAATAGTGAGGCCTGAGAAAGACAAATAACAGGTTTGAAGAGGTAGGCAGGGGAGGTGAAATGGGTTATAGCTAGGACGAAAGCAGGGCTAAGCCTAAGTATGACTGCAGAGACCTTTAGAGAGTTTAGGTCAAGATGGGTCATGTAGACAAATACAGAACAAGGAACTCAGACCAAAAAAAAAAAAAAAAAAAAAAAATGATAACCGAAAAAGTAAGGAATCTCCCAACCCCCATCCCTCCCCTTGTCCCCAGCTCATATCACGCTAATCTCTAAACAAGGATGACATGTGTGCAGCTCTACAAAAGCCATGTCCAGGGCCCCAGTCCTTTGATTTGTGCACTGCTTCTTCCTACCATGAGTTCCAAGGCTCTGAGGGGGGAGAAGGAAGAGGAGGAGAGGGAATCCACTCTCTGTCTCTTGCTGAGCCACCGTCCGCTCAGGGCTCACTGCGGAGGAAGCTGGGTCCCCAAGCATGGGACAATGCTGTACATAAAGGAGGACCCCACCATCTCACAGCCCCAGGGAAAGCAGTCACTGACCCCTGTGAGCAAGCAGGGTGAGGTGTTACATCCCAAGCCCTGCCCCACAGCTCCCAATCCTCATAAATAACAAAGTAGTCAGCTTAAAATAACAGTACACAAAGTAAGAGTCCTAGCAGGGCTTAGTCACACACACGCCTTTAATCCTAGCACTCCGAAGGCAGAGGCAAGCAGATCTCTGTGAGTTCCAGGACAGCTTGGTCTACACAGTGAGTTCCTGGACAACCCGAGTTGCATAGTGAGACTCCGTCTGTACAATAGTAATAATGATAATCATTAAAAAAATAAAGCAACCTTGCATATAAGAATTCTCCAGCTATGAAGGGTTATTAGCACAGAATAGTAACTCTGAGCAGAAATGTATATAAGACCTCCAAAAGAGTGTGTTTATTCTATTTATTTGACTCCACTCTGAGTACATAATCACCTTTGTGGGAACATAAAGATGATGTCTCTTCCTATCACAGAGCCACAATTGTCAGCTCTGCTCTCTCTTCTATCATCACTGTGCACATATAATTTTTATGGAATTTATAATCCCTGTGATACTTGTGCTCGGGTGTTTTGTTTAACTTTTCACATGTATTTTTCCATGTAGCCACTTAGTCTAATTATTTATCATTTCATACGGTGAGACAACAATACAGAATAAAGCTGTCGCTCATAATTACACAGTAATTGCAATTTGCCAGGCACTGTACAAAGTATTTTACCGAGTTTTCCGTGTTGAATGTTTCCTTGATGCCATCCTCTGAGGGGGATGCCATCTCTCCTCATGTGGATTCAGAATGAAGCTAAGCTAGTAGTCAGAGTACAGTCCACGGTAAACCAGAGTGAGGGGAGGCAGAGGAAGAGAAAGAGGCAATACAACGGCGTGTGATGGATCTGGTACCACAAAATGCGATGGACTGCTGTATCTCCTAAGACTGGCTCTTCCGAGGCCACACCCCCAGCAGCTGCATGAAGTACAACCCAGTCTCATAACAGCAGAAAGGAGCAAGTATTTGTCCAGCAGTTTCCACCTGTCCCAAGAGACTTTTTAATATCCACCCACCAGGACCCTCAAGACACAGGTACTTAAGTGGCAGCGGGAAGTCTCAGGGTGGGGGACAAAGGAGAGCATGAAGACTTGGAGCCAGGTCCCCTGTGGTTGGCCTGCACCAAGTCAAGATGGTCACCTGGAGGCCACGTGATGCTGGCACAGCCACACTGTGGGAGCAGTTCCGTTGTTGCAGTGTCTTCACTGGGAACACGTGAGTATTGTCAAGCCACAGTCTGGAAACTGATGGAGACACAAGTTGAACCCAGGAAACCCAAGCCCTCCACCATGAGGCTAAATTCTTCTGGTTTAGAGAAATCTGCCATGGTTTCAGTTTTTCAGTGAAATGCTCCAGAGCAGAGCAGGATATACTCACCATTACGCAGGCATCTCAGATCTAAGCCTGGCTCAGATCCTTGGGAAATTAACATTGTGTGTGTGTGTGTGTGTGTGTGTGTGTGTGTGTGTGTGTGTGAACTGGCTTGTCTATAAGTTTACACACACACACACACACACACACACACACACACACACACACGGTTATTCACTCATTTACTTAGAATAGTATCAATCAAACTTTGTGGGCCCCAAGATTATATAGTCTGAGAGGAGCTTACTCCAGGGCTCTCTGGATTTACCAAGTGGGCGAGTGATAGCTTTTCTACAACATCCTAGGAGCTACAAGCCAGCAAACGTAGCCCTTGACCAAAGACTTAAGTAATATGTGGGCAACCAGATTATCTTTTCTGGGAGTGGTTCATAGTTTAGCTCTTCTTTTCAAAGTGGAATTAAATGACCTGCCTGGTTTCCCAGCGCAGCCAAGGTGCAGTATCATTGTGTGACGAGCCCCGAGTATCAAATGCCTTCCCAGAAGAATTATCTCCTTTGTCTCCACTCTAGGCAGGGGCGTCAAGAGACATTTGACACATTTGTTCTGAACTCGTGGTGACCTACTTATTCGAAGTTTCAATTTTTTTTTTTTTTTTTTTTTGCAGATAAGATTAAAATGGACAAAGCAATGAGATCATCGCGGTCATTCTTTCAAGATCTAAAAGAAACAGGACAGCACTTTCAGACACTAGGGCAGAGTAAGGGGGTAGAGAATAGGGAAACAGCAAGCTGATTATCATGTTGCCATTTCAAGCAGTGTTTAAAAAACGGATGAATCCTGGGAAAACCCAGCCCTCCTTTCAAAAGCCTCTTCTTTCATTCCATGGTGTTATTTTTTTAAACAAAACAAAACAAACAAACAAACAACAACAACATAAAAAAAAAAAGAACTCATATGGTCCAAGATCAGGCTGACTTTGAATTCCTGGTCTTCAGCCTCCATTTCCACAGTGGTAGAACACCACTGGTGTGTATTACCGGTGTGTGTACCACATCTGGCTCCTTATTTTTTGTTGTCCTATAATAATCTGGGTTCAGAACTAGAGAGGAAGCCGGGTAATGGTGGTGCATGCCTTTAATTCCCGGCACTCGGGAGGCAGAGGCAGGTGGGTCACTGTGAGTTCAAGGCCAGCCTGGTCTACAGAGTGAGTTCCAGGACAGCCAGGGCTACACAGAGAAACCCTGTCTCAAAAGACCAACAACAGAACTGGAGAGGTTCAAGCTCAGTGCTGCCACTTTACGATGCAGTGAGTCATAGTCATTTCCTGTCCCCACCTCTCTGTCTCCTTGCTGGTCTCTGTGATCCAGTTGCTTATGTGATTGTTCAGAATCTCCACTGATAAGTTCGTGAGACTCATGAATTAGGAACAGCTCCTTAATTCTCTCCACAGAGGCCCCTGGAGAATATTTCTTATGAAGTGTGGACTTAGGAATACTGACTTGGTGTGACTCTTTGTCCCTTGGGGTGAGAGCAGCCATCCCATCTTTCTCAGACTGTGGGAACGTGCTGCCTAGTCTTATGTCAGCTTGACACAAGCTAGAGTTATCTGAAAGGAGGGAACTTCATTTGAGAAAATGTTTTCATAAAATCTGTCTGTAAGACATTTTCTTAATTAGTGATTGATTGGGAAGGAGGATCAAGCCCATTGTGGGTGGTTCTACTCCTGGGCTGGTGGTCCTGGGTTCCATAAGAAAGCAGGCTGAGCAAGCCATGAGGAGCAAGCCAGAAAGCAGCATCCCTCAATGGCCTCTGCATCAGCTCCTGCCTCCAGGTTCCTTTCCTGCTTGAGTTCCTGTCCTGACTTCCTTCAGTGATGGACTAAGATGTGGAAGTGCAAGCCAAATAAACCCTTTCCTCCCCAACTTGCTTTTCTCATGGTATTTCATTGAAGCAATAGAAACCCTCACTAAGACAGTAGGTGTGTTCCTTTCCTAGAGCTACTTAACAAAATGGCCACAAAATTGATGGCCTGAAACAACCAAAATAATTCCCACAGCTCTGAAGGCCAGAAGTCCAAATCAACCTGCCCACTGGGCCATGCTCTTTCTAAAAGTTCTAGAAAAACAGCACTCTCTGCCTCTTCCTGACTTCTTATATCTGCTGGAAATCCCTAGTGCCCCTCAACTTGCAGCCATATCATTCCCTTTGTGTTTAGGGGGTAGGGGCTGGGACTGCAGGGATGTGTATTTCCATATGTCCAAATCCTTCTCTCCTTCTTAGAGTACCAGGCATTAGATTAGGATAACCTAACCTTAACTTGAGATCTGCAAAGACCTTATCGCCAAAGAAAGCCACATTCATGGGTCTCAAGAGGACATGAATTTGGGGAGACATTACTGAGGGTAACACTCAAGGATATCTCTGTGTCCTCCTCTTTCTACCATGTAGCCTCAGACTGCTACCGGGCACTTAGGTGCATGAACACACCACCTAAGTTTCCCAGTGTTCAAAGAACTTAGGACTTACAGTTTTGCTTAACCAGAGAAAGAGACTTAGCTTCTCTCTGTCTTCCCCATAACAGTTACAATTTTATGGAAAAGATGAAACAAAATCCAGGCAGTATGCATATGTTCATTTAACTGTTAGGCAAGCTGTTAAAACTGTGTGAAATCTCTTCCGGGGAGTCAACTTTCTCCTCTGTCCCAGGTTTAATCTTTTCCTTCTCCAGCACAAGATCTCTGTGCAGAGTTTTACTCTTTTGAGTCCATTGCATTAGGGTCTCTGTTTCAAGACCTAATCGTTTTCCTGCTCAAGAATTCTTTCCCAGGACAATGCCCCCTCCTTAGAGTCCTGCGGTTCTTTCTGACCTACACTCTCCCTCTTGGAGCCAGCCCATGGGGTTTGTCCTCGGCTAGTTCAGAAGAAGAACAGCATCACTTCACTGCCCCACAACGTTTTGGTGGCCTCATTCCCTACAGCATGGGGGCCATTTTTTCCAGTTCTGCTCACCTGACTCTGCTCCTCAGCTTTTCTCCCAATATTTAACTCCATCATTTGCTCTTCGCCCCCTCCACTGCCATTGTCCCTTCCATCTGAAAAGCCAGTCTCTCTAAAACAGCATGCATTATTCCAACCATCCCTGAAAAGCCACCTCTTTTCCGAAGTCTACCAAGATTCCCACCCCACCAACCAGCCAAAACTGTCATCCCTCTCAAACTCCCATAAAATTCTGCCCTTCCCCAGATGCTTCCATTTCTGAGATGATGTGTGATCATGCTGTGTTCTTTTACACGTAACTCCTAAAAGTTGAGTCTCTTTCCCATCCCCTCGTTTCTGGTTCTTGGGTGTCTTACCCAAGTCCTAACTCAAGGAAGGACTCTAAAATAATGATTTCTTTTTAGACGTGTATCAAATAATATTTGAATGTTTTACATTTCATTAAAAGTAGAGCCAATTTTAAATGTATTGTTGCCCTTAATATCAAATATTCATAATTATAACGATAACTCAATTCTTTGTAATAACCAAATGTTATGCATTTGGATGCATTACCAAATAAATGTATTAATAAAGTGTGTTTTTATAAGTAGGCTGTGAGTGAGATTTTACGGCATTAAAAATTATGAAAACCATTATAGCAATGAGGTCACGTTTTGCCCCTGGCAGATTGAAGAATTTGCATTTTCTATTAGACTGTCTTTGTCCCAGGAGACATAATGATGGTTGGGATATTTTATCCCATGGGCAGAGCTGTTTTAAAACCAAAAAGTAGAACAGGAGAGCCCTGGGTGTTAGAGGTCCAAACACTGCTTTTTAATAACTTCGTGACTTGGAAAGATTAGTTAACTTCTCAAAACGGATTTCTTTCTTGTTAAAGAGGGCTTCACTCTAAATCACAGGGCTGCTGAGAAGGGGAACAGTCTACACACAAAATGAGTGTTTTATGAGTCACTCAACAAAATGCTATCGACTGCCATTACAGGGTTAGTTTGGGAAGAGGTGACATGGCTTTTTTCATTTAGTTGTGGTTTTCATTTTTTTTAAATTTTACTCCCCTTGTGACTTGCAGCCGATTCTGTCAGAAGCTGAGGAAGTAGATGAGTCGGGCTTTCACCTCTAAATTGCCCCAAGGGGGAGTTAGCTAATGAAAGGACACAAGAGTGAATTATCTGCCGACTGCACTCCTTTGCGAGGGACAAAATCACCTTTGTATAGATATCCAGTTTGCTAATTATGTTTTGAAAATCAAGTGAATGTTTTGCTTTGTTTTGTTTTCCCTGACATCCCAGAGGCGACCGAGATGCATTAAAGAAAAAATATCTAATTTTACTCGTGAATCAAAAAAAATACATTCAGCAATGAAATGTGTAGTCAAATATATACAGATGTGACTGTGTACATAAAATAGTTTCTTACCTTCAATCTCTTCCCTCCGAGATCTGAGTTTTAAAATCTTTACAATGCTGAGCTGCAGAAAAGCTTACCTTCTGAATTAATTTAATCTCTACAAGAAGGTTTCAAGTCCTCTTTTTTTTTTTTTTTTTTCCGAGACAGGGTTTCTCTGTGTAGCTTTGCGCCTGTCCTGGAACTCACTTGGTAGCCCAGGCCGGCCTCGAACTCATGGAGATCCGCCTGGCTCTGCCTCCTGAGTGCTGGGATTAAAGGCGTGCGCCACCACGCCCGGCTCAAGTCCTCTTTTTCTTCTCCCACAAGACTGTTTTCCCTGATATTTCTGTTGCTCATATGCATTGGTTGTAGGACTCAAGGGTACTGGGTGCTCCCCACTGTTTCCAATCGGCTCATTCTAGGTTTGACGCACATGGTCAGCAACGCCTGCATGTACTTACGTGACCAGAGGGGCTGGGGAGAGGCAGCCAGGCTGTGGTTGCCTCCCCCCCCCCCCACATCTCCTGTGTGCATTTTCTAAAATTCAGTTCTGGTGCCATTACTGAGAACGGAGATCTTTCTGTCTTCCTTGTCTGCACCCTTAGAGAATGGAATCTATTGTCTCCTCACTTCTAAAGAAATGCTGTTGTGACTTTCCATTCTCGCCTTTAGGCTAGCTACCGGGCCTCCAGTTTAAAGAGCTTCACTACAATCAGAATAAGGAACAAACATTAGCAAACAGGAAAAATACAGAAAGTTTCCAGTCTTACAAGGGAGCTAGAGCTGGTGCACAGAGCTGGGCTAGAATTGCCAACCTTTCACTTTCCAACTTGCTTTCATTGTCTCAATAGAATGCCATCCAGTTTTCTAGTAAGGCTTGCATCTAATACACACACACACACACACACACACACACACACACACACACACACACACGGGGGGGGGGACAGAGACAGAGACAGAGAGAGACAGAAGCAGAGAGACACACAGGGAGAGAGAGACAGAGAGAGAAGCCACAAAAACAAAGTAGCTGCTGTCAGCTCCGACGCTTGGAGACTTCAGTTTGCGGATCTCTGCACTGTCCGCAGAACTGGTTGACAAAGAGCAGGCCGCCCAGTTCTGTGGTAGTGACAAAACTAAAAAGATGGCTAGACGTGGCAGCACATGTCTATAACCCTAGTGCTCGGGAGGTGGACATCGGAGAATCAGGAGTTTGAGGCCAGCCTGGGTTACATAGTGAGACCCAGTCTCCAGAAACAAACAGACCAGCTGGAGCTGGGCCTCAATTGCAGAACATGCTTGAGGTCCTGGGTTCAACTCTCTGTAAGGAAAAAGGAAAAGTGGCTCGAGAAGCAGATTTTTCTTTGAGATTCATTCTGGGTTTTGATTTTTTTTTTTTTTTTTTTTTTTTTTTATGTGTAGCCCCGGCTGTCCTGGAACTTACTTTGTAGACCAGGCTGGCCTTGAACTCACAGAGATCTGCCTGCCTCTGCCTCCTGAGTGCTGGAATGAAAGGCGTGCACCATCACTGTTGGGCAGATTAGTTGTTTTTCTTGTGCTATGACTAAATGCTTGGCAAGTACTAACTTAAGAGAGGAAGGGCTTATTTTGACTTTAAAGGATACAGTCCTGTATGCTGGGAGGACTTGGCAGCAGAGACGTGGCTTCTCACTGCATCACCTCCATCTTCAGGCTGCACGCACAGAACAGACAGGAAACAGAGTCTGGCTACAAAAGACCCACCCCTGGAGACTCACTTCCTCCAGCAAGACTCCACCTCAGAACAGTTCCACACCCTTCCAAAACAGTAAAGGCAGACTGGGTAGCAAGGCTCACATTTCACCTTCAAACCACAATAGGCTGCTTGACTCTCAATCTCTGCATTAGATTCCACTTTGCACAGACATTAGGGATATCTCAACTAAAGGATGGGAAAGCAGGAGTCTGCACAGTACCATTTACTGAATGGTATCTGGAATGTTGGGTAGTGTTGGAAATAACTGTTTCTAATTCATTTGTGTTCACATTGCAAAAGAGCGACTGATTCTGAGAGTAAAGGGGAAAGTGGTTTGTCGTAGTCAGTGTTCTACTGCTGTGAAGAGACACATGACCACAGAAACTCTTAGGAAAGAAAGCATTTAGTCCATTTTCATCATGTCAGGAAATATGACAGCACACAGGAAGACATGGTGATGGAGAAGTCGCCGAGAGCCACAGGAGACACTGGGACTGGCTTGGGGTTTTGAAAACCCACAGTCCACCCCCAGTGACATCTTCCTCCAACAAGGTCACACCTACTCCAACAAGGCCACACCTCCTAATCCCTCTCAAGTAGTGCCACTTCCTGATGACCAAGCATTCAAATCTGTGAGCCTAGAGTGACCATTCTTATTCAAACCACCACGTGGTTGGTTTCATTTTCTGACTTCTCACAGTATCAGCACTTTTAGAGCCCTTAAACTTCTCACCCTGCACCAAACATCTCCCCTCTTCTCTTTCACAGCTCTTGATCTCTTCAGGTTTTTGGTGTTTTTTTTTTTTTTCTTTTTCTCACTTATCCAAAGCCTAAGAGTTGAAAGAACACTCAAGAATCTACATCACTTCCTGTATCCCTGAGTGGGTTTCTACTCCAGCTCCCATGAATTACTCAAGATTGGCTTTCTTTGTGGGCTGTGATGAGATACCATGTCCACAGTAACTCTTATAAAGGAAAACATTTAATTGGGGTGGCTTACAGTTCAGAGTTTTAGTCCATTACCTTCATGGTGGGACATGGTAGCGCGCAACAGACGTGGTGCTGGAGAAGGAGCTGAGAATCTACATCTTGATCTGAAGGCAACAGGAAGTGAACTGAAACACTGGGCATGGCTTGAGCATCTATGAGACCTCAAAGCCCATCCCCACCATGACACACTTCCTCCGGCAAGGCCCTATCTACTCCAATAAAGCCACATCTCCTAATAGTGCCACTCCCCATGAGCTTATGAGGGTCAATTACATTCAAACTACTACAGGGGCTTAGAGGATATGCTGTGCTGTTGAGAACAAGATGTGAATTTAAAGTTGGTGAGCATTTAAGATGGTGAAACACCCGTTATCTGAACCTGAGCATTCCACAATGTGCATTTATTGAAACATCACACTATACCTATAAGTGTATACAATTATTATGATGTGCCAATTAAAATTATATGTATGTGTGTTTAAAATATTGACAAGACAGGCTCAAAGAAATTTGAAAAATGTCCACATGTTATTAACATTTACATTCTGAAGAAATTTTTGCCTGTATCATTAGCAATGTAGTACTCTAGTCTCTTGGACTCAGGTTTCCCTCCTGAAAGGTACAGGTATTAAACTGGATGACAAAACTCTCCCAGCCCTCTAATATCCTACAACTCAAGGGCATCCATGCACATTTTCAAAGTTACAAGCACCATAAAAATATGTCAACTGGAACCACCATCAACAGAGGACATTGGCTGTTTTATTTGGTTGTAGGACGAACACAAAACAAATGTTGATTATTTTTTATATTCTAATATATATATATTAGCATACATACATATAAACATATATATATATATATGTGTGTGTGTGTGTGTGTGTGTGTGTGTGTGTGTGTTATGTGTGCCAGGTTTTCAGCCACTTTGCAACCATCATTAATCCACAATAAATACAAAAGCAAGAAAAGTATTTAAACTGCAGCAAGAAGTGTAAGATAACCATGTAAACAGGGTAGGGCATATTTTAAAACTTACTATGTGCTTGACAGCAGGAAGATCTCTGAAGACAAAGAGCTGTTCGGGAAGCAGATGCAAGGACTTGTCTATACCTTTGCAATCAGCAATACTCACCCAGAGCAGAACGTGACTGGTGAGCCTAAACGGCACTTGAGTTGGGGACTACAGTATCAGCAGTGTGCTCATTCAGGAGGCTTTGCATTTGCTAAGGGATTTGCAGGTGAAGCTTGGCATTCCTGCACGTGGAATGTGAGCAGTCACAGATAGTTTGTGGGTTTCAGGATCGAAGTGAAGAGACACTGGGTAAAGACACAGTAAATTGTTTTTATAGTGTGGGCAGAAATTATCAAGAGAGAAAGTTGGCCCGTCTCTACAGTTTCCTGCATATCAAATGAGTTGTTTATTGTTGGAACTATGTTGGAGGAGAGTATAACTGTAAGGAAATGTTTGGTTTCGAAGCTTTGAAGATCACTAACACTTTTTCATTTGTTTGCTTGTTTGTTTTGATTTTGAGACAGGGTTTCATTACAGAGATCTGCCTGCCTCTGCCTCCTGAGTGCTAAAATTAAAGGTGTGTGCCACCATGCCTGGCTAGACTAACACAATTCTGTGCGATGGAAATAAAGATGTAGACAGTAAGATCAAATCCCTCCTTTCTATTTCCATTAAAAACAAAAAACCTTGTAACTTATTTTTCAGAAAGTAGCCTGCTGGCTTGTTGAGGAGTGGGGAGACTTCTGTGGAATACACTGAACAGTAGGAGTCATGACTTACACATCAACTGCCCATAAAATAAATGAATAAAAGCAAATTTAAAGAAACAAAGTGTAAGAAAAGGGCATCGCAGCTCAGACTGAGAATGTGCTGTCAAGCTGAAGGCTATTTTGTGTCTGTGTGTGTGAGTGTGTGCGCACGCATGTGTGTGAGCATTTGCTTGTGTGCATGTGCATACCCCTGTGTGTGTGCACTGGAGCCTGCCCATTGTCTCTTACTTTGAGAAATCACACTATCCTTGTGATGTAGCTCACGCAGTTCACGTGGTAAAAGAAGATGTTGTCATCGGGTTCTTTTTTTTTTTTTTTTTTTTTTCACCTCAGAGGTTGCAAAGAACCTGATCCCGTTTCTGCTTTTTGGCCACATGAACTTTTCAGGGATGAGCACATAATCCAAGCTGGGCCTGTCATATCTCGCTGTGGTGCCTTTCCAAAGGATCTTTCTTTGGGCCCCTATTCTCTGGAGCCCATGTAAGCCTAGATCTGTAGGCAGGCATCTAATGCTACATAGGTATGGAGCCAGAGAAGTGGCTGATAACACTGTTTGCATACCTGGGCACCCATGGGCAGAGACACTACTTAAACTTTCCAGTTAAATGAGCCAGTAGGCTTCTCTGCTAACAACTTTTGTTTCAGTTTTTTATTTTAATTTGTTTTGTTGCTGGTAACAAAATTTTCAAAATTAAAAGGACCCTATAATGGCTCTAGGTTCAAATGCTTTATCTTCCTATCATATTACAATTCTGTGTTCACTGACGCATTGACAGCTCCTAAAACAAATTATGGCTCCTTGCTTCACTTCCAAAGCCTTCCCAGAAAGGGTCCACCTTTCCTAATCCAAACACATAAAAATGACAACTTATTTTTTTATATAGACATCTGGTTTTGGTCCATTTGTCTTAAGCATCTCTGAAAATCTACCTGTGTTAGCACTATTCCTGTGGGAATTATTATTTCTCTGCAGGCAAGGACTGTGTCTCACAGGCACGACACACAACAGCACCTACAACCTGTAGCTTCAAATGCTTGCTGAATTGCATTTCCACAGTGAGATGTCTATGGGAAGTAAACTTTTAATTTTGAACAGGCTACATATTTTTTTTTTAATTTAGAGAGAGAGGAAAAAAAACATAAGTAAACAATAGAGGAGTGAATTTACAGCTTTCAAAAGGTGCTGAATTGACCAAGGTCTTCTTGGAGGCCAGCAGTAAGGTCACTTTTTTCATTATTTTGCTTCAACAGTGTTATAAGTCAGGTAATGACTCAGAGAGGTGTGCCCCATAAGCAGTGTTTCCTAGAAGTTCCCAGGAACTGACTTAAGTGGTGATCTCACTTCAATGTAACAAGGTGACCAAAGTCTTTACAGATCAGCTATTCAGGTGCTATTGGGTACCCGTTCTTCCTGCAGACACACAACAGTATGGAGCATTTGAGAAAGGAATACATGTTCCCTGTCTTCCATAGAGTGCTTGCCTTCAACCCATCAATTCCTGAATCACAATAAAAAATACATGATAGACCAGTGAGATGCCACACAAGCCTGTTGGCCTGAGTTCATTCCTGGAACCCAGATAAATGTGGAAAGCAAAACCCAACTTCACAAAGTTGTCCCAGACCTCCATATATGTGCTGTGTGCACACACACACATATACACAAGACACATAGACACAGAACACAAACATACACACACACACATAGACACACACAAACAGACGTACACACACATGCACACACAGAGAGACACAAACACACACACACACACACACACATACTCATAAATAATCTTTTAAAAACAAAAATCAAAGGAGACATGGAATTAAGAAAGTCACCAATCTCTCAACCTTTTAAGTCTTGTCTCCTACCTTCCATCTTTGTCTACATCTTTAATAATTCCATAGGTAGGAAGAAGGAGTAATGTCCACGTTGCAGAGGAGGAAAAGTGAGACTGAGAGAGGCCAAGGAACTTACAACTCGTACAACCACCAAATGACAAAACCCAAAGCCCTTTCTTTACACAGTCACACCCCCTCCCACGTGGCCCATTCACTGTGTCATCACGCTTTCCAGGAGATGAACAGGAGGACAGTACACACAGGGCAGTGGTGAAGACCATAGACTTCTACTCAAGCAGACAGAGGTCAAAGTTCAGGTTTGGGCCTTCAGGTACCATCATCAGGGGCTCAGGGACTACCTGAGACAAGTCTGAGACAGGGAGGAAAGAAGCAGCCTCATGCCTGGTGGGAGCTGGAGGTGTAAGAGGGGGAAAATCACACAAAAGGCCTAGCTCCCTGGGGTGGCCAGTGTGGGATGGGTGGGGGTGCAACCCCAGAGGGAGGTGCCTTGCCTTCCGAGATGGGGCGGTATCACAAAGTGTAACTGGAAAAGCTATAGGCATCTCTTGGTCCTTAAATGATGCTGTAACTGGCATGTGGAAAGTGGGCAACAGGTACTTAGCAAAAAAATTATTTTGGAAACAGAAAATCTCAGGTGGCACAAGGACAGTGAGACTAGCCTTGACAGTGGCCTCCCCGTGCTGCAGCTGCCTTCGTGGGACATTCAGGCAGGTCCCCTCACATAAGACACAAGAATAAGGTGGAATCTTGGTAAAGTGGCTCTTGTTCCTTCTTAGGACAGACTGTCATACACTCTTAGATCGGACATTCGTCTTAAAAGGCCATTAGCCTTATTGTGTAACCATTTATCTCCATCACATCTGTCTCTGCATCTGCCCTCCTGAGGTGCTCACAGGCATCCTCCAGGGCCTCTTCCTGTTCAGATGCTGATCTAGTCTGCTTTCTGTTGCTGTGATAAAAACGCCATAACCAAAAGCAACTTGGGGAGGAAAGCTTTAATTTTGCGTACACATCTCAGGTCATTGAGGGAAGTCAAGGCAGGAACTCAACCAGGAACAGAGGCAAGAACCTTGGAGGAAAACAACTTTGCTCTCCATGGCTCACTTATCTTGCTTCTTATACACTCCAGGATGACCTGTTTAGGAATGGTACCACCCTCAGTGGGCTGGGCACTCCCAAACCAATCATCAATAAAGAATATGACCCACAGACTGCCCGCACGCCAATTTGATATAGGCATTTTTTTTTCAACTGAGGTTCCCTCTTCCCAGATGACTGTAGCATGTGTCAAATAGATAAAGCAGCAACTAACACATGTATACTGATGTAATATGGAGTGGATGAACTCTGATCTCCAAAATGTCATCCCAGAAGTTTATAAATGTACAGATTGCCTGTCTTACAAAATTGTAGTGGGGCTTAGCACTAAAACAGGATGGTGCACCATTAATCTAAAGCATTGTGTAAATGTGAGGTAATCTGCTTCCGAGCCTCTAGACACACTCATCTTTGGAAGAGAACTGAAGAGCATCACCATGAGACAAATGTGTAGCTCGTCATGGAGAAAGTTGAACTCTGGTGGCCTTTGAGTGCTCCACATGTCTGTTAATGTTCACCCCTAGTGACAACCATTTATGTAATATCTCTGATCAATAACATCATTTCTCCCCAGTCTCCCTTTTATTAGCCTCTTTGATAGATTTAATTAAAGTAATGCATTTTATGGGGAGATATGAAGCCAGGCACTTGATGATATCACGTCCTGATTGAGGTCTCAGCCTCCCTTTCGTTCAGCGAAAGCAGCATGGGGATGAGAAAAGAAGTATACAATTTGCTTCTGTTCAATTCATGGTACTATAAACCTGAAAAAAAGATCTTTCTGGAAAGTGTCTGACATCTCTAATACCTTTATCTTGTTTTTTCTCTTTTTTTTTTTTTTTTGGTTTTTCGAGACAGGGTTTCTCTGTGTAGCTTTGCGCCTTTCCTGGGACTCGCTTGGTAGCCCAGGCTGGCCTTGATCTGCCTGGCTCTGCCTCCCGAGTGCTGGGATTAAAGGCGTGCGCCACCACCGCCCGGCTATCTTGTTTTTTAATTACGCCAAGCTCAAAGCCAGGCTCATTGTTTTGAATGTCATAAAAGTGTTGGGTCTCAATGAAAACTCATAACTGTCTCATTCTGAGTTTAAAATATGGATGCAGATGTGAGCAAAAGGATGACTGAGTTTAAGGCAAGCATGGCAGGAGCTGGTCACAGAGTAGGCAGAACTAGTCGACTTTCTAGCCGTTTGCTAAACAATAGCTGTTCTGTGAAACTGCAGTGTGACGTGAGGCATTGAGACAAGGTTGTTGAAAAAGAATATACAAAATAGAGTACTACAAAATCATAGGTGTCTATGTGAGTTTCACCTAGATGTGATTCCTGTATTTTCTCTGCACACATAATTCCCCTGAGCACAGCAATTTAATCATTGCACGTGTATATTAAACACACTAAAACACAGAATACACTCACGGTTGGATGGCAAAAGCAGTCAGGTTTTAATTTTGTGGCACACAAATCACAGAGCATCTTGTTTGTAGAATCAATAGCCAAGTGTTCATTGAAAGTCAGGACCTCATCAACGTCTTCCCCTTATGAGAGGATAACATCTTTTTCAAAGGTAAAGAGGGGGCTGGAGAGGTAGCTCAGTGATTCAGAGAACTTGTTGCTCTTGCAGAGGACCTGGGTTTGATTCCCAGCACCCACAGACTGGTTCACAAGCATCGGTAACTCCAGTTCTTGGGAGCCCAATACCTTCTTCTGGAATGTCACGCACACACATACATGTAGGGAAAAAAAACACTAATGCACATACAATAAAATAAAGAAGTCCCAAAACAATAATAAAAAAGCTAGTTGCCACAAATAGCAGAAACCAGCTCGCTCCCTCCTCAGGGGTGGCAAAGCTCAGTCTGAAAATCCCAGAGGAAAGCCTGAGTGGGGAGCACCCTCAGGGGTTTCTGTGTGACTCTGGAAGAATCTCTGGCTCTCTCTGTTTCGTCTGCAAGTGTGCTGCTGCATTTGGAATGGGTACTTGATTAACTATGGAGTAATCACTGGCTAAAGAGAAGCGATTTTGATGAATGCTCTGTGTTTCCAGACACACTGTGCCATTCAGTGTTCCTATATTCGCCACACATTTTCCTGACTCCACACTTTTACTTGTACCACCCGCTCCCCTTAAGAACAGCAGCCACTCTCCCATGTCCCTGGCTCCAATTTTCCCCATTTCTCAAGGACAAGGTCGATGTGTGTGTGCGTGTGTGTGTGTGTGTGTGTGTGTGTGTGTGTGTGTGTGTGTGTGTTCAGCTTTCTCTGTTTCTTGACCTGAAAGATTATATGTTCTTCCTAATCTGCAGAGAGTAGGTGCTCTCTCTGTTATGATTGCAGAGTCCTATGTTTCAGTAAATGAAGTAGGTCTACCTTTCCTTTAGGGGACAGGGTGTGTGGATGATCATCCCAGTGCTTGGCATAAGACAAACAGTCAATAAATGTTTCTTGAGTAAATAGTATGGTGGTTGCAAGTGTCCAGTGCCAGTTTGACTAATCTCAGCCCAGGTATTTGGTCAAATATTAATCTAGGTGTTTGTGGCATGTGCATTTTGTAAATATAGTTAACGCCTACAATAAATTGATATTAAAGCAATTACCTTAGATGAAGGCTTCCTCAAACATTTCCACCATGATTTCCTTTCACTCAAGACATTTTTTCATGAGCTCAGGTATATAAAATAGGGAAGTCAAACATGTATTGATAATAAATTGCCAAGAAATTTCTTCTAAGGCAATGCATTAGTATCCATATAATTGTACCATTTATTAAAAATGGAAAACAAATTTTCATACTAATGAGTCGGCTGTGCTTGTTGGTTTCTACATAAATCTTGGCTGAATATTTGATTCTGCAAGTTCTTTATCACAGTTGATTGATATTTTGATTTTATAATCATCAATGCTGAGAATAGATATTTTACTATTCATAATAAATAAATATTTATGCTTTGATTAAATAAAAAAAACAGGAAAAGTGTGTTTAGGGACATTTTAGAAATTGTTGGAAGTTCTGCCTTAATCCCAAGGCAAAATTCATTTCAAGATTTTTTTTTTTTTAATGAAACTCAAGTCAGCCATTCAAACAGCAATTTTTGAAATTAAACATTCTAGTACAATCCAATCCAAAGATACACGAATTTGACATTTACACGCTGAGGGATAATGGTGGGAAAATATTAAGAAGTCTTTATTTTCTGTAACAAAACCATTGTGTTCCTGTAAGAGCAGACAATTGAGTGTGCAGTAAAAACATCACAGTTCATAATATGCAGTGGTTGCAGTTCTGAGTCCGGGTGTGTGAGTCAAGGTCTGTCTATCTTCCTAACCTTTGCAGAGGCCTTTTTTTTTTTTTGCCTCTCGTAGTCTCTTGCAGTCCCCTTTCTAGTTTCACGGACTATGCCCAACCCACACATGTTACATCCAAACACATAAACATAATAAACTGTGATCTGCATATGGAAGAGAAGATGAGACATTTGTCTTCCTGGCAGCGTCTGGGTTATCTCATGTAACATAATATTTCCCAGATCGATCCATTTTCCTGCAAATTTCATAATTTAATTTTTCTTTGAAGCCAAATAAAACTCTATTATAACTATCACATATTCTTTATCTACTAACCTGTTGATGGACAGATATCTAGGCAATGGTTTTAAATCTGAGCCAGGATGTTTCAGGGAGTTTGTCTGTGTCGCTAGGCGTGAAAGCATGCTCAATATATAGTGTTTTTATGTGTTCGGAACCAAGGCTGAAATGAAGTTGCATGGGAACCCAGGAGAACGCTATCAAAAACACCTGGGATTAGCCATGTGTTTGATTTTAACTAACTTTTGGTTGCTGTATACTCAGAAATCATTTATTGTCAAAATTTTCATGACACTCTACTTAGATATGCAATTCCATTTAGGAGTGCCGCTCACAGTATCAGGAGCTGGACCTACACAGCGTAGATGGGTCATATCCAGTCCGCTGAGAGATCCTGAGGACAGAGCCTGAGGTTTGCAGAAAGGATCCCACAGCGCAAAGTATGGCTTGAGTTTCCAGCCTGCCTCTGCCCCAGTAGTTCCAGATGTTCCTGCACAGCAGGTTGGACTAGTCAGTCCTCACAACCGATGAACCAATTTCTTGAAATGATCTCTTCGTGGAGATCTGTGTTATTGGTCTGGCTTTTTTAGAGGACCGTGTTACAGACAGAGAGATGATCATGGTAAAATACACCTAGTTCATGATTGAGATGTAACTGACCTGGCATGTAAGATCTGGGAAGATGGAAATCTTTTTTTTTTTTTTTCCCTTTGTGTCCTCAGTGTCAAGTAAGGACCTTGTGTATGATACAGGCTCAATAAACATTTGTTGAGATGAAGAAACCATAAAAAAGAATGCTGTTAAAAAATGCCATATTTAGCCAGACATGGTAGCCCATGGCTTAAATTTCAGTCCTTAGGAGGTAGAGGCAGGTGGATTTCTGTGAGTTTCAGGGCAGCCTGGTCTACATAGCAAGTTCCAGGCTAGTTATGACTACATAGATTTTGCTATTTGCTTACTTATAAATTTGAAGTGTATATTGACTGAGTGATTGATATCTGGTGTATAGGACCTCATATTATTTCATTCTGTTATGTAGTTACTGCTTTCAAATGAAACGTTCCTTCCTCAATGGAGAAGGAAGGTTCCTGAGATTTCAAGAAGCTCTGAAAACTGCATGATTCCTAGGATTCCTGTCAGGGACCAGTGTTGGGATTCAGCCCCAACCTATGGAAGGGTTCCTTGAAGAGGAGAATGAGGAATTGAGAAATGCTAGATAGAAATATAGATAAAGAAAAAGATAGAGACACAGGATAGCTTCAGGAGGGCCCTGGGTCAATATCCAGCCACCTCAAATTTATTTCTAATGGACTTTTTATACATGGGCAAGAGGAGAGGCAAAAGACTTCCCCCTTTCAAGACCAAAGCACAATGTACAACCAAGTGTAGACCCTTCAAAACACCTGGTAACCATGCCTTTAGCCAAATCATCCTATTATGCAGCCCTGCTGGATAAAGCAAGCTCAGACTTTCTGATTTTGAGTAAGGCCTTACTAGGGAGCTCTGTGGGCCCCCACAGATTCCCTCCTAACATTACAAATGTGGGAGACACGTGCTGGGGGGAGAATACCTGCAAGTTGACCAGAAAACTCCATGGATGTAGTTTTCATGAGACATCACCAATATCAAGGTGGGCTTTCTGGTGATGTAACTGTTGAGATGAAGAAACCATAAAAAAGAATGCTGTTAAAAAATGCCATATTTAGCCAGACATGGTAGCCCATGGCTTAAATTTCAGTCCTTAGGAGGTAGAGGCAGGTGGATTTCTGTGAGTTTCAGGGCAGCCTGGTTTTGTATGCAACCCCTCATTTATGTTCAAGTACCCCAATAAACTCATTGATTCACCACGTTAGAGTTGGGTAGTCAACTGTTGGTGCCCTATCTAGAGTGAGTAGACATCTGTGCTCCCACACTCCAAAAAGTTGCACAACAGGCTCTTATTGATGTGTGTGTCAGGAAAAAAAAACAAAAAAAAAACAAAACAAAAAAAACCCAGAAAAACCTGTCGCTTTTTTCCCTGTGTCCCCATAGGAAACTCTGCTCTCCTCACATCTGCATCGGTAAGATGGCAACCTTGATGTGATAGTTCAGGACTTCTTCCTCTTTTCCTTAACAGGTATGATTTTTGTTCCTGGTTGTATCCTTAATATTGCATCTACTTTTGATCATTGGTAAATTGACCCACTCAGGTATTATTTATTGTAAAATGGTTTTTCTTTCCTTGTAAACCAGAGTACTATCAATTAGCTCCTCAGATTTTTTTTTTCAATCGCTCTTCTCAAAATACACAAACCACAGTCCAGATTGGCAGGATTGGATTTCTGCCCTATCATGTTTGGAAAGAAATAAAATACTCTTTTAGGTTTTACTCTTTTAAAAAAAAAATCACATTTCTCTGTGCCTCAGCCCCATAAATACATCCACCCTGTATTTGGGCTTCAGAACACTAACCTTTGCTCTGAATTTTAGGACCAAATATTTACAACTGTTTTGTAGCCTCTTGTTAATACTCCCTGGAGTCTTTCTTTAGGTACCTTTAGTTTTTTCTCATCTTACGGAGAGGAAGATGGCTGGAGTCTGACACACCTGCTAAGGACCTGAGGCTGCATAAGCAAGTCCCAGGGTTGATCTGCAAAGCGATTATCAGTGGCGTACTTCCTTCATCCCTCCCCCCTCCCCCCCCCCCCCCCGCAGAATTAAGAGGCAATTAGCCAGGATGTGCCAAGGAGGGGGGCTTAATGCACTTGTAGATTCTATTTGCTTTGGTTTCAAGCTAATTCTTTTAGAGCAAAGATCTGGAGGGCGGATATGGCAGGGAGGGGAGTCTAACTATGAAGTGTCAAGCTGTGACAAGGCTAGACTGGGGGAAATAAACAGACAAAATGTGTTAAAAATGTGTAGGAGCACAACATTGCTTTATCTGTCTTCACGCGTCAGAGATACAGTCTCAGAGCATCACACCTTGAGGACGGCATCTTATTCTATTTCATTTACACAAGGACAGGGAGATGTGGGGGGTTCTTCTGATCATGGAGCTAACTAATGGGTAAAACTGTGCTGGAATGGACATTCCTGACTTGCAGATCACTGTCTTTGTTTGAATTTATTCATTCACAGCATGTATCCTGTCTCTCCTTGCTTACCCTACCTCTTAAAAAATTAAGGGAAGCTTCAGTAAAATGCCCAAAATCATAATCAGAATTAGACTGGGAGTGGTGCTTGCTTTCTTCTTTTCTGTATTTGCATTCTTTCTATTCCCTCCTTTCAATTTTTTTTCTCTTTTTTTCTGCACTAGACTATGCAAGAAACACGGAGAAATGTAAAGCATTTGAGAGTGGAGTTTTCATTTTGTTTGTTTTCTGCTTAGACGGTGCTACGAGAGAACTCAGAATTAGAAAGCATGGTCCAGGAACTGTATTTATGGCTGTGTGTGATAATGTTGTCAGAGCTAAAGGGATGTCAGCATTTCCTCCAATGCCCTCTCTCCAGGTTCTGCAACTTGGAATTGAAAATGAGCTTTGGACCATAATGCAACACACCAGGTCTCAGATGAGGCGAGACAACTCCTTCTATTCACAACTGCACTGGGCATTGTTGGGGAGGGAGGAAGCCAAGGCTTTCAATAAACTTGTTACAGTGTGGGGTTTAGAGAACCTCCTTTTGACAAGGGCTAGAAAACAAAACAGGTATTGCTATGATTCCCTTGTCAACAGAATAGATCTGTTCAGCGAACTGACCACGTCTGTCATAAAGTGAGTAAATTAATGCGCTAAGGGAGGGCACTGTCTTTTTCCTGAGATCCTTTCTGAATACAAATTGAGGTGTAGGATATGTGTGTGTGTGTGTGTGTGTGTGTGTGTGTGTGTGTGTGTGTGATGTCTATGGCATGTTTTGTACTACAAAATTTCTTTGGTCAAGGTGAAATGAAAGAACTTACTAGAAGTCAGCATTAAGAAAGTCAAAAGGAAGGATGTGTGTGTGTGTGTGTGTGTGTGTGTGTGTGTGTCTGTGTGTATATGTCTGTATCTGTTTTAATGTGTGTATGTGTTTATATATATGTGTGTGTGTGTATGTGTGTGTATCTGTGTGTTTCAGTGTATGTGTATATATTTCTCTCTCTATGTGTGTGTGAGTGCATGCATTTGTATATGTGTGTAAAACCAAGAAAAGAAAAGAAGAGACAAAATGCTTGATCATGAGCTTTGTGTGCCTCATGGTGTCTAGTGCTGTGCATCGTCTGTGTGGGGTGTGTCCTTTCAGGAAGGTATTCTTCAGTCACCTGAGCCTGCTGGGGATGTTGCAGAATTCTGAACACATGCCACAGAGAGTTCACTCTTCCATCAGACAGTGCATTGTAGCAAAGCAGTTCTTATCTTTACAAAACTCTTCCATACCCTGAGCTTCATCTCTGAAACACCTTTCTGTACTCTCTGCGCATCTCTCCAGCTTCTGACCTCTATTCACACACACACACACACACACACACACACACACACACACACAGAATCCAAATTAATTTCCTCTTATTTCATTAGTTGTACACAATTAGAACAAGGCACACATCTCCACTCTTCTCATGGCATGATACCATTCTCCACTGAGGACACGAGCAAGCCCTCAAAGTGAAGAAGCCTGTGGTTTGCCGCAGACGACCTAGAACTGGGTCTCTCACTCATGGGCTAGAAGAGGATGTATATAACATTGTCAGGGGATTAGTTGGTCACAAAGGCTCCCCCCCCGCCCCCGTTTTCACACAAAAGCTAATAGGTTAGGGACATTTGTTATGGTTTGATTTTGAAATGTCCCCCAGCCCCACAAAGGAAACACATGCTGAGGAGAGGCTACCTGCAGGTTGACCAGAAAGCTCCATGGATGCAGCTTTCATGAGTCATCACCGGTACCAAAGTGGGCTTTTCGGTGCAGCTGCCTTTGAGACACCCACGGCTTTTCAGGCAACTCAGGTTCCCTGACAAACTCATCGGTTCAACAATCACTCTCTAACTTGCATTATCTGGGAAGTGAAGGAGGTAGGGACCTGATGATAAACTGTAGAATCTTAAAGAGATGGGGTGTGACCGATGAAAGTAGGACAGATACCAGGTCAGAAGGGCTGGTCCCGCTTCCAGCCTGCCTCCACGTGATGACATGCCACTCCCCGCTCCCTCCGCCACCGACGGAGACACCCATAAGCCATGAGCCCAAATACACGTTTCCTCCTGCAAGTTGTTCTGTCAGTCATTCTGTGACAGTGACATGAAAGAAAGCGGCATGGAAGTCGTGTGCAGAGAGCATACCCCAAGTTATTTATAATTGCTGGCAATCAATCACCCTGCCTTTCTCACCTGAGGTGTAGAAACAGTGTCAAGCAGGTGTCGCTAGAAGGAGGAAGAAACTTCAGATGTAAATTTTTTTTCCAAATTATTGTGTCGTAAATTCACTGGGCAAATGGCCTATGCTTAGATTTTAAAGTGGTGTGTGTATGGTGGGGGTGTCAGGGGAGGGCGCAAAAAGCCACTTTTGCAATGATGTAAACTTAAGACAAGTCTTGACCAGGTGGTATGCGCCAAATGCTGGGTAAAGTGCTTGTGAGTTCCACACTGTAAGAGATTCCTGGTGTTTTTCTCTATGCTCAGTAGTCGCCACCAACAAAGCCAGTGAGATTTAAAGGAAAGAACACGTATTAGGGGCCCAAGGAGGCCACTTGTTCCTTTATTTACTTTTTAAAAATCTCTCAGCATTTACTAAACACCTTTTTGCCCTTCAGATTCAGTAGTAGGGACTGGGGATAGCTGCATCTGTGATCAAATGTACACAGTCACCATGCATATAAAACAGACGTTTTTATTTATTTTTCTCATGAGGGAGATGCTAAAGACACTAGGCAGCTTTGATGAAGCCTGAGCAACAAGACTGTGATAGAAAGTGTAAAGCGATGTCTCCAAGACTGAGAGCTGAGGGAGTGGAGTTGGGGGCCCATCAGGAAATGGAAGGATGACAGTTCTAGCACCCTCTTGCTGAGCTGTATCTTCTTATCTCAGAAACGGGAATAGTAACCTAAGCCCTGAATAACCTGCTTTCATGGGAGGTGAAGAGAAACTGAGTGAGTTTCCTCAGCAGCGTTGTGTGGAACTGTGATGCCCTCCGCCAGGTTAGGGATGTTATCAAATGTTATCTGGTTTTGTCATACTCATTTCTCATTTTTGTTTCTTTTCCCACAGTTCCAGCTTCTCCCTTTCCTTCCTCCAACCACAGTACAGCAGGAAGAGAGACCAAAGCAATGGGCTGGGGTGAGAGTCTTCACACTTGTAGTTTTTTTTTTTTTTTCATGGCTAAACTCCCTGGGCCCAGAGGGTGGTTTTGGCAGAGAACTGGAGGAGATTGGGTAAGGTCCTCAGAATCATCGGAACATGAGCATATCCAAGAGGGTGGGGCTCACTGAGAGCCCCTTTGACACAATCGAGCATTAGGGAAGATCTGTAGCCGTATTCTTGGTGGGTAGGGGTTTCACTGACATTGCGACAGCCTGTTTTCACAGAGACAAGACTACCCAGTTTGTCCCAAGCGGAGACTTGAGTGTTTTGAGGAAGGTTCTTTTGTTTTTGTTTTAACTTAGATCACTGCATAGCCGGTTCCCTTATGACATGCTCATACATATTTAGTTTGGGTTGATCTTCCTCTCTCCCTCAGCTCACTCTTTCTTCTTGTCCCTGTCCCCCACTTAAGCACTTCTGCCCTCAGACTTCCCCCTTTCACTTTCACAAAACATGTTATTTCATCCCCTCTCTGCCCTCCTCCCTCACAGCCTCTTTCTTCTCCTCTCATGGGCTCCTTTCTAGTTTCCAGGCCTCTATACACAATCACCCCATGTAAACACACATATAAAAGCTAGACACTAGAATCCACGTATGAGAGAGAACATTATCTGAGCCTACATTATCCACTCAATATTTTCCAGTTCCATCCAATTTCTGAAAATTTTAGTTCATTTTTTTTCCTTTAAAAAAAGGTTTTTAGCCGGGCGGTGGTGGTGCACGCCTTTAATCCCAGCACTCGGGAGGCAGAGCCAGGCGGATCTCTGTGAGTTCAAGGCTAGCCTGGACTACCAAGTGAGTTCCAGGAAAGGCACCAAAACTACACAGAGAAACCCTGTCTCGAAAAAAAAAAAAAAGTTTTTTAAAATTTTTGATTTGTTTTTAAGAATTTGTGTGTGTGTGTGTGTGTGTGTGTGTGTGTGTGTGTGTGTGTGTGTTTGTGCAAAGGAGGGCACTGCCCATGGGGGCCAGAAGAGGGCACTGAATAGTTACAGGAGGTTGTGAGTCACCTGATGTGGGTGCTGGAACTGTAATCAGGTTCTCTGGAAGAGCAGTACGTACTTTATAAAAATATATGTTATTTACTTTTTATTTTATGTGCATTGGTATTTTTGCCTAAATGTATGACTGTGTGAGGAAGTCAGAATCCTTGGAACCAGAGTTAGACAGTTATGGGTACTGGGAATTGAACTGGGGTCCTCTGGAAAAACTACCAGAGCTCTTAACCATTGAAGCATCTCTCCAGCCCCAAACACAGTATAGTCTTAACTTCTGGGCCATTTTACCAGTCCCTTCATTTTAAAAAAAATTGATGGCTGAATATAATTCCATTGTGTGTATATACCACATTTCTATTATCCACTCATTAGGTGATGGACAGACATCTCAGCTGAGTCTATTTCCTACCTATTGTGACTAGAGTAGCAATAAATACGGTTTTAGCAGTATCTCTGAGTTAGCATATAGCATTCTTTGCATTTATATCCGGGAGTGATTTAGCTGCATCATATGGTAGTTCTATTTTTAGTCTCGAGAAACCTCCACACTGACTTCCATAGTGGCTACACCAACTTACTTTCTCACCAACAATGAATAAGGACTCCTCTTTCCCCACATCCCTCACCAGCATTTCCTGTCATTTGTTTTCTTGATGATAGCCGTTGAAGGATTCCGTAAATTCAAGAGGTTTCACTATGGCTGGCACAGTCTTGTAATCCCAGCTACTCCGGGGGTTGAGGCAGGAGGATCACAAGCCTGTCTGGCAGAACTCATTGAAACTCTCAGTCTCAAAATAAAGCACACAAATAAGATTGAGAATGTACCTACCTATGTGTAAGGCACCAAGTTCAATTCACTACCACACATGAGAGAGAGGAAGGGAAGGAGGGGATTATGTATTAGTTCCCTTTCTGTTGCTGTTACGAAATATATGACCAAGACAATTTAAAGAAGATTTCACTTATGGTTCCAGAGGGTTAAAGCCCATAATGACAGAGACAGAACGGTAGCGGCCAACAGGCACAGTCCAAGTGCAGGAAGCTGAGAGCTTCCTCCCGTAATTGAAAACATGAAGCCGAGAGGGTAAATTGGAAGTAGGGCAAGGCTATATACTCTCCAAAGCAGGTCTCTAGTGATGCATTTCTTCCAGCAAGGCTGCGCCACCTCAGCCTTCCCAAACAGTGCCATCACTGGGGAGCCCAGTGTTCAAACACCTGAGTCTACAGGGGACGTGTCTCATGCAAATCACCACAGGTTGGTTTGGCTCTAGTCCTAGTTATGGATCTATGATATGAAAACATAGAGAGATGATTCCAAATGTCAGTAATTCCTGGTTTATTAATATTTAAGTCTCAAGGGAAATATGTGCATTTTGCCCAAGGGCTATTTGTTCTTTCTTTCTTCTCTCTCTCTCTCTTTCTCTCTCTCTCTCTCTCTCTCCCACTGTCCCTTCCTTTCTTCCTTCCTCCTATCCTTTCTTCCTTCTTTCCTTCCTTCCTTTCTTCCTATCCTTTCTTTCTTCCTCATGCCCCTTAATCATGATTATATAATTTTATGGGGACATCTATGCCCTCTGGCAATATGAAAATGCAATAATTATTTACTAAATTTGGGGTTAGTATGGAAAATAGGAACAGTGATGTTTCTACTCATCATGCAAGGCTCCTTTCCTTTTCCATGTCCTGATTTTCCTATCCGCGTTATGAAGATGGTAGATGGGCTTTATCCTCCAAGTCCCTTCACCATCAACATGCCTGTGATGTTTGCTTTTGGTTTTTCTGTACATATTTGGAAATCATAAGAAACCTGGGTCATTTCCATTTGGTAGACTTTTATTGAACATTCGCCTGGCCAAGAAGGCCACATCTTGTAGCCCAGGCTGCTGTTTAAATCCCCGTCAGGCCAGACAAACTTTGGCTAAAATTATATTCTGTTCCTTCATCATGTGGAGGTGGAGCTTGCTATTTTTAATACATACTCCGCACAGTCTAGCTATTCATGGCTGAGGGTTTGCCATGAATCTTCAGAGTTGTGTTTAAAAACAAACAGCGCTAGAGAGGCAAACACAGAGATCTCTTTCACGATGACATTAGGAAGAAGGACAAGGTCCCTTCCCCAGTGGGAAACATGGAGATCTTCTGGTTGCCTTGCTGCTAGAGGCACAAGTGAAGAAATCCTGAGTGTTTACTTAGACGATAGAGTCTACAGTCATTTCTACATATTTATTACCAGGCTTAAATAGTAATGACTGATAGAAACTGTTCTCTTTACCTTCTTCAGCCCTGTTTCTTCTCTGATGTCCTATAGCATGCATAAGAGGTGAAAAGGCAATAAAAGAGCAGTGTTTAATTGGACTCAAAAAGCAGTCTTTCATTCTAGTAATTTTCCTTTTTGTGTGTGTGTGTGTGTGTGTTTTGAGACAGGGTTTCTCTGTGACAGTCCTGGCACTTGCTTTGTAGACCAGGCTGGCCTCGAATTTACAGGGATTCTCTGGCCTCTGCCTCCGGAGGGCTGGGATTAACAGCCTGCACCACCACCGCCCGGCTCATTTATAACAACTCTTAAGGGATGGTGCAAAGCTGCAGCTGACATTGCCCCTTTGTGGTTGCTCTCACCTGAACAGTGGCCTCTGGGACTTCGAGGGATGGTGTTTGTTCATTCATTGAAACCACAACATGGTTAGGCATGATGGTACATGCCTGTAATCTCAGCATTCAGGAAGCTGAGGCAGGAGGGTTCTGAGTTCCAGGCTGGCTTAGCCTACACAGGGAGTTCTACGTCAACATCATTACATAGTGAGTTCGAGGTCAGCTAGAGCAGCATGGAGAGACTCTGTCTTAAAAAAGAAAAAGACCTATGGGGCAGGAACTACTAAATAGTTGTCTGTAAAAATGTTGGAGATCTGCTGTCTACTAGGGCACTGAGGGCAAAGTATCTTCCAAGAGCCTGTTGAGGAAATGTTTCTTATTCTCTTTCTCCCTCAATTCAGAGAGATAGATGTGCCATCTTATCACAGGTCTGTAAGATATTTACCATTCAGTAACATTGTCAATATAAATAGGCTCACTGAAGGTCAAGATTCCTAGAATTCTGATCTGGCTGACAAGAAAGAAGTGTAGACCATGAAGATCTTATTCACTGACCCTGTCATTCAAAACCACCAAGCCCAGAGCTAACGCACAATCAGAGAGATTTCTGCTAGAAACCTGATGTCTCTCTAGGATGCAAATATCACAAGAAAAGGCAGAAACAAGGGAGGAGCAATGACTCATCCCTGGTTTTGTAAATTAAGAGAGAAAAAATGCTCTATTTTATATGAACTCTGCTTCTGGGTTCTGTTTTTCTATATGTGTGGTGCTGGGGATCAAGCATACACTATGGTGCATGCCAGGTAACCCACAATGTGAGGCTTGCATTAACAATGATAAAGCAAGCCTATTCATTGGTGTCCCCAGCAAGGGTCTATAAGGGTGCAACAGGGTTTCAAGGAAGGAGAGGTTGCTTGCTACCCAGATGGAAGGGGCAAAGGTTGAGTCCAGCCTGGAGAAGCTGTCAGAACAAGGAAGGATAGGATTGGCTTTGGTTTGGTGTACAGTTGAGAATGGAAAGTAGGAGTGAAATTCCAGATCTGTCAGTGGCCAGATCTATGTTTAATAATAATAAAAAAAAAATCCAGTGGAAGGGGCTGGAGAGATGGCTCATCAATTAAGAGCACTTGCTCTTGTAGAGGACCAGGTTTCAGTTTCCAGCATCCATTTTGGCAGCTCACATCCATCTGGAACTCCTGTTCCAGGGGATCTGATGCCCTCTTGTGACCTCTACAGGCACCAGGCAAGAATGCAGTGCCCATGCATGCAGAGAAACATTCAACACACACACACACACACACACACACACACACTCAAAAGTTTCTAGCAACAGCAGAAGCTGATGCAGCTAATCGCTGCTGAACATGTCATTCCTTATACTAAGTGCTGGTCAGCCAGTATTATCTCTGTAATTCTTAAAGCAGCCTATGACGAGGTAATTATTATTATCCTATTTCACATGGGAAAGTACGGCAGAGCCGGGACCTCCTTTCCAGGTTCTTACAAGATAATGGAGTTTTCAGCGATGAGAACTGAGGTAGGAAAATGAAAAGGACCTGTCGGGATATCCGGAATGGAGACAAGAGGGGCAGTTCACCTTTGTTTCTAGGAGTCAACAGGCCTCCTTAAGTGTGTGAGTCACATAAACACTAAAACCACATCTGCCATCCTGTCTAGAGGACTACGACTGGACTGCACCAGCCTTGTCGTGACAGCCCTAAGTTCCAGTCGGGGGTTAGGTGGGGGCGCAAGTCCTCTGGCTGATCCCTGTCCACCCACATCCTGTCATTCCGGTCTGGCTAACAGAGAGTGTCCATTCTATTAGCCGAATGGGAGACTTTCTCCCTTCCCAATCTTCATTGTACCCTGGGGCAATTCAGTGTTTTCCCTCCCCCACACCCGCATTTGGATCCCTATCTATATGCTAGAGCAGGTTGGCTCTCAGGAAGGCACTGTATATTAAGTTGAATGAGTTGTTATCCAGAAAAACTAATTACCTAGGGCAAAGGTAAAGATACTTGAATGGTTAATTGGAAGTGTCTATCCGCGGCGGGATAGGCACCCCTTTCTGATTTGTTAATTTTATCATTCTTGGCGATTTAAGGCGAAAAAGGACAGAAGGTACATTTCATATTTCCCCACCATCTAAAGGTATTTAAAGTTCGTGGGATGGAGACTAGAAACGCGCCTACAGAGACGTTCTCGCCCGGGACACCGCCCTAAGATCCGAGTAGGAAGACTCCTTTCTCCTTGGATGAGCTGGGCAAGCCCTGCCCCTAAAGGGGGTGGTGGTGGTGGTGGTGGAGGTGGAGAAAGAAAGCGTCCACACCACGCGCGTCAGCCCGGAGTCCAGACTGCTAAACGATCCGGGCGCGCGAACCTCGGCCATTTATTTATTTATTTATTTTTTCCGCTCCCCACCGGGGTGCGCTGTCCCTTTAAGTGGGAATGCTGGTGCTGGCTCCTCCGTAACACCGGAGCCGGCAGCTTGTTGATTTCGGGCGCTGGTGAATTTCACATTGTTTCCACTTCACTTTCCTTGCCCCGGGGGAGGCTCGGCTCGGCTCGGCTCGGCTCTCCGGACGCCGCCGCCGCCGCCGCTGCTGCCGCCGTTACCAAGCACGGCTCGGGGAGGGTCGGGGCCCGCAGCGGTGCAGCGGGCGGGGACCGGAGGACCGGCTGCCGGGGCCACACGCGCACCTCGCCGCAGTCGGGCTCCTCCCGCGGAGGAGCGCGGCCGCCCGGAGCGCAGCGCGGCCGCGGGGGCCCGCCCAGAAGCTAGCCCGCCCACGGGCCGGGCTGCCCAGCCGCGCCGGGAGGGCCGGGGCGGGGTGGGGGGCGGGGGTGGGTGCCGCGGCTGCCGCGGAGCCGCCGCTCGGCGCGTTTTGCATGAAGATGGCGGCTCCCACCGCCAGCAAGGCAGCCTCCCTGGGCTGCAACAACAAGCCTGCCTTCCCGGAGCTGGATTTCAGGTCGGGAGCTCGGGTGGAGGAACTGAACAAACTCATCCAGGAATTCACCCGGCACGACCAGCGGGAATACGACGACCAGAGAGCGCTGGAGATCCACACCGCCAAGGATTTCATCTTTTCCATGCTGGGTAAGGAGAGGGAGGGAGGGAGGGAGGGAGGGAAGGGGGGAGGGAGGGATGTGTGACTGTGCGTGTGTGCGCGCGGGGGTGATGGAGCGGGTGAAGAGCCCTGGTCCCCGCCCCGGCGCTTGCCCCGGGGTGTCACCCCTTGGCTCCGCGAGGCTCCCTTTCCTTTCCACCGCCAGCCCCGCCGCCCCCTCCGCTCCTGCCTGCGCTCGGCGCGGGGTGCCCCTCTCCTTCCCGATCGCCCGCTCTTTTGTTGGTTCCTCGACCGCGGGGCCGGCGGGCAGGTGAGGCGGCGGCAGGAGACACCTCCTGGCTGGAGGAGCCCCCGAATCGGCGCGGGCCAGGTGACACCGGGTCCCTTGTAAGCCCAGGCGGCCCTAGCAGCGTGCGGAGGCCGACCCGCGCCGGAGCGACAAGTTGCTTCTTGTCGTGGTTGCGGCGCGGCGCTATCACGCCGAGCCCCGGGTGGCCAAACTTGTTGGGTGTTGCAGAGTAACCCGCGGAAGTAGTCCGGGCGCCCGGAGTTGCCGCAACTTTGATTTGCAAATCGACTTCCCTTTGAAGGGGTCGGAAGCATTTCCGGTGCTTCTCCGGGTTGTTGCTGAGCTCGGAATTCCTAATTCCTTGCTCGAAAATGACCAGGCTCAGAACTCAGGCCGCGGAGGAGCGCTGTCCCCCTGGTCTTTGTGTATTGTCCTAGTGCTGGCCAGGGGGTGCACAGAGTTTCCCACTCCGAGCAGCCCTGCGTTAGAAAATGTACCCCCACCGTATCTTCCAGTCCCACACCTACCGGCCCTGAAAGGTAAAGAAAATTAATGGGTTCCGGGGCTCCAACCCGATCCCCGGCGTCCTGCGGTGAGATTATTGCTTCTGAGTTGTAGAATGAGCATCCGCTGCTGGGAGCCTCGAGTGTAGCGCTGTCATGCAGCAGTGGTGGCCCCGTGGTTTGCATTCAGCAGGACTGGACTGGAGGAGCCGTGCTCTACGAACGTTTCCACAGTCAGTTTTTCAGATAGTGGTACATGGGATTGGTAAAGGCCTTTTGGCCACTGGACCAAGTCTTTGCATTCTCTTGGCATCTAATGAGACTGCAGCCGGTCCGCTGTCGCTTTTTCTCCCCCGAGGTACCTTATTGCCTTCAGATTTTCTTCCTCTTAACCCAAGTCGAAGAGATACAGAGTGAATATATGATCCACCGGTACTGTGAAGAATTAGGCAAGTTGGATGGGCCAAATGTTAAACACGGGACTATGTTTTCCCTTTGCTGCTCACCCCCACAAGTGTATTCTAGGTATTTTAGGTGGTGAGTGGGGTTGAAAAGATCTTTATTGTGATGTTGACAGTTCAACTATTTAAGTGAATTATTATTTCAATTCACAATGTGGTGGGACTCAGCTTTCAGAAAGGAGGTTAAAGTCTTTACAAGGCCCCACTGGCATCTTAAAACCAAACCAGTGATTGACAAAGGAGACCGGAGGTGGGGGTGGGGTGGGGGAGGTGAGGATGGGGTGGGGGAGGTGGGATGCGTAGAAAGCTCAGAGCATCTACTTAAGTTGCTTAACCATGGCCTTTGCCTTTGGCATAACTAACCACCACCTGTCATTACAGCAACCCCCCCCCCCCCCCTTTCTCTAGGACCTTCACTATAAAGAGGTGGTGAGAATAGTCCTGGATCAGGAAGAGGGAGGTGATGGGGAGGGTAAGTTTAAATGCTTGGCTCAGTTGGAATGCCTGCGTGTTCCTTCACCTGACACAGTGAATTAGTAAGGTCTGAAGCCTCCTACAAAGGGTAAACTATTCCAGGGTGCGTGATTTATGCACGTGTTTAATGTCGCCGGTGGCATCGTGCTGACAGGTAAACAGGACTGGCTTCTCTTCCTTTTCAGTCTGTTGACCTTGGAAGGGATGCTTTCTCCCCTCTGGGACTCTGGCATTTCCACCTGCAGGAGAGAGAAATCAGGAGTGCCATTTAAGCCCTTTGCCCCTCTGGATACTACTACCAGGCAGATGGCGACGTGAGCCTGCCTGTGTGTGGTGCTGCATTCATTTTCCAATCCCTTGGTTTCCTTTAATGAGGAGCTGGCTGTTGGAGACCAGTGATGTTTTGGTGACAGCAAGGGTCCCCGTGTGGATTTACTTTTTCTAAAGCACGTTTTTTTTCACTTGGCCTTAAGAAACGAGATTTCTTTCTGTACACTTTATTTCACTAGCTGTGTCCTAGAGTCTTTCGTGAGGATGCGGATGAGGTGTCTGAGTGACCCCCAGCTTGTTAAGGTGTCCCTTGGGTGGCCACAGGCCCTCATTTCAGGGAGTTGTAGGGGGTTTAGTTTTCTTGGCTCTGATCTTCCTCTGTCTGAGCTGCACCCGAGGATTGTCAGCAGCTTAAAAAAAAATGTGATCCTCTCACTCAGGATGAAATGGCAAAAGCATTTGTCCAAACCTCTTTAGCAGAAATATGGGTAATGTTTCCTCTGTAGCAGGCAGTTGGGGGCCCTGGGTGATGGCCAGGCAAGCCCCTATCTGTTACGAGGTTGTTAACTTTGGACTGAGGTTCCACGAGCTTCCATCTTTGCGTTTTACCTAGTTTGGAGGGAATTTTCTGCAGGTGAGTGAAGGACGTAGACAGCTGTAATCAGTGACTGACTCTTCAGCACCCGGACACCCACGGTCCTGTCAAAGCAGGGATCTACACAGGCTCCGTCACCCACTGGGGGGCCATGGGAGACTCTGAGATCTGTTCTTTGTGCAGACATTCCAGTTCCTTTGGAGGCAGGTGTTAGCGGGAATCATCAAGAATAACTTCTGTTCCTCTACACCTTGTTCATTTCGGAGAGTGATTGCTGTTATCTAGTTAATATTTGAAGGCCCAGACTCTGGGAGAGGGTTGGCAGTGCATAATAAACACCGTTTATCAGAATTCAGAGAAATTGCCAGAGTTCATTAATGTTTTAATAATATTTGGTATTTGCATACTATCTCTGCTGAGTCTTTTGTTAACCTTCATCCCCCAGTGAGGCTGGATGGAGACCGGTGGTGTCTCTGTGGAACGTATGTGCAAGGGAGGTCGTGCCGGAGATGGAGAAGGCAGCAGGACACGTGTAGTCACCAGTGGACACGGGTTTGGTGTCATGGCCTGGTCAGGAGAGTAGTTCTCACTGGCTGTCCAAACCTCAGGGGAGGAGCTCCTCGGGGCTTTTTGAGCAGGGGCCTCGTTCCCATTTCACAGGGGGAAGATGCTAACCATTAGTGGGATAAAGAAACCGAGATGAGTGGCTAGGAGACTATCGTGACTAAAGACGCGTTCCTCTCCTCCTTGAGTCCATTAAAGGTAGAAGCGTGAGATTGAGGGAGGAGGGAGGGCTTGCTTTTTGAGGCATCACCTGTTCCAGGATTCTGCTTCTGTGTCGAGCTGAGAGTCTTCACGTAACGCGAAGCAGCCCCTGCAAGTGATTGCCGAAGCACTCCCGAGTTCAAGTGTTTGATTCCGTGACAGGATCACCTATTTGAATGCTTGATTGGGAAAATCACAGAGAAATTGTCATCAGCTCTGTAGTCCCAGCCCCACTCTGCTGTTTGCTGGCTGTGCGTGGTCTTCGTTTCTATAATCTATTGTACATGGGTAACACTGGTGCATCCTTTCAGCATGATATCTGTGGGTAACATTACTTCACCAACTGGAAAAGAAGCAGGCATGATTTGATTATTTAATTGAAGAATAAATAATATTATTAGAAAGCACAGTGAACTTCGGCTGGGATGACTCCCACAGCTTCACTTCAGAAAGAACTATGGAGTACAGTTTGCAGAAGCCCCAAGGGTATGTAGGCTGTGGCCAAAGGGAGCATGGTTAATCCCAGCGTTCACTTACATTTGTTAAGCGTGCCGTGCGGGCCTGCTATGAAGTTAGTTCCTCTGCCTAGATCTGTGAGCTCCTGTAATCCGACAACCTTAAGGACGTGTCCCCTCCATCTGTTGGGAAGATGAAGCAAATGCCGTCTTAAAGATGGAGCCCAGAGGTGCACAGAGGTCAAGTTCTTATACCAGGATCACATAGAGCTTGAGTTCAAAGCAGCTGCTGTTTGCTGATCTGTTAGACCCTGGTGTCCCCGATACAAAAACTTCCATCACTTTTCACCGTCTGCTCAGACAACTGGAAGGACCTGCATCACCCTGGGGAATGTTCCACTTTTCAGCCTACTCTGCCTGTAAGAACAGGGGTGATTCTCTTTCCTCATTGGTTGCTGTTTTTTTTTTTTCTGCACCTTAAAAAAACAAAACAAAACAAAACAAAAAACCCAAACAATTACTGTTTGTTTGCCTTAGCAGGAATCTGAGATTAAAATAGGGAGCAGAAACTTTGATAAATTCACATGGGTCTCTTTTGACCCCACGCCCTCTCCTACCCCTGCACAGTGCTCTTCCTTGTACACCCACTCTAAGAATAGGTTGCTGGCAGTCCCCAACCAGCCCAATAAACACCATCTGGCCCCTTCAAAGTACTTCTGAGTGAGTGCTCCTAGACCTCCCGTATTTCTAGGCAATCTTTATACCTCCTGAGTAGGCCATTTGGAAGCGTGGCCTTCTGATATATGAATGCCGATTTACCCGGCCACATTTATTGCAAATCATGTCGCCTCGTCGGTCCCCCAGTGCTTGGTAGCATCCTTAGAGTTGCCCTCACTAGTGTCCTTATAAATTCTAGGATGGTTTCTAGTTTGTGCCGTCTCTGACAACCTTAGACATTTAGGGCAGTAGGTTCCCTCTACACATTTGTTTTTGTGCCAATCTCAGTTGGTTCTCAGCAATTGTGCCCTTCATCCTCTAGGAAGAGTGTTGGAGCCGCGGTGAGTCCTGGGTCTTGTGGCGCTAATGCCATCCATCAGTGGACACTGCTTAGGCCGAGCCTCTTCTGTATGCTCACAGCCTGTTAGAGTCCCTCTTGTCAAACTGAGGTCTTGCCATTGAATGTTAAGCCCTTTCAATTCCCCCGGGGAGTGTTAGGAAAATCCTGACTTTCTGGTCCCATTTCAGAGCTATTGATTCAGAGTCCCCAGAGATCTCCAATCTGGACCTTCAGCACTTCTGTCTGTCTGACTTAAAGCCTGAGGCTGTGCATTCTCTGTCTACTAGAGCCAGTCCCAAGCACAGTGTCATCAGGCTGTCTTTGGAGACTAGATTCATATTGCTGAGTCCAGTGAGTGGAAAACCTCAGAAAATTTGCCCAAGTTTACTACCAGCAGGTAGACGAAATGGCTGAAATCTAACCAAGGTGAGGCCAGCGCAGACCCTTTGATGTCAGCAAGAACCATATTCTCCACTCACCTGGGCTAGGAGACCCAGATTCTACCTCAAGACTTCTGAATTCTTGCTATGTGGTTTTTGGCAAGTCATTGTAGAAACTGAGCCTCAGTTTCTGACTGTGTAAGAACAAGAGCAGTTGGTGTTAATCACTGTACTGACTTCCTATGTTTGATTGCATCGGGTTCTGAACCGGAACTCCTTTGTGCAACACAAAAGAAGGGCATTGTGGAGTTGTGTTTTGTAGTGTGTGGTGTCTGTGTGACCCTGTGTCTCCTAGCCCCTGTTGGACTTCTTTTCTGCCCATTTCCCATGACTGGAAACACAACGAAGTCAACCCATTCTGCACGCCAATCACTAATAATATTTCCCTGCACATTTTACTAGACATCTGTGTTTATATTTATACCACGCTTACACCTGTAGGTACTTACATGCATATGGTTTTGTATAACGGAGATCTGAACGGGATTTACGCTGTTTTTTTCAGGTTCTCCAAATGGGGTCATCTACCGCACCTTGAAAGAGGGGCTCTGCTGAGGAGCCTGTGGGATGATGGTCTTATCTCTTCTTTCACTCACTCTTTTTGGCTCCAAGAGAAGATGCCATTCTTCAACTTGGAGCTCATTCTGTGATTTTACTAATTGAGAGTGACAGACCCCTGGCATGTGTGACTTTGGTGCATCTCCTGTCCCATTTTGCACGCTCTATGCAGAAGACTTGTGTTTCTTACTTTCTTCTTTTCCTTGGGTTGCCCTCTTTATTGGCTTTTTAACCTGGCTCCATGGAAACAATTAATGGGGAATCTGTGAACTTGAATGAGAAGAAAGGCTGTCTTTATTTTTATTAACCTCTAACTGAGACAAAGCATTTCCTCCCAATATAAATATAGGTGACGAACTATAGTAGTATTAGTAAGTAGTACCTAGGTTTTTGTTGCTAATAGAAGTCACAGGCGTTTTCTTTTGCTTGCTTTTTTTTTTAAAGTTTATTTTTTATGTGCATTGGTATTTTGCCTGCATGTATGTGTGTGTGTGAGAGAGTACTAGATGCCTGAGAACTGGAGTTACAGACAGTTGTTATCGGCCATGTGGGTGCTGGGAATTGAACCCAGGTCTTTTGGAAGAGCAGCCAATGCTTAGCCACTGAGCCATCTTTCCAACCCTGGCATTTTATTTCATAATACAATGTCACATATATTGCAAAAGAAATTGGGCCAGTGAGATGACTTAGTGGCTAAGGGCTCTTGCCCATGATCCTGATGACCCTAGTTCAGTCTCTGGTACTTGTGTAGTTGAAGGAAAGAACCAGCTCTCCAGAGTTATCCTCTGACCCCACACAGATGCTGAGTACATGCATGTGCGTACATACGCAAAATAAATGCTTGCAATACAAATGAAAAAGACACCACTGTTGTTTTACAATAAGGGCAGACACCAGAATTGCTAGCTCCTATCTATTGGGTTAACAAAGACTCGTATATGATCTGGCTCAAATTTACTAACAAAACGTGTATTTTAATGCTGACTCCCTTTGAAAAAATCTGTGTAACATTGTTCTCTTAATTTAAATACCTTGTCCTTGCCCGGCATGAAGGGGTACACCAGGGATCCCAGAACTTGGGAAGTGGGAGAATCTCGAGTTTGAGGCCAGCCTGAGTCCTATTCCAGTGAGTTCAAGCTAGCCTGGCCTACAAGTAAGACCCTGTCTCAAAACCCTACTAAACAAACAATCCTGTTCCTGGCAGGAGTTCATGGAGTAGACTGGGCTGTAAGAAGGATCGATGCCACAGAAATAGTTAAGAGTCCTAATTGGACATATTGTCTGCGCTTTGTTTTCTCCTCCCTGCTCAAAGGCCACTTTACCCATGTGACTTTCCTGTTTCTCTGAGGAGAAAGAATGTTGCCCTTAGAATGTTGTCCTTTCCTTGTGTTTTTTTAGTACCTCACTGCCCTTAGCACATTCTTCTCCTATGTTTATGTTTCTAGCACTCAGTAAAAATGTGTACACAGTAGGCAGTCACTAAATGTAAGATGACTTGAGTTAACTTTTAATTATTTATTTATTTATTTTTTTGTTTTTCGAGACAGGGTTTCTCTGTGTAGGTTTGTGCCTTTTCCTGGAACTCACTTGGTAGCCAAGGCTGGCCTCGAACTCACAGAGATCCGCCTGGCTCTGCCTCCCGAGTGCTGGGATTAAAGGTGTGCGCCACCACCGCTCGGCTAACTCTTAATTATTTTAAGCTTTGTTGTTGTTGTTGTCATTTTGCAAGACAGGGTCTCTCTGTGTAGTCCTGGCTGTCCAGAAACTCACTCTGTAAACCAGACTGGCCTGGAATTCACGGAGATCCTCCTGCCTCTCTGCCTCTTGAGGCATACCTTTAATTTTAAACTCTTTTTATGAGCTCTTTAGACAGGGCAGATGGTTCAGTGGTTAAGAGCTGCTCGTGAAAAAGACCTGGGTTTGATTTCCAGCACCCAAATGGCCACCCACAACTGCCTGTAATTGTAGTTCCAGGAATCTAGTGCCCCCTTCTGGCCTCCTCAGGTACCAGACATGCTTCCAGCAGACGTGTATGTGTGTAGGCAAAATACTCATACATATAAAAAGATAAAAATCTTCGAAAAAGGAATTGAACTCTTCTGAAATTGTCTCATGATTTTCTCATCTGTTAAACCACACTTGATCATTTTTTTCTGGAGCTGTGGAGTCTTGGTCTTACTCTCTTTTGTGGCAGAGGACTATAATTGGCTTTTTCTACTTAAGACATTCCTGCCTTCCTTAAAACATACCCAAAGGCAGTGTAAGAAATGCCCAGAGTGACTGCTGGGGACTGCTAGCCAAGAGCAGAGCAGCAAATATGTAACTTGTAAACTTGTGGGTATGGGTCCTTTGTTGTGGCCCTGGGTTTTTGTGCTCTGGGCATCTCCTGGACCATCCCCTGTCCATGCTGGAGGGTTGGCATGAGTCATTGTTCCCAATAAGGTGTTGAGCAGGTTTATCATTCATTCTCCAAATTGTTAGATGCTTCCTCTGGGACTCCACTTAACAGCCATTCTTGGTTATAAATGGAGTATTTACAGTCAGTAATAATTTATCTTTGCACAGTGAACGACTGCAGTCCACATTCTTGTATTGTATAACGGGGTTGGGCTAAGCTTTGCTGAGAGATTATATAAGGCAGCCTTAACCCCCATTTATGCATGGGGTCCCCCAGACCAGGAGGACGTAGCACTTTATTCAAGGTTGCAGATATAGTGGTGGAGCAAGACTCAACCCAGCTACAAGTGTCTCTTATTGAAAGATACTGCAAAGAACTTACAGGGCGTTTTGCCCTCACCTATCTTCTGCAGGTTTCCTGGGACAAATCTGTATTCTCAGACAAGGCCAGGGCCGCAGGTGTCATTCACCTGACGGTTTTTTGTTTCTCCCCCGGACCTGAGGCTGTGTTGTAGACAGTTTAGCTAAGAGTGATGTGTCAGTTTTTAACCCCGTGGCCATATGTTTTCCTGGTTGCTGGCCCCACCCAGCTTCTTCTGTAGGTCTCTGGCATTGCTTGCAATGAGCTCGGGACTAAGTCCTTGTCAGCTGAGTGATTACTTAAGGACAGTTCATAATGATGCCATTCCATGAGGCCGTGTCTCCAGGGAAGAACTCTTTGTTTGCCATCCTCTCCAGTGCGTTTTTGTGAATTCCCTCTGCTCAAGATAGAGAACTAGAGATAGAACCTGCTGTAAGTCAACCAGTGGAAGGAACTAGTATTCAATTTTTTTTTTTTTTTTTTTTTTTTGAGACAGGGTTTCACTGTGTAGCCCTGGCTGTCCTGGAACTTGCTTTATAGACCAGGCTGGCCTCGAACTCAAAGAGATCCCACTTGCCTCTGCCTCCCAATACTGGGAATTAAAGGCGTGCGCCGCCGCCGCCGCCGCCGCCGCCGCCGCCGCCGCCGCCGCCTCCTGGCAACGTGTTCATTTTTTATTGAAAACGTGTTTTCCTCAGTACAGAGGACTTGATGACTGTTTGTGAGTTAAACGAAGCCCAGAGTGGGAGTTGGTCTAGATTATATTTATGTTTTTGTTGCTTCTAACTAGGGTTTGACTGTCTGCCATGTACACATAGCGAATGGTACGAGAGGCATTCATTCATTCATTCATCCATGGTCGGTGTGCCAGCCCTGTGCTAGCATAACCACTGTCATGCAATTACTGTGTAAGAACATGGAGGAGTGAATACATACAGCAAGCACAAGGCTACCTCCGAGCAAGGCTTCTGTTCTCTAGGGGATGGATACTGTGATTAAACTTGCAAATGAATAGAGATGTGTGCATAAGGAAAACAAGTAGCCTCGACTGTCACAACGAGGGGTAACGGGTTGGCTGCTGAGCAAGGGGTAGAGAAGACTTCCTTGCAGCACGTTCACTTCAAGCCCAGGAACGAGCCAGCTGCTGGAAGCGCGGGTGGCGGCGTACTCAGGTAGACAAAACAGCAAGTGTAAGGGGGTGCAGTTGCAAGCATCTTTCAGGGCTACTTAAGTGACAGTCAGTCTTACCTCTGGGGAAGAATGGTTCGTGTTCAGTTTGACCCAGGCTGAGGAATGTAGTGCGTTTCCTGGGGATGGAGGCTTTCCAGGTAGGATCAGTGGGCATTACTCTTCTCCTGTCCCGGGTATTTAGGGACGGGGATGGAGATGAAGGAAACGTAGAAAGTTAGACTATAAAACCTTTATGATTGCTTCTTCTTTTTTGTTTGTTTGTTTGTTTTGTTTTTCGAGACAGGGTTTCTCTGTGTAGCTTTGCACCTTTCCTGGAACTCACTTGGTAGCCCAGGCTGGCCTCGAACTCACAGAGATCCACCTGGCTCTGCCTCCCGAGTGCTGGGATTAAAGGCGTGCGCCATCACCGCCCGGTTGTGATTGCTTATTCTTATTCGTATATTTTGGAGATAGGAGCTTGCTGTGTAGCTAGCCTAGGTGAGACTTGAACTCACTGTGTAGCCCAGCCTGCCTGTGAACTTGTGGCATCAGAATCCCCAGTGGTGAGCCTCCGATGATTGTCGGGATTACAAGCTTGTACCACCATGCCCAGCAGGATAACAGATGGCAGAGAGGCCCCTTGTAGCCCTGCTGTTCTCTGATTTCACCTCTGATAACCCTGGGGCTAGAAAAAAAATAATAAATCCTGGGTTGATTTGTGAACGCTGCAGTGTTCCGGGGATGACAATAAACCTTTTGTTTCTGTCTGGTCCTCCCTAGTTTACAAAATACCATCATAGGCAGTTTGTCCTCCGGACTTAGCCTAACCCCATGAAGCCGTGATTGTACCTGGTACACCTTAGGAAGAAAGGATGGCCCAGAGAGAATGCTGGTACCTCGCTGAAGGTCACAGACGGCGGCTGAGGGATGGGGGTAGAGTGAGGGTATCAGACTCTGGTCCTTTGAAGGCACATAACACTGGACAGCTCTGTGGCTTCCTTGAAGCCCAGCCTGCCTTGGAGAGAGTAGAGGGAAGCAGGCTTCAGGGTCCCCATGAGGGGCAGCACGAAGCCCAAAGCCTGTGCATCTCCACGTGCTGCCCATGCCCGGATCCTCATTCAGCTTGTAAGCACTTCTCTCGGCTGCTTCGAGAACACCCTTCTAGCGGCTGCAGCTGCTCCTAATAGCAGCTGCGTGTGCGGCTTGTGTTGTGATTAATAAAGGAAACTCAACAGTTTGCTCTCGCAACTGTGCCCTTGGTGTGCACAGCCTGCTTTCAGGCAGGCTGTTTCTGATTTGGAGCAACACAGTCCTCCTCCTGGCGTATGGATACAGTTCTCATGTTGTGGTGACCCCCCCCCCCCCACCTAAACCATAACATTATTTCGTTGCTACTTCATAACTGTGATTTTGCTGCTGTTATGAATCATCATGTGAAATATCTGACATGTGACCCCCCCAAGGGGTTGTGACCCACAGGTTGAGAACCTCTCTGATTTAGAGCAGAGCTGGTGGCCTGAAGGCCCTGGGTGGATTGGATGATGAGGGAGCGATGCACGGGTTGGCTCACTAATGGTGGTGAGCCTTCATTGTCTGTCAGGGAGAATAGGGGTGTGTGTGTGTGTGTGTGTGTGTGTGGTGGGGGCGGCCAGCAGTGAAGCAGGCCCACCCTTTTCCAGTGTTTGGCTGCTGGGTAGTTTTAGAGCTTGAGTGTGTTGTGTATTCAGCTTCTGCTTTTAGCAGGGGTCCCCAGCTTCGATCCCAAGTATCTGACGCCGGAGGCATGGGATGGAGCCTTGAACTTGCAGTTCTAATACATCTGGTTAGGTAGCTGCTGTTTTGGTGACCACACTTCCAAAGCCACTGCTCCAAAGACAGGGTTGACAGCTTTGCAATGTTTGGAGTTTTTCCTGAGAAATAGACAACATTTTAAATATTAAGAACAAAGTAAAAACCTTAAAAAAAATACAGTGGGGTTTGAAACTGTAGGGGTCAGTGGGGTCAGTGGGGTCAGTGGGGTCAGATAACCCTGGACCTCTTGGCGGATTTCCTCTGATCTGAGTGCATTAGAGAGCCCTTGGGCGTCTGCTCAGGAAACGGGGCCGAGTGTTGGGGCCACAGTTCATTCAAGAGCATCCACTTCTATGGGTTGGGGGTGGGGCAGGATAATCATGACCTCATGTTTCCTCTGTGTGTGTGTGTGTGTGTGTGTGTGTGTGTGTGTGTGTGTGTTCATCTGCCCGTGTGTGTGTGTGTGTGTGTGTGTGTGTGTGTGTGTGTTCATCTGCCCCAGCTTGCTGTCCTGATTTTATTTTTAAGTTGAAAATCTTGCTATGTCCCATTGGATATAATGATAATGGCACGAAATAATGTTTACTGTGTCCCAAGCACAATTCTAAGTATTTTATATTTGGCTTTTATTCACTAAATTAGTATTAACTGCTGTGAGGAAGGTAATGATAGCCCTTATTTTACCGATGAGGACTCAGAAGCCAAGAGCAGTAATGCCAGACCTCGGGTGCTCCTTGGTGGAGTGGGGATTCGAACCCAAGAAGTCCTAAGTCCAGGCGGAAAACAAGAAAACAAGTAAGTTGTGGTTGTTAGTTGTTGATTTTGTGTGTGTGTGTGTGTGTGTGTGTGTGTGTGTGTGTGTTTGTGTGTGTGTGTCTGTTTGTGTGTGTGTGTGTGTGTGTCAACTCAAGCCAGGGTTATTTGGGAAGAAGGAACCTCGATTGAGAAAACATCTCCATCAGATTGATCTGTAGACTTATAAATCGGTGAGACTTACTGAGGTGGGAGGGCCCAGCCCAGCCCACTGTTGGTCCCCCCCACCCCCACCCCTGCAGGTTGTCCTGGGCTGTGTGAAGATGCCTCTGAGTGAGGCCTGAGGAGCCCTCAGTAGATAGCATTCCTCCTTGGTCTTTGCCTCAGCTCCTCCCTCAAGCCTTAGCTTTCCTCAGTGAGGGACGGTAAACCTCTAAGCTGAAATGAATCCCTTCCTCCCCAAGTTGCTTTTGGTCATGGTATTTATCATGGTGACAGCCAGCCAGCTAGGGCCTAAGTTTATACCTTCTTCTTTTTATTTGTTTATTTTTCTTTGTATGTGGGTGTTTTGTCTGCACATATGTCTGTGTAGCATGCCTTATGCCTGCTGCATCAGATCCCCTGGGACTGGAGTTACAGACGGTTGTGAACTGCCATGTGGGTGCTGGGAATTGAACCTGGGTCCTCCAGAAGAGGGGCCATCTCTTCAGCCCTAGCAGACCATCTTTTTTTTTTTTTCCAAACCGTTTTACAAAAACACAATGAAAGAAACCTTTCTCATGCAAAGTGGAAGCCATTGAAAGAATCATACTATTTACTATTCCAAGGACACTTGAGAATCAGTGGCTGGATTTCCTCCCTCCCCCATTTTACAGTCATGGAAACTGAGGGCCATCTTGAGCCCCAGCTTCACTTTTGGGTAGAGTAGAGATTAGCAGCATGTGGGGCGTAGATGATACCGAACAAGATGTTTGCACACAAGTCACTCGGCTGGCTCTGTGTTTACCCCCCAGGGAAGGCCGCCTCGTTTTGAAGTCATTTCAGGGGGGCTCTGCTTCAAGGTAGGGGACATTTCTCTGCTACAAAGCCTCCCTGTAGTTTGAAGTTCTCTTAATTGCCGTTAGAGTCAGGATGCTCAGAAGAAAACCTCATGGGCTGAGTGTATTTTGGTCCGTCATGTTTGCTTTGGTCTTCTTGATTGTTGTCGGTCCCTTCCTCCCTGGTTCCTTTCCTCTGAAGTGTGTGCCCTCTTCCACCTGAGCTGGTTTCGTAACTCAGATTGTTATTTTGATCTCCAAACAATCCAGTCTGGGGTAAGGAAGGCTGGCTGGTCCTCCCTGTGGTGGTTGGAAGAGTGGGAGCGCTCTGTAGGCTGGTCTACATCTCAGGGAGGAGAGCTGGCATTGCCCTCTTCTTGGGTTGGTGGTCTTTGGGTTGGTGGTCTGGGAGCTCGGAGTCCCGAGGACTTGGCACTCTTAACAGGATGAAAAGAATTAGGAAGCAGCACAGCAGCGCCGTGGTGCCAGTCCTGAGGTCAGCTCACCTCTCACATCACTGTATAGATGGGGATGCTTAACTCCCCTAGTGGATAGTGACTTCCTCAAGGCTAGGCAGCAGTGATTGATGATGAACATGAAATCAGGGGACACTGTCCCCATTGCCTCAGGTGCTATAGAATCATCGATCCCTTTGATCCTGGCTGTTGGCCACCCCTGCTTTGCAGCTGAGGAGGGGATCAGTGTTTTGTCACTTGTTCAGGCCAGCACCAGAGGCCACTCAACCAGGCAGCGTGACTTCTCCGACCATTCTCTGCATCATCATCAGGAAGTTGACTAGCCCAGGCTCTGTGTGGCTGATGATGGACAACCTGGGCTAAGTGACAAACGTTGGGGGCCAGTGGAAGTGAGGAATGGTAGGCAGAGGACAGAGCGGATTGGCTGTTCCCGAAGCCGGGGCTGGCACGGTCCTGTGACTGGATGTTTCTTGGCAGCGCTCAGGACCAGCATTCTTTTGATGCCGGGGCTTCATGTATTGAATTAGTCTTTTGTAGGAGACCTCATCCTGTCCCCAGCTTCCCTCTTTTTGAAAATTAAGAAGGTGGGCCCCAGCTAATTGATTGATTTAAGCCCCGCAGAAGTCAACGGGGCCCCTGGCGCTGAGTAAATTAGGGCAGTTTTGTGAAGCTCCATTCCCCACCCCAGTGGGTTTCACTCCAGATTTAGATCATTTAATGAGGGCGTAGTTAATGTAGTCTGTCCTGGGGTGATGGGGAACAGATGATTTTCCCAGTGAAAGGCTGATGGCAGTGTACTTTTTAAAAGTTTATTTTGCAATCAAAATTTATTAGCTGAATTGGGTTTTATGCAAATGAAGGACTGTGCTGCCTCCTTACTGTTTGTGAGTGCTTTGTTAAAAGTACATAGCCTGCCCCGTTTCTCCGTGTTGTCGTATGGGCCTGGGTTTGTATTTGGACTTGTTGTAAAGCACTGAACATATTGGTGTATGCCACCATGGCTGGTGTTGACTGGCAGCTTGACAGAATCTGGGATCACATGAGAGATGGGCCTCTCCGGGCATGACCGTGCCAGATTATCTCAGTTACGTTCACTGAGGTGGGCAAGCCCATCCACCGTGGGTGGTACCTTTTCCTGGTCCAGTCCTGGGCCGTATCAAGCATGGAAAGAGAGCTGAGTAGCAGCATGCGTTTGTTGCCCTGCTTCTTGACCGAGGATGCAGGGTGACCCCAAGCTCCCACTTCTGTGACTTCCAGACCATGATGGCTAACCTAGACTGTCAGCTGGACAAGCTCTTTGTCTTGTAGGTTGATGAAGAATATTTTACCACAGGAAAAGAGACCAAGGCACAGTCCTTGGGATGCGGTTGGTTTTTGAGGTCTTGGTATGGACAATGATGTCAGTGCGTTAGGATTAGAATCTGCAGAGAAACCTCATTCTAACCTCCTCCCCTTCCCCCCAGGTAAGAATCACAACCAAAATGTAAGTGGCCTTGAAGGGTAGATCCTTCTGAACGAAGTAGATGCTTAAGGAAAAACTTAATTAAACTTGGTTAGTCACTTTATTTTTGTGTAATTTTGTTTGGGATGGGTCTGGGTAGCCCAGGCCAACTCAGATTCCTGACCCTTCGCCTTTTTCTTCATCCTTGCTAGTGTTGGGATCACAGGCGTGTGCCACACATGTGGCTGGACCATGTGGGACAGGCACTGTATAGGGATACTGAGTTGCCATGGAAACCCAGGACTGATCATGATGGGGGCAGCTCGTGCTGCCTCCTCCAGCCTCAAAGGCCACCCGTCTCCAGCCTCATGCGTCCCTGCCCTGCCCTTAAACCTCTCACGTGCCCACACCCAGCCTCACGTGCCCCCCCCCCCCCCATGCGCCCTCATAGTCTAGCCTCAGCAAATGAGCTTTTCTTCAGAGGTGGCAGCTGCTACTCCAGCTTCCCAGGTCCTAGCTGGCCTGGTTTGTTATGAATTTCTAAATATTTGTGACTGATGTCTGATGTATCTCACCTCCTTAACAACTCAAAGGTGACCCTTCATGTATATATACTTTTGTTTCTCCTTTATATGTCTGGAACACAGGTCCGTGAAGATTTGAGAGGGCCCCAACACATCTTGCTAGTGTTATTGGTGATTTTGGTTTTGTTCTTGAACTTGGGCAGTTGGAAGGTCATCACTGGTGACCATCTGTGGCCCTATGTATTCTTACAGTGGCTCAGGATACCCTAATATGAGAAACTTCTCCAAATATCAAGTAATTGTGCTTAGATTATTGCCTGTTGAGATATTTGGCTTGGACAATTTGGTTTCTAGCTGTGGTTTAGGCAAAATTTTTTTAGTTCCCATGTTAAGTTTTGTTGTCTGAGGTGAACAGAGCCGTTCTATCCATCCCTCTGTGTCTGGAAAGGAAGGATAGAGTCATCATGGAAGAGGAACAGTGTGGAGGCCCACAAAGGTTTCCTAGTGAGATCTGAGCTTGCTTTACCCAGCAGAGCTGCATTAGAGGATTGCTTGACCACGTGCGTGGTTACCAGGGGTTTGGAACGGTCTACATTTTGATGTGTGGTATGCTTTGATCTAGCAAGGGAAAGACTTTCGCCTTGCCCCTTGGCATTCCTTTAAAAAGCCCTTTAGAAGAGACAGAAGGGGCTTGTGGATAAGGATCCAGGCCCTCCTAAGGCTATCCTATGTCTCTATCTGTTTCTCTCCTCTCTATCCTTCTATCTAAATCTCCTCAAGAGTACCCCGGGGGGAAAAAGGTGGGGGTGGGTGCCCCACAGCACAGGAAAGGTCCACAGGGGTGCCATGAGAAGGGAGAGCATGGGCCTGGGGCCAGGCAGCCTGGAGCCCCAAGTGGCACTGGGCAAGCTGTCGTGAGTGTTAGAGTCTTCCTGAGTACAGCAGGAGCAAGAGAACGTGGCTCATCTTCATGATGTAGCCTGTGGTAGATCCTAAAGAATTTGAAGGGAAAAGCCAACTCATAGGCTTTCTTTCCTTCAAGACTGACAGTGCTCATTTGGGTTGTCCCTGAGGCACAGGGAACACGAAGCCTCTTCCTCAGACCTCATTCTCCCTTCTCCAAGCTGAGATGGGCGTGGTGGCTAGAACTCGAAGGAGCAAGTGAGATCTGCTCAGGGCTTCTGCAGTTCTCTGTGAAAATGTTTTGTCAACAAATTGTTGAGGCCACGGGATGGAAACTCCTCTTGTCTGTTTCAGGTTTTGTCGATAAAAGAAAGCTAGGTGATTTTTTTTCCAGGAGACACAAAGAAATTTCTTTTTCCTTTAAATAATTCTTTCCCGGACGTTTTTGCGGTATAGGATTGGCCAAATGAGGCACTTAGTGTGGCCACTGTGCAAACCCTCCCCACTGGGCCTGCAGGGTGGAGACGTGCCTCTCCACACCACTAAACTAATTACATGGATTAAAACGCTCGCGCCAAGGCTGGGGAGACAGCTCTGTCAGCACAAACATAAACACTGAGTTTGAATTCCCAGCACTTGGGTGAGAAGCCAGCACAGTGGCCCAGGCCCTGTAATCTCAGCCCTGAGGCGGAGGGCCTCCGATCCTTGGAGCCAGCTGGCCAGCCATTTTAGCCAAATCCATGAGCTCTGGGTTCAGTGAGAGAGAGGCTGTCTCAAAAACCGAGATGGAGGATGATTGAGGAAGACACCCAAGGTGCCCTCTAGCCTCCACGCCCACAGACATGTGTGCACTAATGTCCATACTTGGGTGCATGCATGAACCCATACTCATGCATACCACACGCACACTAAAAGAATCTTGCCTGGCTGGATTGGAGGAATTAACATTGTTGCTTATGTTGATATTTATGCTAGCAAGGAAGATAGGGAGAGTTTAGGAGTGATCCATGTTAGGTCTGATTGGGGTGTGTTTGGGTGGGGATGTGGGATTCACACCCAGACTTCCTGTGAAGTTCAGGATGACCCCGATCCTTCTGAGGAGTCGAGGAACAGCTCCATGGAGTCGGTTTTCTCCTTCCACTTTATATGAGTTGTAGGGACTAAACTGTCATTGCCAGGCTTGCATGGCGCATGCCTTTCACCGCTGAACCAGTTGACCAGCCCCTCAAAGAGGATTTCCTGTCAGTCTTTTCTGTACTGTCACTCTTAATCCGTGTCTGTGTGTGACTAAGTGAGGAAAAGCCTAATGTCAGTCTCCTTGAAGGAATAGTTGTCAGATGAACGGGGTGACCTCCTGCTTGGTGTGAGTAGTATTACTCACACCAAGTATTGCTGTGATAAAATATTCCGGCAAAAACACTTTAAAGGAGAGAGGATTTGTTTAGGCTTACTGCTCCAGAGGGTTACAACCTCTGCCAGGGAGCCATGCAGCAGCCGGGGAAGCAGTGTGGCCGGGAGGAGGAAGTTGACTGACCACATGGCATTTGCACTCAGGAAGCAGAGAGTGAACAGTAAGAGGGACCGGACTATAAAACCTCAAAGCCTACCCTCAGTGATGGGCTTACTCTAACAAGACTCCGCCTCCTAAAGGGTCTACAAACTTCCAAACAGCGCCACCTGCTGGGGATCGAGTGTTCAAACACAGGAGCCTATGGGGGAACATTTTACATTCAAACCATAACAAAATACATGTTCCTGTTGCTCAGGTGGGAGGCAGAAGATGAAGTGCAGGGTGTGGTGTCTGAAGGCGAGCTTCTTAAGGGCTAGGACAAGGGTCTGGTGGGGGTGACGGTTTCAGTCTGTTTCAGAAATAGTAGTAGAAGCTCAAATTACATCTCAGAAAGAATTAAGACTGTATGTTTCATTCACAGCACCAGAAAAAAGTTTGTAAGATTCTAAAAGCGTGTATATTTGTTCTAGTTACCCATTGTCTTCCTTTCAGGGTGAGGGGGTGAAGATTTCAAAGTGAAAATAGCTGTCTCCTTATCTTCAGGAGAAGTCAGATAGAGGGCTGAGCAAAAAGCCTGGAAAGCCATGCCCTACTTTAATCCAATTAGGAGAGACGAGCCCGACTGCATAGAATGGGGCTAGGGTATTTCAAGAGAAAGGAAACAAGCCCTGGGGTCGGTGAGGGGAGCCTGGACTGAGCCCCAGTAGCATCTGGTGCAGCTGTTTTTATAGTGCCGAGAGCTGCTAAGGAGATTTCCCAGATGTTCCGGGAAAAGCGGAGTTTTCTCATAAAACCACTGGGTTAGATGCCAGCCAGCCACTTCCTCTCTGCAGCCCGCAGGTTCCCATCTGTATTCGTAGGAAGCTGGGCTTCCCTTCCCACTCAGTGACTTAGGATTCTGAACATAGTGCGTTTTCTCTGGTTAAAAGGACGTTTGTGGAAGAGCTAAGTATGTTAAATTCCCATTCAGCATGGAATTTTGTTGTGGCTTGGCAGGCAGGGATTCACTTTTTAATGGAATTTCTGGAAAGCAAGTTTTGCATTCTCGTTTGAGGAAGTTATGACATCACACATGACACACTTCCCTGGCCCTCGGCACGGTGACTCAGCTCCAGGAGAGTGCAAGCAAGCCCTTGTGGGGAGGCTGGTACCCTGGCGCCTGCAGGCTGCTGTTGGTGGCATGACAGCTCTGGGCCACGCACGCTTAACAGAAGTGGAACTGCTGGAGTGGAAGGCACCAGGAAGGCCCTGAGCAGTTCACACTGAAGGTGACAGCCAAATATTGTCGTGCAAATTAAGTCAGACACCAAATGGGAAATTCATCTTAATCTTCTTTAAATACTTAACTGCTCATTTGCCAAGGTTCTAAGTAATACAATTTCAGAGGTTCAGAGGTGTCTAATACAATTTTCCCCCTCTGTACATAATTCTCTGCCCATTGTGTAACTCTATTAGGAACATTAGGGTAATTACAGAGCTGTGTTCCGCTTTTGGATTACTGTTATATTTGCCCTGAGTCTGCCTGTACTGGCCCTGTTAACAAGCAGTGACTACAAATTAAAGAGAATCTAGCAGATGCCTGAATTAGGATGCCCTTGTCTTTCTTTGGGGGATTTCTGAGTAATGCAGGTAGCAGGGTGGCGTGTGGGTTCAGAAACTCAGTGTCCTTCACTCCTCATCTGTTGGTGAAATGGGGGCATCGTCTCAAGTCCCAGGCCCTGGGGAATGTGAGAATGACAGTGGGAGGGAGCCCCAGGTAGTGTACTCTAAGGTCAATGGCAGGGCCCGGGGATGGGACTCAGCTCAGTTCCCAGTGTGGGCAACAAGGAGGTGCTAGGAGAGCCTCCTGGTGGTCTCGGGAGGCTTCTGTGGAACAGAAGCCTCGTACATAAAGTTTGGGCTAATGATGGTTAACGGTGGCATGGCGCTTTAATTCTCAATCTTGTAAAATACATGGTGTTGTATTTTCTTATTCCGCAGACTAAGCAATGAAGGTGCAGAAGGCTTAAACGTGATGCCTAAAAATCCAATCGGAAGACAGTTCGTTAAACCTTTTGGCTTGGGTTTAACAGCTCAAGAAATCTTTCTTATCTCGAGTCCTGTGCTTTGCGTTGGGAAGGGCTCTCCCATCCCCTCTGCAGTAACAGTGGGACCTAACACATCTTGAAGCTTGGTCTGTGGCCAGTAGATTGGAGAGATGCTGATGCTGAAGTAGAGCTGCTAAGCAGAGTGACCCTCATGATTCATGAGAACGGATTCACGGACCGCCCCAAGGACACCCAAATCTTCAGATGTTCAAGCTCCTTCTATGACATGGCCTAGAATTTGCATATAATCCCCCCCCCCCCCCCCGATATTTAATGCTCAGGTCACTTACAGTAGCCAACACTGGAAAGGTGGCCCCGTGGATAAAGTGCTTGCTTCACAAGGGTGAGGAGAAACATTCAGTTCCCCGGCCATCATGTCAAAGCTGGTAGGATTGGTGGCTGGCACTCAGGACATAGAGACGGGGACCCCTGGAGCAAGACTAGTGAAATGGGTGAGCTCTGCGTTGAGTGAGAGACTCTGCCTCAGTCTATAAGGTAGAGAACAAGTAAAGAGGATGGCCTGCACACACATGCACACTTGTGTGTATTTATACCCAAGCTCACACTTGTACCACCACACTTGAAAACATGCTGATACATATGTATACCCACCACACATACACACACACACACACACACACACACACACACACACACACGTGAGAAATAGACAATGCAGTGTGAATAATGACAGTATAAGCTAAATACAGATGCAATTTTCTGTATTTTTCCTATGTGTTGGTCCCTGTTAGTTGAATCCATGTGTGCAAACCCCGAGGATACAGAGGGCCAAATGTAACCTGCCAGTGTTTACACAGCCAGTAGGGCAGACCCCTGGGCTTTTCTTGTATTAATAGCAATAGAAATAACAGAAGAAGGAACATTTCTTGATTGAAAACTAGGTGCCAGGGGCTATATTGGTATTGTATTAACCCTGTGTGGGGAAGTATTTGGAGATATTCTGCAGTGAGGGAGTACCTACGATCTCCTTCTCTCATAGGGATTTCCATATACTGCCGCATGCTTCTCTCTACTGGGTTGGAAAAAAGCAAAAGTCAGTACTTCTTGTGATTTTTTTTTCTTGCTTGTGTTCTATTACATCTAGTATTCTAATCCACATGTTATGAATCGGCCATCTGCATCCCTGAATGTAGCTCACAGATCTACCTTGTTTTGCCCTCATTATAGTAAATACGAACACATGACTGAATGATGGTAACATCTAAAAATTCACATGAGTATACAAAAATGTGCATTTATGGTTTATCATGAAAAATTATGGCCGTGTGGGCCTTTCTTGATATTCTAACATCAAATAACTCCGTATGGATTGGAAATGATTTTCCTCTTTTCTCATCTAATTCCAAGTCTCTAGGAGGGTCACAAAGGGTAATAAATAAGCCTTAGAACAGAAGAGTTTGAGTAAATGTATGCAAGATGGAGTCGAGACTGCCATCTTATGAGGCAGGCTTAGTTTGGTAATTGGGCATTTGCTCTTGGTGAGGTCACTTGCTTTCTTGACACTGGCACATGGACATGTTAGGCATAACTCGCTTATGCATGGGAAGAAGGAAGAAGTCCCTCTAACGTGATGGTATATGACTCATCAGAATAAAAAGATGCCATGATCCAGCCTTCTCTGGACAGAATGACTTATGTTATCCAACATTTGAGGAGAGGAGAGGAGAAGAGAGGAGAGGAGAGGAGAAGAGAGGAGAGAGCAGTGTTCTCGGAAGCAAGCCATAGATCTAATGAGTGGAATGGGATGATGTGTGTTAAGGCCCTTCGTATTGAGTTTATAAGTTCCTGGAGGTGTTTTGAGAACGTCATCCTGTGTCTTGTTATGATAGGCTTTCTGAACTGTTGTCTGTGACTTGGCACTGGCTCAGCAAGCCACTCAACCCTCTCTGAGCCTTTTCTGTACACAATGTATTCATGTGGCTAATGCCATCTCCCAGCCTTCTTTGCCGAGAGCAGGTGCCCAGTGTTTATATTGAATAAAGAAGGAAATGCGGAGCTCATTGAGGTTCTTTGAGTTGACGTGCATAAGGCATCCAGGAGCGCGCGTGTCATAGTGTTATACGGTTTGTTGAGGTTGCTTTTGTCTTCTGTTTTGGTAGTGCTGGGGGTTAAACTGTGAGCCACACACCAAAGCTAAGTTCATCTACAACCCAGCCTTTGGTTTTGTGTTGGTGTGTGTGTGTGTGTGTGTGTGTGTGTGTGTGTGTGTGTGTGTGTGTAATTGTAGCAGTCTTTCTTTTTTGGGCCACTAACCAGCTCCCAAATCAAGACACGGAGACTTCTTATTAATTATGAATGCTCGGCTCTATCTTAGCTCTTATTTTAATCTATTTCTCTTTATCTGTGTTTTGCCTCAGGCCTTTTTACCTTTCTTCCTGTATGTTCTACTCTGTGTCTGCTTGTTGGCTCTTGCCTGGCTTACCCTGGACACCTCCCGTTCCTTCTCCCTTGCTCCCCCCTCCTCCTCCTCCTCCTCCTCCTCCTCCTCCTCCTCCTCCTCCTCCTCCTCCTCCTCTTCTTCCCAGTCTAGCTTTCTCCGCCTACTTATTCTCTCTGCCCACCAGCCCTGCCTGTCCATCTCCTTCCTAGCCATTGGCCATTCAGCTTTTTATTAGACCAATCAGGTGCCCTAGGCAGGAAGGTGAAACAGCAACATAATTAAACAAATGCAACATAAACAAATGTAAAACACCTTTACCTAGTTAAAATAATATTCCACACCAGCAAATGGCCTGCCTTCCAAACTCTGTCCCTCTCCATGGGGTGTGTGTGTTTGTGTGTGTGTGTGTGTGTGTGTGTGTGTGTGTGTGTGTGTGTGTGTGTGTATGTATGTATTGGGGTGTATGTGTAGAGGGAACTGATGCCACAGGGCTCTATCTATGTGTGAAACGCCAGGTCAGTGGTTTCTTATGTTGTGGTGACCCCCAACCATAAAATTATTTTTGTTGCTACTTCGTAACTGTAGTTTTGCCCCTGTTAGGAATTGTAGTGTAACTATCTGTGTTTTCCGATGATCTTAGGCACCCCCTGTGAAAGGGTTGTTCTGCCCTGCAAAGGGGGTCACGACTCACAGGTTGAGAACTGCTGCACTGGATGAAGCCAGGCAAGACCAGGGTTCCTCATGACATACTGCTGCCTTCCATCCTGTTGCCATGTGACTAGTCAGACATGTGACTAGTCAGAGCAAGGTGAGCCCAGGTGTACGGAGTTCTGTAGGAGTTCAGAGTGACTGCAAGTGACAGTGTCACCAGGAAGGGCTCCTAGTGACGCCTGACTCCTTCTTTCTTTTCTGATGTTTTTTAGAGATAAGGAAATAACAAAGAACAAAGGCTTTGAGTTTGGACAGCTCTTAGGGTGAGCCCCTACCCTGCCTCTTCTTGTCTGTTTCTGTGTCGGGGACCTGTTCTGACCTGCCGAAGTGTTCCTGGGAGGAGTGAGGAATGAAGAAGTATTAGACAGAAATGTAGGCCTAGATGAAGAGAAAGGCACAGACACAGGATAGCTTTGGGAGGGCCTTGGGTCAATACCCAGCAGCCCAACTTTGTTCATAATCGGCCTTTTATATATCAGCAAGGGGAGGAGCAAAAGACCTTCACCTTCCAAGGTCAAGGTATAAAGCACCAACAAGTGTAGACCCTTCAAAACACCTGCTACCCATGCCTTTGGCCAAATCATCCTATTACGCAGCCCTGCTGGGCAAAGCAAGCTCAGACTTTCTGACCTTGAGTAAGGCCTTCCTGGGGAGCCTCTGTGGGCCCCCACATTTCTGTAACTCTTAAAAAACAAAATTTGTTTTACTTATGTTTATGGGTGTTTGGAGTGCGTGTATGTCTGTGTCCCACCTGCATGCAGTGCCTGGCGAGGCCAGACAAGGGTGTCAGAACCCCAGGAACTGGAGTTAACAAGCTGCCTTGAGAGTGCTGGGAACTGAATCCAGGTCCTCTGCACGAACAGCAAGTGACCTTAATTTCTGAGCCATTCCCTCGAGCTTTGTTTCTATACGTTGTAGGCTTTGTTGCTGTGGTGTGATTCACTGGGTGTTTATAAGGCCTGAGTTAAAAAAAAAAAAAAAGCACTTTGTATGTACTTAGGAAACGACATAGGAACATGGTGGCCGTTACCTTTAATCCAGCACTTGAGAGGCAGAGGCAGGCAGATCCCCGTGAGTTTGTGGCTTGTCTGGTTTATGTGGTGAATTCCAGGCCAGCCAGGGCTGCAGCTGTGGAAAGCCGGGAGAGACGGGTATGGCTGGTTGTGATGGCTTTGTTGTCACCTTGGCAGAATTCAGAATTGCCTGGGAGACAGGCCTTGAGGTGAGCGTGCCCGTGGGGGATTATCTTGATTGTACTAATTGAGTTAGGAAACCCTCCCCGCTGTGGATGGCACCATTCCCTGAACAGGGACCCTGAACTCTGCAAGACAGAGGAAGGGAGTTGGGTACTGGCACTGTTTCTCTGCTTCTCGGCTGTGAACACAATGTGATCGGCGCCAGCCAAGCTCCTGCCATGATGGGCTGTAACTTTGAATGGAAACAGTAACAGACCTTTCTCCTTTAAGTAGCTCAGGCAGGGTATTTTTATGCTGCCGACAGGACAGGAAACCAGGACTCTGGCCAGAGTCACCAGTCATAGGGTGTTGAGCTGGTGCTACAGGGGTACCTCCTTGGTTGGGGGGTGTGGGTGCAGAAGGTGATGTAGTACAGGGCGGGGTGCTTGTCTGTGCTCAGGGTTGAGCAGCCTTTGCTGGGACTGAGCATGCTAACATCTTGAGTTTAGTATTATCGAGTCTTAAGGTTGGTGAGACCAAACCAACCTATCTGTAGTAAAGCGACTCACCCACTGAATCTGTTCAGGAACTTAAATAGGAGTCGGACGATGGCAGATATGATTTTAATTGTAAAGAACGTTGGTTTCATTTTCTCCTCTTTCTGGGTGGCTAAGCCATTAGGAAGTGGAAATGATCTCTGAAGATACTTTATTTGATTTGGGTTGAAGGTGGTCACCATCATTGTTTCTATGCTCAAAACAGTTTTTGAGGTTTTATATTAGTATTTAAAATGATCATATCCACTCCCCCCTCCATTGCCTTTTTTGGACCAGATATTCAGGGATTCCTCAGAGCAACAAGAAGGATGCTCAATTCGGCTTCATGTTGTATTCTTGAAACAGACATTGTTTTTTGTTGTTGAAATGCACTAGTTTCATAGTTTTTTCTTTTTTCTTTTTTTTTAAAGTCAGAGTGCTCATTTGCTTGGCTTCATGGTTTCAGAGTTCATGCCTGTGTAGTAGGATAAGAGGCGTGGGATGCAAATTACAGCTATAGGATGTCAGTGCATCAGATTTTTTTTTTTCACTACCTAGATAATTATCACCTAGGAAGTAAGCTCAGCTCAGGTTTACCATTTGTCATCATGCCCCATCAGACAAAAATGCTAAGCCTCTCAACTTATAAAAACTCAGCTTTCTTTCAAGGGCAAATATAAATTTATATAGATGTATGTATATATGCCTCGTGTCTTGATATCTAAGTGTCTGGTGTCCTGAATATCTAAGATTTACCCGATAATGATCTCCCAATGCTAAAAGTACCAGAAAAAATATGTCTTCTTAGTTGATTTATTTCTGTGGCGTCTGTGGTCCACAGGAACAGACCATCTTTCTAACAACAGGAGTGCGTTTGCCCCTGACTTCGTTGTGTACAAGATGCTTTCTGTCCAGTGCATCCTTACACCGACCCACACGGGGCACAGAAATATGTTTCAACTGTTTATAACAAGGGAGGCTTTTTTTCAGAAGCAGTGGGATGATGTCACAAAAACTTGTTGTTTCTATTTGTTCCAGGAATAAATACAGGTGAGAGGCATTGCTTTTATGATTAGTTGTGGTTTCAGAAATAGCATTAGTATTTCTTGAAATCTGTCCTTCACAAAGAAGTCTCTGGATCCTTCCTTGCATTTTCTTAGAGGTTTCTTATTCACTGAGCAGCATTTTTATTGCTTTATTTTGTGAGACTCATTGCGGACTGGATGTGCATGTGTTTAGGGCCTCCATTCTTTCAGTAGGAAGTCTTTGGACTGAGTTTAATCCTAGAAGTATGACTTTAGTAATTGCAGGTGGCAAATTCTGTCGTAGTATAGTATAAGACTGTCATGGTGCATGCTTTCCAGAGAGTCCACAAAACACTTTTCAAGTCTTTGATCTTTGAATGCACAGTTTTCGTTTCCCTGTTAAATCATTTGAAAGATAGTTTGGCTTGGGTTTGAGGCATCTTGACAAAAGCCCCTGGAAGTTATATACAGAACTCTATGTTCATGCTGCAAGGCCAGGGCAGATGTATTAAATTTACCTACAGACTAGAGCTTCAAGAAAGTGCTTTCAGGGCTATTCATAATGAAACTTACTTATTGTTCTTAAAGAGTATTGTCTATTAAGTGAAAATAATTAAATGCATAATTCGAGATTCTGAGCCAACTAACCTCTTAGAACAGGCATTGAATTCTTTTCTCCTAGGAGCCTAGCAGTGCAGGTCTTTGCATTCCAGCCATTCCACAGTGCTCTCTGGTGTGGGTTCTCACATGCTTCCATGCCTTAGCTCATGTTTCCCATGATGCATTGCAAGTACCTGTCTTTTCATCACTTGCCAGAAGGATTATCTCTGCTTGTACAAGTGCGTGCGTGTGTGTGTGTGTGTGTGTGTGTGTGTGTGTGTGTGTGTGTATGTGTGTAGGACACAGATGAGACAGATATACAGACAGAGATAGACTGATAGGTAGATAAGTAGGGAGATTGATTGTGTATGTCCATTTAGTAAAAAATCAAATACTAAAAATCTTTAAAAATTTCCTTCCTTGTAATGCTTCCAGTGGAAATTGTTTGCTGAAGGTGGGGCATTGTGTAAGTTTCTCCCTTGCTGCTGGTCCCAGCTGGCTGCCTCTCCACATCTGTGTGAATGCAGAGGTTTGGGGCACTCCGGGGCACAGTGGGCGGCTTCACCCTGCAGTTCTCAGCAGAGAAGGGCACCTGTACATCACTCTCAGCTTAAAGTGGTGGTACGCGTCTCTGAAGAGGGGTGGGATCTGGTGAAGAGGATGAGGTATTGTGCCACAGTTCCTGTCAAGTGCAGACTGCTGGTGTTGCACCTAAGAGAGCTCACTAAATGGGGGTGGGGGGGACCAGTATTGCCTGGTGATGGCTGAAGAAACCCAGTTTTGACTGTTCTCTGAGCACGTTTGGTGTAAAACAGAGACATCTCTGCTCAGAAGACTGGTTAAGTCAACCTGGTGACTATAATTCTTTAGGAGAAATCATGGTATTTTGTGGGCAATTTTTTTTTCAATGAGTAGTAATACTTCAGTTTTGTTTTTTAAGATCAGTTTATCTTTTTTTTTTTAAGTGTTCGTGCTTTAATGAATTTACTTCTTCATCCTATGAAACCTTTCTGATCCTATGTTAGCTTTCTGTTACCTTGACAAAAATACACGGAGATAAACAATCTGCTGGGGTGTGGTATTTTGCCTCACACCTTCTGAGATTTCAGCCCGTAGGTAGCTTGTTCTGTTGTTGTGGGCTTGAGGCAAAGTTGAAACATGATGATAGGGCGTGGTGGAGAAAACGGGAGCTGATTAGGGGGCAGAGAGCATCAGGGACGAGATAATGTCATTCAAAAGCAAGTCCCCACTGACCTACTTCTTCCTAAGTCTCTACCATCTCCCAGGAAGAAAATCAAAATGTGCCTCCAATCAGTGAATTATCCCGTTGGTGGAGACAGAATCCTCACAGTCCAGCTGTTTCCCAAAAGCTCCACCAGCTACCACTCAGGCGGTGTTCAGATTCTAACCACAACCCTTTTCTGAGATGGTTTGCTCTTTCAAACTACTTTTCCTTTCTCTTAGTCTTCTCCCAGTTGGTTAATGATTCTCAAGGCTTGCCCAGGGCTCTGAACTTTGACCTTTGGACCAAGTCTTTCCTGAAGAGTCATCATGTACTAGATTAGAAGCAGAATCTGATTGGTTGGAGAACTTTTATTTCTATTTAATGAGTTTAAATATAGGAGGTTGTCCCCAAAGGAATGAACCTGATCCTGATGTTAATATCTGTCTTTGTGTGTGTGTGTGTGTGTGTGTGTGTGTGTGTGTGTGTGTGTGTGTGTGTGTCTCCTCTGATAGGCTACCACTGAGTGCATGGTGCTAGCTGGTCCTTAGGCAAAGGGGTGGAGGATTCCTCCTGACCTGTCTGGGAGTGTCTGTGCTCACTGGTCCCTTAGAGCCGCTGGCTTTTCCCCTTCACAAGTTTGCTTATCTTTGTCCTGTGCGTTTCTCAAGTATAGTCTGCCCACAGCTTTACCCAGGAGCTGAGTTAGAATGCAGTGTTTTGGGCTTAGCGTTTCAACAGTTTGCTGAGGTGATTCTGTTACCTACTGCCCTTTGAGAAGCACCTGCCCATCACATACTCCAATTTGAGAAGCGCTTGCCAATTCTAGAACCACAGAAGGTAAAGCTGGTCTAAAACAACAACAACAACAACAACAACAACAACAACAACAAGTTTAACTGAAGTTTATTTTTACTTTGAAGCTTAGACAACTCACTGATGAAACAGAATTTTTATTGTTATCATGTTAAACTGATTTTATTTAAAACCTTTTCTTTTAGAGAAATTGAAACATATAAAAATAGGGAGACCAATTCAGAGGTAAGCTGTGTGTCGTCTGTTTATCGCTAAATCTAGCTTTTCCCTGTAGGACTGTGGTACAGTGCCTGAAGCTTCTGGAAGAGAGGTTTAGTCTGATGGTAACATTTGCCATGCAGTGCATCCAGAACACTTTTCATTCTGCACATCCCCCTTCCTAAGGTAAACCATTACACCAATATCAAGAAATATGGCCTCGACCAGGCTTGGTGGCACACACGTTTAATCCCAGCACCAAGGTAGAGACAGGAGAGTCTCTGTGATTTTGAGCTTAGCCTGGTCGACAGAGTGAATTCCAGGTCACCTAGCACTACACAGGGAGACTCTGTCTCAAAATAAAGTAACATTGGTTCATGAGCAAATGCCACATAAGCCAGGCGGTGGTGGCGCAGGCCTTTAGTTCCAGCACTCGGGAGGCAGAGGCAGGTGGATCTCTGTGAGTTCGAGGGTAGCCTGGTCTACAAAGTGAGTTCCAGGACAGGTTCCAAAGCTACACAGAGGGACCCTGTCTCTAAAAAACAAAAAACAAAACAAAACAAAACAAGCCACATCCCCCAGACTAGTGTTGAGCTTAAGGTCATCAAGGCACTGAGTTCATGAGTTCAGCATCTTCTGCTGGTCCTGATGGTGCAGTGAAAAAATCTGGAGATAGTGGTGACAAGGAGTTTTTTCTTTTCTCCTCAGCTTGTGGCACAGTGGGATTCTGTGTGAGATCTTGTAATCTCCAGTGGCCTCGCCGCTTCAGAAATCAGTCTGAGAGTTCCAGTAGGAAGAGCACTGTCTACTCAGTCTGAAGCCTGAGTCACTTGTGTCTTAGAATTTGTGCTTTACTTCATCATTTCATGCAGCTGCTTACGGTGAATGTAGAGTTGGCTGGAGATAACAGATGTACAGTCTCAGACAAGTTCAGAAAAGCGTGTTGCAGGATACCTGGCACCCAGGACACCATCCACCTAGTTGAACTATAGTATTCGTTGTCTGAATACACAGGTAACAAAAGTATGAGAATGTATGGGAGAGTTCGTCCTATTTCTTTCAGGATAGGAACCACCTCTGTGAAGACAGGAGAGGAGAATAGAATAATTATATCTGTAGATGCTTGTTTTTTCGTTACGTGGGGGAAATGTGGTAAAATGTCCAGCTAAGCACAAGCCAGTGGGTGTGTACATGGTATTTATGATGTCATTTATGCTATTTATGTATGCTTGGAAATACAAAGGAAATGCTTTTAAGGAAGCGGTTGCTTTGTTTTTATTTATGTTTTGGTGTTGGGGTTTGAACTCCGGGTCTTGTATCGGCTAGACCCATGCACTACCGCTGGGCTTGTTACACCTTTGGCCCCTTGTTTTTCCTTTCTGTTTTGAAAACCTGAAAAATTGATTTGTGTGAAAATTGTTTATAAACTCAAATTCTCAAAAATGTTAGTAAAATGTCTTTTTGTTTTTGAGATAGAGATATGTATGTGTGTGTGTGTGTGTGTGTGTGTGTGAGAGAGAGAGAGAGAGAGAGAGAGAGAGAGAGAGAGAAGAGAAGAGAAGAGAAGAGAAGAGAAGAGAAGAGAAGAGAAGAGAAGAGAAGAGAAGAGAAGAGAAGAGAAGAGAAGAGAGGGGGAGTGTCTCACTGTGTAGCCCTGGCTATTTTAGAACTCACTATAATAGACCAGGCTGGTCCCAGACTTAGAGAGATCCTCCTGCTTCTACCTCCCCAGTACCAGGATCAAATGGGTATGCCATCACACATAGCCAAAATGTAATTAAAAAAAAAATAAAAAACCCAACTCTCATATCATCACAAAAAGATCAAGACTACATATAAACATTATGAAAATAATCTAGCTGGTGGGGCTCCTGGTTGAATTAAAGTCTAAAAAAATAATTCTTAGACGTGTGGGCATTGCCAGAATTCAAGCCAGTCTTTTATACCCCACGGGTCCCCGTCCCTTCACCACTGTAGACAGAGACAGGGTTTGGAAGGCTTGTGGTGGTGGGCACGGACAGGTTTCATTTGTATTAGAATTCGTACCTCTGTTACTTCCAAGAAAGAGTCGATGTGGCCCTGTCCCGCTTTCTGTGGCCTTGTGGCCTTTAGACATCGTAGACTCCCAGCTCCACGCACTGCACTGCCGTTTGCTCCGCCCCACCTCTAGACAGTGCCTCTTCTGAGCCATTTGAGGGGACCCGGATGTGTAACAGATCTCCGGGCAGGGGAGTCTGGGGACCCTCAGCGAACTGTTGTCTCCTTAATTACCTTTCCCTTTAGGAAGTCCTTCGTTCCTTCAGAGTCTGGCTGCTGTGCCCGCCCAGGGGACTGATCAGTGTTCCTATTATAATAATCCATGCCTGGAGGGTGTGGTAAAGGTCACACATTTGATATTTATTCACGGGAGTAGAACTGAAGCCAATCACGGTGGACGCTCCTGCTGGCAGTGGGGAAGGCTTGGGCTTTCTCACCCGTGTGCACGTGCCGGCCTGGGGAACAGGAATAGTGTTAATAAGCCGCGGTGAGAAAAATGATTAACTGTGTGTTCCAAGACCTTCAGCAATGTGCTGTTTGTCCACCCCAGCCGTGGCGGTTTTATTGTGAGCAGTGGGATGGAGCCTACACTTGCGGTCACATCTGGAATGTGCAGACGGTTCCAAGGAAGTCTCTAGTCTCATCTAACCCTTGAGAGTCTCATCTAACCCTTAAGAGTATGATTTTCTTTCTCACCCAGAACTGGTTTTTTTTTTTTTTTTTTTTTTTTGTCCCCTTAATCATATTTATTGCTCTTATCTCAACTCTCAAATATTTCTAATCTTCTAAAAACATATATAATTATCATTTAAGGGCCTGGATTGTGCCAGATGGAGCAGAAGAATGGCTTCCTGGCTGTGACACAGTACTAAATCTTTTTGAATCAGGTTTTATTCCCGGGAATGGGAATGATACTCAGCTTTTTTCCCTGTCTGAGTGATTCATCAATTTGTCCTCTCATTCAGATACTCACCGGATGCTTCCCAGCTTCCTGCCTTGTGGAGGGTACCATGGTAGGCGCCATGAGGAAGGCAGAGCATGGGTAGGAGAGGTTTGTGCACATACGTGTCGGGAGAGTCTTCCTTCAGTCTCTGAGTATTTGACTTTTCGGAGGACGGAAGAGCAAACCCATGTGTTTCTCTGTTTCCACCTTCAGGACAGCTGTAGCTCACTGGAACTGCACAGTAGCGTGTCGTGATGAGAGAATGAAGTTTAGTGCAAAATGGAGGGAGAGCTGCCCAGTGACTGCCCATAACTGACTGGTTTAAAAATAAACAGTAACTATGCAGTGCAATACAGTTCAGTAACGCAGTCTTCAGTTTACGTCCCATTTTATGTATTTCTTGCATAGGGTAATCTTATGTTGCTCAGACTGGTCTTGATCTCCTGGGACCAGGCCATCCTTTCCCTCCACCCTTCCCAGTAGCAGGGACCATGGGCAGGTAGGTGCCACTGTACCCAGTCTTAAAGCACAATTTTAACAGCGTGCATGGGCAGTATACTCTGACTATGAAAGCCAAGGAGACATCCCAACTATCCCATAGTTCCAAAGTCCCAACGACTTTGGACCTGGCTTTCATTGTGTGAAGTTTTGTCCCTGTGACTCTTAAGTGACATTGACTCTGGTCCAGGTCCTTTGCCATCACAGTCTCAGATGATGTCCAGAGACAGCCTAAGAAACAGACCAAGTCCTTTTCAGCCTCATTCACTATTGCCTCCAGGCAGCAGCCCACCAAGGATGCAGGTAGTTCTTCCAAAACCTGACAGCAGGCTCCTCTGTTCATTCAGGAAGATGATGCTTCTGAAGGGGCTGGAGGAAGCCAGGCAGGGGTGGGAGGGGAATAGGGGATTGTTGGGGGGGGGGGGGGGCGGTGACCTCTTTCAAGTCAAGGTGCTGCTCAGGAATCCTGTAACTTTGGAGTTGTAGACTAGCACCCAGACAATGGGACCTTCATCGAATTTTCCAGAACCTTCCCGGGACTGGAATTGGAATCACTGACCCTACTGTTGCAGAGAGGGTCTCCTGAGTACGTTCTGAGGGACCACTTCCCCACTCCGTTCTTTTGAGGTGCGCACAAGGCTTTGTGCTCCTGACAGTGAACACCAAACCTAGCTGTGAACTGACCCGAAGCCGTCTTTTGGATTCCCTGTAGCTCGTTATAGCTGTATTGACCTTTCTCATCTAGAAAGTGCATGTCTGTTGTCCACATCTTACTTACACTAGGCTACAAGCTAGATTTCCTTTTTTTTTTCAGTTTGCTTGTCAATATATATATATTATATACATATATATATAATATATATATATTTGGTTTTTCGAGACAGGGTTTCTCTGTGTAGCTTTGCGCCTTTCCTGGAACTCACTTGGTAGCCCAGGCTGGCCTCGAACTCACAGAGATCCGCCTGGCTCTGTCTCCCGAGTGCTGAGATTAAAGGCGTCCGCCGCCGCCGCCGCCGCCACCACCACCACCACCACCGCCCGGCTCAAGATAACTTTTAGAAGTTACAAGTGAAAAGTAAGCACATGTCAAAGATTTAATTCCTAGACAGGAAACTGGTAGAAAAGAAAGGATTTGAGTAGCCCGTACAGCAGTAGGCACTGGAACAGGGCAGACACAGGGCTACCTGATGTCCGTACAGGGCACTAGAACAGCACCGAGGACTCTGCTTTCTACCAGCCAGTAAAGTCACATTTACCTGTAGTGAACACACATCTCCAAGTTGACATGTAACTGCACGAGATCTACAGCGTGAATAGCGTTTCTTGAGAATCAGGTGATGCTCGGTGTGACTTCTACACGATAGGGCTCACTGCCTTCGTTCTGTTCCATTTTCAAGTGTTGCCTAATGCATTCTCATATCCCCCGTGTCCTTGGACTTCGCCTAGGAGCGTAGGTGTTCGTTCACTTGGTCCTTTGGTGTGTGTTGTGCTAAGTGACAAGGTAGGCGTTAGAGATACATAATGGTGTGCAGCGCAGGGCCCTGGCTGTCAGAGTTCTGGGCCTGTTTCCTGGCATCTTTCAGGGAGTCATGTAGGTCAGTGTTCTCCCCAAGAGGCAAGGCTCCTTTTGACTGACAGTCCCTTTGGGCCCTATGGCTTACAAAGCCAGGAGAACATGTAAACGTCACACAGGATGACAGCCAGCGCTCAGTCCTTTGGGGACGCGTGGGGATGCTCTTCTTTGTGTTTCCTTGTCTTAAGTTCCTCAGTGAGAGTTTCGCAGGAGCCTTTGCAGTCCGGGCTGGCCAATCCCTGGTAGGCTGGTGCTGGCAAGATCCCCTGATGTCTGTACAGGCTGGTGCTGGCACGCTCCCCTGATGTCCGTACAAGACAGATGTGTTCATTTTCTGGTTTGATCAGTTTGCAGCATCCGCTTTACCAGATTCTGTGTGAAGACCTGGCCGGGAGGCTGCTTTTTCCCAGAAGTACCGGAAACTGGCAGAGAGCTCGCTCGGACTTCATGGCTGCCAGGACAGTTTTCTTACTACTTACTGCAAATCTCTGCATCTATTCAGGGAATTTTGTGTATTATTAGTTAAGTTTAATTTCCTTATTTCCACAGGGGGTGGTGGTGGCAGCTGGCGTTTTTGTAAGAACTATAAAATATTCAGCTGGAAGGAGCCTTAGGAACCCCTCACCCTCTGTACCCCCACAGCTGACACAGGGAGCCTCAGCTACGGAGAATCTCGTCATCAGCTTTTGTTGTATGGTGAGTCACTGGAGCTCAGGCTTGTCTAGTCTTGGGTGTTTTCCACTACGGTAGCAATTCTCCCCTCCATCTAATCGGACGAGCATGTTTATAACTGTCCGTAAGTGAGAAGAGCCTACATTTTCCTCCCAAACGTTTCCCTCTAATCCCATAATCAATTTTCAAGTTATTTTAAGTACGAGTGGAAAATTTTCCGACTTACAATTTTACCCATATTAGCCTGTTCCCAACAATAGAACTTCAAACTTTTAACCTTTGGAGGCTTAATTATAAATAGAACGACAGGGTGTGCCCGTGGAATAAGTGGGTGATTGAGTGCACAGACTTGCCACCAGGGCTCCCTCAGCAGGAGGACTTGGTGACAGTACCGGCGGAGCACCGACAGACAGACAGACAGACAGACAGACAGACAGTTCTGCTAGCTGTGAGCTCCTTGGGGTGGGGTGGGGGGTCTGTTCTGTTGCAGAGAGCTGCTTGCCCTGGGCCATCCCTTTCCTGGGAGACTCGCAGGTAGAGACATCTGGTACCGGTCAAGGTTGAGGTGGAAGGCTTTTTTTTTTTTCCTGGCTTTCTTCCTCGTCTCCTGGGGGGAGGTCCCTTAATAAACATCTCCAGCCCTAGCTCAGCCCCTCTCTGCCTCTGTTCCTGGGGAACCGCCATGCAGCAGTGTATTTTGTATTTATTCTTACTGCAGCCCCTTGCTGGTGTAGCCTGGGGTACCGGTGGGATGTAGGTGCTCAGGGTCTCCACTTTTCTTCTCCATTCTCTACTCTGATGAAAGATTCGGCATGTGAAGAATTTGGCCCGGGGCCAGGTGTCAACGCTGACTGTTTTGTGGATTTAAGAGGAAGTTTGAGTCTTTCTTGCTGTGGGTCGTCTTTGCAGTGAAAACCGGTTTTAATTGTTTATGACATTAATCAATTAAAGATTTACTTGCTGCGGGGAGCGCAGTGTCTCTGAACGTCGGAAGCTCCTCGGGGTTGATGGGTTAGGAATTCTGTTTTTGCTTCCAACAGCCCTTCCTGCTGCTGTTTCGGGCCCTCCACATGATGACGGACGTCCCTTCTCTGAGCTGCGCTTGGCACAGCGCCCCCAGTCTGGCTTTCTAGCAGAAATGAGGGTGCTGCTAATGGACTGGTCAGATGCAGTAGATGGAGAGGGAGGCTAGAAGGAAGGAAGGAAGGAAGGCCTTTCTGAGGCCTAAGAGAGATTTGTTTTCAACTCTGCTTGCTCAGGTGCCTTCCATCTTGGCCAGTACTGAGAACAACAGGGCACCTTACCGCTCACCATCTGTTGGTCCCCTTGGAGACCTTGGTCAAGGCTGTTGGTGCTGGCCAGCCCTGTGTTAGTGGCTTCAGCATAGAGAGTGTTCCATGGACTCTGTGCCCCAGTGAGGGTGTGCCTAGGAAGGGAACATTAGAACCTTCAGGGTATAGGACAGGACATAGAAGTATTTCTACTAAATACTTGCAAGCAAAGAGAGACTCCTGTGCGCCCCCCCCACCCCGACCCCAACTCCTAGTGTATTGCTCACGTCAATGCGTTCAGCCACCACACTGGAATTCGGGTACCTGGGAGCCCTGCAGATAGAGAGCTGCTTCTTCGGCACCTCTGTCTTTTCAGGAGAAGGGGGTTTGTTTAGAATTCTGCTGTTCAGCCCGGTGTCCACCGTGTGAGCAGCATGGAAGCAGCAATTGGGTTTTCACAGGGAGGCCATAGACGTGGCTCCTATAAACCCGGACATTCAAAGCCCTCACTTAATGGAGGTTTTAAAGGCTGTGATAAATAAGTTGTTTTTTTTTTTTTTTTTCCTCAAAGGGCAGACTAGAGCAGGAGGCACAGCTGAATTAGTCTGTTCTGTAGATGGCAGCAGGCGAAGACTTGATACCAAAGAAATTGCTAAGCTTTTTATTTCTTGTCCAATTTTCTCACTAAGGGGAGAGAGGTCTATAAAGGCGTTCATCTGTGTCCATTTTATAAATGACTTAGTCTTGCCACTGAATTTGCCTAGGGGAAGAGGAGTTAGAAGTAGACAATACACCACAGAGTCAAAAAGCCTTTTGAAATAATTTAGTTCACGGTCTTCATTCTGGGTGTTGGGAAGAACAAGGGGAAACTGCTTGGGGACTTTGTGCAGGGACAGATCTCAGTGAGCCCAGGACTTTGCCCAGGACTTGTGCTGTGTCAGAACTTCCTATGGTGCATCGTTTTTTTTCAAGCTGTGATGTGAAGGGGGCACGTGTGTGCATGCCTGCGTTCGTGCGTGAGTGTGTGTGTGTGTGTTTTAACTGGCTTTCTGTTATTGTGACCTAATACCCAGACTAATCAACTTAAGGGAAGAAAGTTTTTTTTTTTAAAAAATCACTCGGGTTCAGAGCCATCAGAGGGTTCAGCCCACAGCCATTTGATTCTGTTGACTTGGACCCGTGGCAGCGCAGTACAGTGGGTGGGAACACATGACCGGAAGCCTGGTCCCCTCTCGGCATTCAAGAAATAAAGTGAGACAGACAGGGCTTGAGATTCTAATCGTCCCTCAGAGGTATGTCTCTGCTGCTCTAAATGCCTTCTTAAAGATTCCAGAAGTTTCCTGTAGTGATACAGGTTTTACCACACTGGCCTCTGGGGGCACATTTGATATCCAGCTTATAGCAGGGAGTAATTACTATTTGGGAGCCCCAAATTTCAAGAACTTAAATCTTTGCCCTTCAGAGTTTTGGCAAGAAACATAAGCTTGAGATCTTAGACATGGCAACTTCTGGAGAGAAAGAAGTGTAAAACACGAGCATTAGTCTCATGTACTTGCTGGTGGATTGGCCAGATCCCCTGCCCCATCCCAAGTCTGAGTAGCTATGGTGTCACTCAGTGGTTAATTACTCTACTTTTTAATACAGACACATCTCTACGAGTTTGATACAGAGGTCTTGAGCAGACACTGAGTAACTGTAATAAGTGTTGTAATAGGAGCTAATGTGCACACACACACAACACACAGGATATATGAGGACACACACAGCGTGTATTTGAGAATTCCCTGATGAGATGCATAGACCATGGGAAGATGCCTGTATGGAGTCTTGTGGGAAGACAATGAGCCCCTGATATAGATGGCCAGGGACGTCTCACAGATGAACGGGCCTTTGGAAGGGGCAGAGCTTAGGGAAGAGGGAGTGGCATGAAGTCGTCCCTCAGATGATGCTGGATCAGGTGTTACAGAGCATGCACACAGCCCTCTTCAGGAAGAGCCGCTGGTTTGAAATGATTCTGATCTTAGGATGGCTATCAGTTATCTTTGCTTTGAAGGTTTATTCCTTTTTTTTTTTTTTTTGAAGATTTTGACCTTGATAGTTACAGATGTTCCTTTACTGATGCTTATAACCATCTGGAATGATTGGAACGTAATCATGCTTGATGCAAAAGACTAGCTATGATTATCTGTGGGGATTTATTTCGTCTCCTAAGTTGGAAAATGTGTCTAGCAGAAGCCCGTATGCAGCCCTCAGGGTCCTGGGAACACAGTAGGATAAGGTCTTGAGCGTATCTAAGATCTTGCCTTTTGTCCCCTTCTCCTTCCTCTCCCTTCATGGTGTCATCCATAAACAAGTAGTGACCATTCACCATAGACATTGCTCTGGATCCTGGAGATCAGTGAGGACTAACCTTTCCCCCTCCGTTTGAGTAATAAATGCCAACTGCTGTGAAGACTCAGAAGAGCTCTTCCTCAGGGACAGAATTCCTGACGGAAGTGACTTCAGGGAGGAAGGATTGGAGAGGGGACAGCCCATCATGTGGGGAAGCCATGGCAACCGGCATGTCGAGAGCCAGCAGCCACTGCATCTCTCGTCCCGGCAGAGCGGGAAGCAGAAATGGCCAGGCTATAAATAACCATTAAGGTCTCTTCGTCATTGACTCACCGCACTCGCTGTGCCTTCTTCCCTAAAGTTCCCACAACTTCCCCCCACACCACTGCTAGCTAAGGATGAAAGTGTTCGCACGTATGAACATGCCGAGGACATTGGACATTCCAGCCATTTTTAACCAGTTACTCCAACGTTGGGTCCTGAGGGAGAGGGGAACTAGAGCCTGAATGACCAGTGAATGGTAGAACATCGCCGGATCAAGTAAGGAGACTCCAGGAAGGAACATTCTCCTTAGAAGACACATTCAAAAGCCACAAGGCCCGTGGGCGATGGTGGGGTGCATGGGGAAGTGAGACAGAGGAACAGGAAGCAAGAAGAGCCTTGTGCACCAGACTGGGATATGGGGCAGTATCCTGATAGCAATGTCTGTGCAAAGAGTTCAACAAAAGACGTGCTTTTCTGGGACACCGCAGAGGCTGTGGTTGGGAATAGGGTGAGTACAGTACATGGAACACACAGTAGGCATGTGTCGCCATAGTTGAGGAAAGAGACAGTAAGAGCCTACAATTACGGAGAAAATGGAGCAGATCCAGGCGATAAGTAGAAGACAAAAGTGAGCAGAGTTGATGTTTAACGTGGAGGTAAAGGACAAGTAGAAACTCAGGATGGCAGCCAGGTTTCTCTTGGGCCCCAGACCAGGTGGTGGACCTGTCCTCAGAAGAGGAGTGTGGTTATCAAGAAACAGGTCTCGGTAGGAGAGGGAGGTGTTGAGCTGGCCATGCCTGGGGAGCAGCAGGGAGTGATACCACACCACCCCTTCCAGTGGGCTGATTGCCACAGTGGTAGAAACATCACACATCAGAACGCTTGTGGTTTGTCAGGGCTCTTTAATTTTACCCATGAGGGAAAGGGGAGTAGAGTTCAATGGCTCGCGTAGGGGAACGTAGCCACTCACTGGTAGAGCCAGGACTGGGCCCCATGTCACCAGCCTCCTTCTTAGGAGGGTTTCTACTCCTATTGCTGGCTTCATGGGCTCTGGAAACACATTAGACATCGATCCATGTAGCCACATGTCCTTCTCCGGGGAAGAATTGCTGACAGAATGCAGACCGTAAATCCATGTGGGGACTGTGCCCCATTTGCATCTCATTCGGTTCCATCTGCCCCATTTCCACACGATTATGGTAACTTTGTTAGGCAAGTGGTTTGCTTAACTCAGTGGAAAGTCTTAATTACTCTTTAATGGCTGCGTACAGAGGGAAAGTCAGCTTTAATGTTTAATCATTTGGTTGTCTCTTGAAGTTTATTTTAGTATTCTATTTGTGTACCCATAAAGTATATGAATGTATATTTGTTACATTTCCATTTTCATTCCAGATTTCAGTGAAACAAAAATGTTTTCTCTTTGTGTATGATTGCTATATAAACAGCAAATTTAATGAAAAATTAAAAATTTACAACCCACCCACAGTTTTTCTATAACAACAACAGCAGTTTGAGCTTTAGATACTTACAGTCCTTTCTTGACACATCCATATGGTAATTCTAATTTGCGTTTTCACTTCCTTTTAAACAAGATTTATTTATTTTTTATTTAATGTGTATGGGTATTGTTCTTACATGTATTGTGGTGTACCATTGTGCATGCAGTGCCTGCAGGGGCCAAAAGAGGGCGTCAGATACTCTGGAACTGGAGCTAAAGCCCATACATAGTAAGCTGCCCTATGGGTGCTGGGAATGGAACCCAGGTTCGCCGGAAGAGCAGTCAGTGCTTTTATTGCTGAGCCAACTCTCCAGTTCTTGCATTTTCTCTATTGTTTTTCTTTCATTAAATATATTATCCATCCACCCATCCACCCACCCATCCATCCACCTATCCATCCACCCACCCACCCATCCACCCACCCACCCATCCACCCATCCACCCACCCACCCATCCACCCATCCATCCACCCACCCACCCATCCACCCATCCATCCACTCATCCATCCATCCATCCATCCATCCATCCATCCATCCATCCATCCATCCACCCACCCATCCACCCACCCATCCACCCACCCATCCATCCACCCATCCATCCATCCATCCATCCATCCATCCACCCACCCATCCACCCATCCATCCATTCATCCACCCACCCATCCACCCACCCATCCACCCATCCATCCATCCACCCACCTATCCACCCACCCATCCACCCATCCATCCATCCACCCACCTATCCACCCACCCATCCACCCATCCATCCATCCATCCATCCACCCACCCATCCACCCACCCATCCATCCATCCATCCATCCATCCACCCACCCACCCACCCATCCACCCATCCATCCACCCACCCATCCACCCACCCATCCATCCATCCATCCACCCACCCACCCATCCACCCATCCATCCACCCATCCACCCACCCATCCACCCACCCATCCACCCATCCACCCACCCATCCACCCATCCATCCATCCATCCATCCATCCATCCATCCATCCATCCATCCATCCACCTATCCACCCACCCATCCATCCATCCATCCATCCATCCATCCATCCATCCATCCATCCATCCTGCCAGCCAGCATGGTCAGGCAGCTGGATCTCTTCTAAATGCGAGGTGCTATGAAACTAGGCTTCAGAGATTAGAGGAATAGGTGCTTGGGCATTGCATGTGGCCATTCTTTGTAAATCACTCCTATGCAAAACCCTCCTCCAATGTGGTGAGGTACTTAATAAAGAAAAACAAAAAATAGAGAAAATGCAAGGGGTTGAGAGATGGCCACAGGCCACAGTGCACAGAAACTACCAGCGTGTTACCTCTCCTGTCCCAGAGGCTGTTAAGCATCCTAGACCCAACAAAGCCAGAGGAGGTAGAGATACTCTGGACACCATTAGAGACAGATGGACCACATGGAAAGGTTAGTGGGGGAAACAGCAGCTTCAGTGACTCTGAAGAGGGGGTGTCAGGAGAATTAATGATTCTGTTGTGTTGTCCCCCCCAACCACAGACCCAACTAGAAGCTAGCCATTGAGTCTGCCAATATTACCCATAAACTTCTGCTGTTAAGCTTCTGATTGTAATGAGTCTTTTGAACCTTCCATGAGAGTTAGCCTTCCTAACAGATAGTTTTGTCTCCAGTATGTCAGACATCTGTTGCCACGGTTCCCATGATCATTAATTTAAAGTGATCTGTAGCAGGGCTGGAGAGATGGCTCAGAGAGAGGTTAAGAGCACTGACTGCTCTTTCTCGAGGTCCTGAGTTCAAATCCCAGCAACTACACGGTGGCTCACAGCCATCTATAATGAGATCTGGTGCCCTCTTCTGGCATGTAGGCATACATACCGGCAGAACACTATGCATAATAAACAAATAAATCTTTAAAAAAATGATCTGTAGCTGGATGGAAGTCAGGACGGGAAGTCAAGGCAGGAACATGGAGGCAGAAACTGAAGCAGAGACCGTGGGAGAAGGCTGATTAAGGCTTGTTCCTCATGGCTCACTCAACTTGCCTTCTTACAGAACCTGACCAGGAGTAGCACTATGCACAGTGGACTAGGCCTTCTCACATCAGTCATTTATCAATAAAACGCTCCACAGACTTGCCTACAGGCTAGTTTGATGGAGGAGTTTTTTTTCTCAATTGAGGTTTCTTCTTCCCATATGACCTTAGCTTGGGTCAAGTTGACAAAAAAATGACCGGCACCGTGTTTTATATAACCTTTGGTGTGTTGGGAAGGCACTGTCTCAGTGCTGAGGAGGAGAGAGCCTTCGGCTTCCAGGGAGTGAAGTTCACAAAGGATGAGAGCTGGTAGGGAGTAGAGGAGGGCTGGGATGCTACATAGGGAGCCAGCAGTTGAGAGAGTCTTCCAATGTTACCCACAAGCTTCTTCTGCTGGTACGTTCCTGATTAGTAATGAGTCTCTCTAGCTTCGGTGACTTTCCTAATGGATGGTTTTGCCTCCAGTGTGTCAGCCCTCTGATGCCATGGCTCCCATGATCATTAACTTAAAATGATCTGCCGCTGGGCGGGTAGTCCCTGCACTCAGGAGGTGGAGGCTACATAGAGAGACCTTTTCTTTCTCAACAGCAAGAAAACGCCTCTAAGTCTGAAAGAATAAAGAATTGTTAGTGTGTGTGTGTGTGTGTGTGTGTGTGTGTGTGTGTGTGTGTGTGTGATTGTATACCTCCTGGGTGGGTACCCTCGGAGGCCAGAAGATGGAGTCAGACCTCCTTGAGCTGAAGTCACTGACAGTTTTCAGCTGTCCAGTATGGATCCTGAGAACTGAACTCCAATCCTCCGCAGGAGGAGCAGTTTCTCCAGCCCCAGCCTGTGAACCAGTCTCTAAGGACGCCTTTGCCTTTGCTCACCTCTCCACTGACCAAGTCTCTGCCCTTTCATTTCCCCTGTTCTGGACTCCTCTGTGTACCTTTAGCCTGACTGTCTTACACTTAGTTTGTTTTGTTTCTTTGAGACAGGATTTCACGTAGTAGCTTAGGCTAGCATGGAGCTCACTAGTAACTGAGATGACCTTGAGCTGACCCTCCTGTCTTACTCAGGAGTGTGCACCTTGAACACACTGTCTTTGCCTCCTCCATCTCCTTATTCCTGAGGTCTGCTTCCCTGGCCCCATGGGTAAGGTTGGGGCTTCTTCTTTTAGTTCTGATGTCTGTATCTGATAGTCATTTTGTTATTAGGAATGTGTGCATTAGTTCTATGGTCTTGTTTTCCAGCACCCCATGCAGTGCCTAGCATATGGTTTATATTTAAGGGAGACGTTGAAAACTGAGGTATGTGCTTTACAGTAATGAAGGTTTTCATTAAAAAATTATTTTTATTTTATGTGCATAGGTGTTTTGCCTGTATGCATGTCTGTATGCCACATGCAAGCCTGTTGGCCTTGGAAGGCAGAAGTGGAGTTGGATCCCCTGGAACTGGAGTTACAGACAGTTGTGAGCCACCATGTGGGACTGGGAATGGGCCCTAAGTTCTCTAGAAGAGCAACAAGTGCTCTTAAACCACTGAACTATCTCTCCAGCCCCACAAGTTTTTGTTTTTAACCTTTACACTAGTTATTCTCATCTGTCAAGTGACCATCATTTTAAAGTGTGTTTATATTCAAAATATTTGTAGCTTTTCATAATGGGTGATTGTCAGCGTGGGTAGAAGGTTGGTGGCATACAGAAGTGATGGAGTCAGCCCCTGCCTTCACAGACATTATTTCCACCTTTCACGTGACTATGTGGAGCTGAGAGTTTTGTGTATTTAAACAGTTACAGTCCTCAGTCCGAAGCACCAGTATTGGTTGTCTGATTTATTCGGGGATGATTATTAATGACCAGTAATATAATAGCCTTTCTGATGAACCACTGGACCCTTGGCTTTACTCTTTAGCACGATCCGTCCAAACAGTGTAGATGTACAATTTATTTCCCTCTGAGAGTTGTTCTGTGTGATACTGACATATAGGAAGGCCCCAAGTTCTCTAACGTCCCGGCTCTCCTGCAGTTCACATCCCTAGCATAGCTCACTCCAGCAGGTGGTAGACCGTGTTGCTGGTGCCCGAGGAGTGGGGTTTCTCTCTCTTTAATGCCAGCGTCATGGCTGGTGTCTTCTGTTCAGGCTTTAATAGGCTCGCTGATGGCCTCTGTTGCAGGCACCTCCCCTTCCTGTGAAACTGGACACAGCTCCAAGTTCAAGGCCGAGTCAGGCTTGTAGCACAGAAAGACTAGTGAAAGTGTAGGCAGCTGGCATGTGCCATGAGAATGTGTGTGTGCCAGGCAAGCACTGTAGTACTGAACTATACACCCAGCCCTTTACTCTCTCTTGCCCCAGTTAGGAATCCCAACTTTGATTGGCACCTGGTAGCCATGAATTAGGGGACTCTGACTAGTTGTGCTTAGAGTCCATTCTAAGGATATAGAGGATAGAGTTACTTAGTGCTTGAGATCTGAGCTGGAGACGACTCCAAGGTCTGGACCGATTCACTACACTCTGTCTCGCTCCTCCAGCACCCAGTCCCAACACATTTCTCACTCCTATCTCATCCCGAAATGTGATGTGTGCGTTTCCACAGTGAGTGTGCAACCACTTGGTGTTTTATTTCACGGATATAGTTTCAGTGAGTGGCATTGTCCTCACATGCATTTCATTGGTTCCATCAATGGTTCCGTCTAGTCACGGTGATGCTCGGGTAGCAGTTTGCTTATCTAGCCATTCACAGCCACTCTGCTGCATCAGCTTCCTCCTGTGTTCCCTGTGGCTGGGAGCAGCATGAGGGAGTTGCACTGATAAGCCTCACATGTGTTGCTTCCATAGACACAGCACGGAACAGCCTTTCCATCTTAAAGACCAGAAAGTCAGGCCATAATGTATTTTCACATTGTGTCTACCGCCCTCTCCCGTGATTCTTTTCTACAGATGATTAATTAATTAGGAGTAGGAAAAAAACAAACAAGGAATCCTGATCACTCCTTTCCATTAACTGGCAATTAGTTTTAGGAGCAGCACATTTCTAGAAATCCCAACACAAACACCAGGAGTGTATTGGTTTCTTGCCACTGAAATCTCATGGGTAGAGAGCTGACTTGTTCAGACAAGTCAGGTGAGACCCTGGTCCTCCATTTCCATCCTTTCCTGGGTTTGTGCACATTGCTTTGAATCCCTTTTCAGAGATTTTTCTTTGTCTGCTCCAGCTGCCTCTTGCCTGCTTCAAGTCCAAAGGAAAGGTCGATCCTGAAGAGCTCAGCAGTGAAAACCATGTGTCCAGCCTCGCTAAACTTCAGAACTTGGCTGCCCGAGTGAGGGTGGGCTAAGAGGTGGGGAGCCACAGAGAGGCAGGAGATCACAGGAGGAGAGTTGTTGGGGCTAGAAGGGTGTGGTACTCAGAGTTCTGCTGCAGTGGCGGAATCCCTGAGACCAAGGAGCCAAGTCCTGCTCATTTTCATAGAGGTGCCAGTCTGTGGTCACATGTCCCCATTGCTGTGGGCAGCATCATGCCAGAAGCACATGGTGGGAGAAGGGGCTTGGCAGCTTGGAGGTATACAGAAGTAGAGACAGATGTGAAGGGAGAGAGGGAGGAGGGAGCTATAGCATCTGGGATTCTGGGAGCTCTTACAGGGAGAGGCGTGCTCTTATGACCCACCTTCCTTCCACTTCCCAGTAGACTCCACCTCTCAGAGTTTTCTCACATATCCAACTAGTATCAGCAGCTGGGGACCCAACTATCAACATATATGACTTTGGCCGTTTAAGGTTGAAATAATAACAAAGGCCTTGAATATATCAAATCCCGGTGGAGTTACTGCCTAAAATCCAGCTCATGACCTAGTGATCTCTGTCCTCCAGGGTTCCAATCTCCTTCCTTTCCACCCTTGCCTTGGCCTCTCTTACAGCACAGCAGCCTAGTTCAGAATTTCTATGTCTAGCATGTAGGCTCTCTGAGAGGTAAATAGAATCTGCCAGTTTCTTGAGTCTGGAGCCTGGGAACCAGCCAAACGAAACCCCCACATTACTCTGTCCCTCAGGCAGTCACAGAGCCTACCTACTCTGGTCCCAGAGCGCAGAGAACTTGGCCTCTGCCCTTGAAGGGAGTGTTCTCAGACAGTCTGTGATCTGCCACAGTTATCTGGTCATCTAAATCTGTTCACTGATTAGAACCTAAGGCCCTTCAGCCAGAGCAGCTGTTGATCCAGTGTTTTGGAGCACCCCTCCCCCACTTTCAGGGATAAAATGAAAACAACACTGTTCTGCACCCTGAGCCCCACCCCAGCGGATGAGCCAGAGTGACCTGTTTGCTCAGATTAGTTAGGTCGTGACAAAATGCTGCCTGTCAGTGTGGAGGGGGGCTGTTGTGTATCAGCCTCAGGCTAGTGGGGCTTCACAGGGCTGGTCACCAGCAGAGAGAGACTGTTTCCATTGGATTTGGTGTATCTGTATTTGGAGAAAGGCATAGATCTGCTGTCTGTTGCCTGAACTGTCTGTCTTCTCTTACTCCAGGCTCCTTCCACTGGTCATGAGGCCATGTTTGAAAGTCAGTCATTTTGTAACCTGTTATGGGGTGTTTCCTGGGTTTATTACCTTCCTCCAACCTGAGGCTTTGGGCCATCTGTGCACGAAAGGCAGGGAGAAGCGGAGCAGCCCTCTCCATTCTCTCTTCATTTCCTCTCCCTTCTGGGAGGAAGGAGAATGTGCAGCCCTTTTTCACATGGGACTTGATATCTGTTTCTGAGTGTCTGGTGCAGGAGGTAAGAGGTAGTCAGGGAGCACAGCCATGCAGCAGGCCAATTAACTCTTCCAGAGATAACGGCTCGCTTCTCTCCCGAGTTACCTAATGCCTGGCACTAGAACAGATTGTTTTTCTAGCCTATGTTTCACGTGACCATGCCTCAAAAAAAACAAGCCGTCTTCATGGACAGGCAAAACAATTTAGTTAATCGAGAATTCATTGATGGCCTGGCCACCTGGAAAAAAGAAATTACTCTATAATTTAGAGTTAAATGTGCTTGTGTGTGCTCATGTGTGCATGCATGCCAAGAAGTGCTGTGCTTTTACCATAGAAGATCTGGCAAAAGGAATCAGCCAGGTTCAGGGGAGAGATTTATTGCGCCAATTCTCTTCTTAATCAGAGATAGAGGGATTATTCCTTGGGTTTTTTTTTTTTTGTTTTTTGTTTTTTCAATTCTAGCAAATTGAACAGACTGCTAATAATGTTTTCAGTTTTTAAAAAAGTATATATTTTTAGTTGTGTGTATTTGTGTATGTCTATGTGTGTTTATGTGTACCACACTCATGCAGGTGCCTGTGGAGACCAGAAGAGGGTGCCAGATGCCCTGAAACTGGAATTACAGATGTGAACTGCCTAACGTGGGTGCTGGGAACTGAACCTGGGTCTTCTGCAAGAGCAGTAAGAGCTCCTAATGAGCCATCTCTCCAGTCCATTTGCAATAGAAGGTGGTTCTTACTTACACTTGTACATTGCAGTTTTAGTATATTTAGTTTGCAGTTGGGGCTGGAGAGATGGCTAGTGGTTAAAAGTACTTGTTGCTCTTTCAGAGGACCCAGGTTCAATTCCCAGCACCCACATGGTGTTTCAAAACACTGTAAATTTTGCTCTAGGGGATCTGATGCACTCTTTTGGCATCTCTGGGTACTAGGCATGCATGTGGTGCCTAGATATACATTCAGGTAAAACACCCATATAAAAATAACAACAATTAAAAAATTTAAAAAGAATTTGCCGTTGTCTTATTTGGATACAAGCTCTTGCTCTATATGTAGCCTGGGCTGGTTATGAACTCATGCCCCTTGTACCTTGGTCTCCTTTGCTGTAAGTAGAAGCACGTGCTGTCGCACTTGGTTCCACAGTTCCTTTCAGTTTTAAGATTTACTTTTAGTGTGTGTGTGTGTGTGTGTGTGTGTGTGTGTGTGTGTGTAATTGTATGAGTATGTGATCATGAGTACAGGAACCTGAAAAGGCCAGAAGAGGGCATCAGATTACCTGGAGCCTGAGTTACAGGTGGTTGTGAGCCACCCAATGTAGATGCTGGGAACTGATTTGGGTCTTTTGCGAGAGCAGCAGGTGCTCTTAACTGCTGCTTATCTTCTCAGCCCTGTTGTTTGTTCATCTCCCGCCTCCCGTGTGTCTCTTCAAGAGAGATTTATTTATTTATGTTGTATGTATATGATGTGCCTGAATGACTTTAAGTTCAGGTGACTGTGGGTCAAGGCATGGGATCCTCTGGAATTGGGCTTACCGTGGCTTTGAACCATCAAGAGTCCTCTGCAGTAGGCTGAGCCGTCTTTCTAACTGCTGAAGTGGCTTTTAAAGATCTGATTATTTGAGCTTCAGACACGAACAGTTAGCTTAATTATGATATTTGAGGAAAAGTCCATCGGTACCCAAGGGTCATACTCCAAATTGATCTCATCACTGTTTGTATCAGTAACTTCCTAAAGGTGGCAGAACTGGACAGCCATACACTAAGCCAAGAGGAATGATGGGATGGCTAGAAGGATGGGTGGGTGCCGTGCAGAACAGACTCGTAGGCCATATTTGCTCTCTGAGCTCCATCACACCTATGTATACCTCCAGCTTCCGTTCTCACTTGGTCCTGAAGTCGGGAGTCCAGCGCGTGGGGTGAAGCTGTCTTGGTCCTTCACACATGCTCCTTAGGGGAAGGCAGGCAGCTCCCGCTCTTTTTCTCCGTCCAGTAGAACCTTCGTCCCCGGAACTGGGATGCATTGTATTTGCTTCTGTTGAACGCGTTCCTAGAAACCCTTGTATTCTGTGTTTCAAGCGAAACTCCAGAACTCTGGAGGGGGAGGGTGTTGGCAGCCTGGGTTCCGGAGAGTGAACCTTGGCCTGAGCTGCTTGCTGACTTCTTGTAACCTCTGGGTTTCCTTTCAGCCCCCTCGACTCTGCACTGCTGCCTCAGTTGCTATGGGAATGAAAGCCAGCCACGTGTGAGAATGCTCTGGAAGGCTGGGAACGCCGTAGGGGAGAGGTTATATAATGGCATTTTAAGAGCTCTCACAGCTGCCAACTCTCACACCAGGGGTTGGGGTGGGGAGGCTAGACAACAGATATTTATATCTCACAGTTCTGGGGGCTGAGAGATCCAAGGTCAGGGCACCAGGGGATTTCATGTCAGGTGAAGGCCCATTTCCTGGCTCAATGGTGACCATTTTTGCTGCGTTCTTTCATGCCTTAAGGGAGAGTGCCTTAAGGGAGAGTACCTTAAGAGTACTCTCTCTGTCTCGCTTGTTTAGGCACTAATCCCTCCATGAAGGCTCCTTCCTGAGGCTCCTAATACAATCACCATTAGGATTAAAATTTTAATCCAGGGCTTTTTGGTGGGGCCATGACATACAGAAACTATGTCCTCCTTATTCTTGCCTCCTTAGGGCCTAGCACAACTTTTGAAAGTATTTAGCACCCAGTGAATGTTTCCTGACGCTATGAACAAATTAAAAAGGTAAAAAAAACTAAACCACTTTCTAACTTTACCTCTGATTCAGGATTAGTGTTTGTGCCCCCTCGTTCCTGCTCAGAAGACTTTTGGCAGTCCACGCATGAATGTGCGTTCGTTCCCCTCAGCTGCTGGAATTCTGGAATCACCAATGTGCTCTTTTTCTCACGGGTTTGGAATCTAGAAGACTGAAGTCAAGAAATGGCAAGCTTCCTTCTTCTGAAGACCTCAGACAAGACTGGTTGCTCCCTTTTCTGGCCTGGTCACAGGCAGTCCGTGGCAGCCCGTGGCAGTCCTTACCTCACAGTTGTGCCTCTTCAGCCTTTCCTCCATCCTCACGTGGACTTTGTGTGATCTCAGTGTTGCTGGCTGCATCTTCTATGGTCTTATGTTGAAATCTCAAACCCAGTGCATCTTAAAGAGTCACTTTGGTGGTGTCTGGGTCATGAGACTCCATTTTTTGTGAGTGGAATGAGAGTCCGTATAAGAGGGGCCATAGGGGACCTGTTTTACCTCCCATTATGTAGAAATCCAGCAAAAAGGCACTGATTTGAGGCAGCTCGCCCTTCCCAGGCTGCTCTCACAAATCTGCCAACGCCTTGGTACTGGACTGTCCGGCCTCCAAGCTGTAAGCAGTGCATGTGTGTTTATGAAGCATTTTGTGGTTGTGTATTTTGTGGTAGCGTTCCCAATGGACCAGATTAGCAGCTTCCCTCTGTGTACAACCCCCCCCCCTTTTATTGCAAGTCATTGAATTTTCAGCCTTCCTTAGTTTAGTATGCCTGCATCTTACCTTGATCATGTCTTTCTTTCCTTTTTGATTTTTTTAAAACTCTTTTAACTTTTATCAGTTCTTTGCAGCTTGATCATTTCTATGAAGATTGTTTGCAAAGAATATCACACTTACAGATGGGAGGGGATGGAGAGGGCTAGGGCTGGGATGCAACCTTGTTGCTGGACATAACTCAACCACTGTACTATCTTGAAGCTGGACTCCTTAACTCTTTATTATTTTCTCCAAACAGCTACTTAATCTTTGAGAAGCATTTCTAGGGATGCTTTCTCAGAGGCAAATTATATAACTAAACAGCAGCTTTGGGAAAATTTTTGAAAAATTAAAAAAAAAATCTTATACTGTATCATGCAGGACTTGTGTCTAGAAATTTGACTGGTGTGTCTAGGGTCTGAGGAAAGGACAGACATGTGCTCAGGAAACCTGCGGTCAGGTGGGTTGTACACATTCTGATGGAGTGGCTTCAACTGTGCAGCAACCCAGAACCTCAGCGAGCTTACTCTGTGCAGGGCAGGGAGGAGTTAGCTGGTCTCTGTAAGCAGCAGTCTCGGGTATAAACATCTGGGAGTCGGCAGCCGAAGTTTCTAGTCCTGCACACACTGATCAATCATTTCTAAACACTTGTAGTTGTATGCACTATCAATATTTGCACTTGGACCAGAGGAAGGCTTTGCCAATTCCAAGCCAGGTCCAGATCGGGGGCGCTTTACCAGTTTCCCATGGACTTGGGGCCTCGGTCTTTGACATGGCCAGCTAATATCAAACAATGCATATTCACTTAGGACTTCACGTGCTCTCTACAGTCTTAGGCTTAAGCCTCCCTGCTGTTTCCATCACTCCAGTCAGCATGAATATGAAATAACAATCTTATTCTTTGGAGGGGGAGGGGAGAGAACCTCGTGTTTCTGAAGAGGCCACTTCGCGCCTCCTCACGGGATTTCCAGTTCCAGTTCACCTGGAGTATGGTTTCCTCCAAGCTCAGGAACTTCTGGCCTGCTTACGACTTGCGACAAATAAATCTACAAAATGCGGTTAACAGGTGCATGGAGGTAGAGCCCTGAAGTGGAATGTCCGTGTGGTGGCTGCTAAGGTCCATTACAGAGGGGAAGCTGAGTGCTTGTGTGCCCACCCAAAGTAGGAACTACATTCCGCCTTTTGGCGTCTGCCCCAATACTCTTTTCTCTGAACCATTTAGCACTTTAGAAATCATTAGCGTCCGCCATTTATTTACCAGTCTGCTTTTGTTAACCGAATAAAGGAAGAGAAAGAAGTGGAATTGGCATTTTCAGTCTTTCTCACTAGAATATTGATTGAGTCCCTCTGTCATGTCTGTGGATTTATTTCAGACGTATCTGGGTTGCCTGGGAGACTCCGCTGCCCTCCAACAGAGGGATGTGAGTGGATAGATGGCCCCATCCTTTCCTTTCTCCCCAAACTTGGTCCTGTCCCCCCACTTCTGCTGGGTGGTGCTTCCTGAGCTGGCTCCTGGGCAGGTTAAAAGGCCTAGCAGTGCAGTCAGCAACTGTCTGCATGCTGAAATCATGCTATCTGCATTTCATATGCCGTGTGGACTACGTTTTCTCTCAATTTCTGTGAACTGGAGAGACACCCCGTGCCAGAGTTCCTAAATTGCCACAATCAGTAACCTTGGGCCTTTATTTGTTATGTATAGTGATGGCTTTTCTTTTTTTTTCTTTTTTTTTTTTAATATATTTGTTTCCTAGATCACTCTTTGCAATATTAAAAAAAAATGTAAATAAAATGACTTTAAGAAAAAGGAAAGCCTTCTGCATCAGGGTGAGTTTCTGTCCAGAGGTTGGTGGCATGCCCGAACCTGAGGTGGAAAATACTGGTTTGCTGTGCTGGGGAGCCCCTGCTGCCCTTTCAGGGCAGGTCAAGGCAGAGCCAAGAGAGCCAAGAGAGGCGGGGTTTGGCTCGGAGAACCCCTGTGCTGTGGGAGGAACAGCTTGGGAGGAACAGCCCCATTCACTGGCTTCCAGGAATCACCCAACCTCTAGCAGAATCGCTCTCTGTAGATTAGGGGATCCCCAGCTTGGTTCTCCACAATCTGTGATGGTCCTCCACCCCCACTAATGCAGTCCAGGGTCCCCAGAGTCTACAGAAGTTTCAGGCTCCATCCTGCATTTTCTGCGTTAGTCTCATTTAAACGTCTTATTGCAAGCCGTCCTTCACTAGTGTTTTCTAGCCCCTAAATTTTTTTCCCACATTCTCCCCTCCCTCTCTGATGTCTCATTTAGGCCCCACCTCTCATCTGTATCTTTTTCTTGAATACCATTCATCATTTAAGGACAGATGTCTTCTGGAAACTTTCTCTGGTTTCCCCTTTTATTCATTCTTTCCACCAACCTTTTTCCTCCAGGTCCTGATGTGCATGGAGCTCTGTGCTTTGGCCGTGTGTGTGTGTGTGTGTGTGTGTGTGTGTGTGTGTGTGTGTGTGTGTACACATGCAGGATGTCAGATGGTAGAGCAGGGAACGTGTTGTAACTGTAATCAGGCTGGCCTCTGAGGGGGCTGGCTTGTGGTTTTTCTCAGTGTTTAATTTGTATTTGAGGAGTGAATTTTGTCGTCCAGGCTTGTTTTACTGCTGTTCCCGGTGTGGAGAAACTGGATTTATTTTCAACTGGATAGTGTTGCTCAAGGATGGATCCAGGATCCCTCTGGGACTGTGTTCTTTGGGGTGAAGGTGCTGGGGTCTGCTGACGTGCTTTGTCTGTGGAGATTATAGGCCCTCAGAGCACCCTCTTTATGTTTAACTTGACCTTAAATGAGGGGTTTTATGAAGGACTCCAAAAGGCTGTCCCTGCTGTGACCCCTGCATGTGTATTCTAATGTGTCCACCTCAGCTAGGAAGTCTGCTCTGATGGTTCTAGCTCACAGATTGTTCCTCTGTGTGGACTCGGGCTCTGTACACTATAAATAGAAAATACAGGTGTATTTTCTGCACTCAACATCCCTGGAGAAAAATCTCCAAGCCGATTGTCAGCAGCAGCAAGACAGGCCTGGGAACCTCCTTGTTGCTTTGATAAGTTACCGTGGAGGACTGTTTAGGGCTAATTGACTCCTAACTACATCCTTGCCTCTCCCTCCAGCATTTGTCTTGGTGCCTAGAAAGCAAGATAGGTTGTATGTTAGGTGGTGGAAATCCTGGGGAGATAGTGAATTCTGAGTTCAGGAGGCTCTCAGGATGCCGCAGGCATGGTGTGATTTGTGAGGGCTTTGTGTGTACATGGTGTTGGATCTACCCCCCCCCCCCCCCTTGCCCAGGACTGAGATAGGACTTATAATACTCAGTTTGATTTGGTACCTTTAAGGTAGGAGACTGTAACCTGGAGAACAGTTATGAGGGGAAGGACATTTGCATGGTGCTGATGCCCTGGGGCTGGCTTTGGTGTCCTGAAGTGCAGGAGAAGGCTCTTCTCCTTTACCTGCTTTCTGTAGACGGAGTTTCTTTCTGTCCTGGAAGCTGCTCCCAAATAACCATTCAGAGACTTATTATTTATAAATGCTTGGCCAATAGCTCAGGCTGGTTACTAGCTAACTCCTACATTTTAAACTAACCTGTATTTCTTATCTACCCTCTGCCATGTGGTGGTACCTTCTTTCAACACAGCACGTTCATCTTGCTCCCCTCCCCCCATCTCCCAGGGCTCCTGAGACTCCTCCGTTCTTCCTCCCAGTGTCCTGTGTCTCTCTGTCTGACCCATCTATACCTCCTGCCTGGCTACTGGCCAGTCAGCTCTTTATTAAACCAATCAGAAGGCGCCTTGGCAAAGACACAGCTTCACAGTGTTCAGAAAGATTATTCCATAACACCTTTCCTTGTGCTTTCTCTGGCCTCTGCCTTAGAACATACCAGCCCTATGTTTTACATGATTTTACAGCTTTACAAACCTTACTTTGCAAGATTTTGCTAAGATCTGTTGCTGGAAGAACCGAATTCCCCATAGGATGTCCCGGTCCCAGGTCGTCCTCCCCGCACCCCCATCCCACCCCCCCTCCCCCACCCCCTGCCTTCCTGGTTGAGTGACAGATGAAGAGGAATTTCTGCGTTGGGATGAGAGAAGTCAGGATGGGCCATCGATCTTCCTGACTAGCAGCAAGAGGATTTTCCTCCTCTGTGGTCTTTCATTAATGCCGTAGGTTATGCACCTGTACTCAGGTGATGCCTGTGGGCGGGACCAAGGCCAGAAGCTAGGCAGAAGGGCCACACTGGAAGGGTTAATTAAAGAGTGTTTTCCCTTTGGGTCTTCAGCAGCTCTGGGCAGCCACGGGCTCCTCTTGGCTTGGGTTGGAGACACCTGTTCCGAAATCTGTAGTGACTTCTCCTCTGGCACCTAATGAGTTCTGTCTGTCTGACTGAATGTTCCCCAACTTGATGGTGGCCCTGGAAAGCCCATCTTGCCCATAGAATTGGCAGGTTCATCTAATTGTCTGGGACTCAGATAAAAATGCTTTGTTCTTTGTTCCCACATGACATCATTTCAAAGTCTCTCTTCTCCCAGAGATTGCTGAGGCTCTTCCATTTGGACCTTAAATTGCTTCTCTTTGAGCAGGCCTCTCAGTTTATATTGCAAAGGCGGCTCCTTTTGATTAGACGTTTAGGGCGTCAGTGAGCTTTCCTGATCCAGTCATTCAGGCTGCCCTTGGCTTTTCCCTCTTCTTCCCTTAAGTCATGGCGGCTGCAAAGAAATCAATTCTCGCACTTCATTTTCTTGTCTGTTTACAGTATATGATCTGTTATCATCGTTATGACTGGGGTATGTGCTACAATGGTAATAATAACCCGCCCCACCCCACCCCCATTTCTATGTAGCGACTGGCCTTGAACTTGCCATCTCCCCACCTCAGTCTCGAGCCCTGTGATTCCAGTTGTGCGCCACTGTTTATCGCTGTAGTTGGCAGTATGTACCTGGGAGAGCGGCGCCTAAAAATGAGGCGAACTGAAGTCTCATGCAGTAGCCAACTTTATTCAGAGCATCAGGCAATTTATACTCTGAGGGTTAAGAAGAGTCACATGAGGAAGGTGTTCAGTCACAAGGACCAGCCAGCACATGTGGAAAAACCATGTTTTTCCATAGAGGCACATGAATAACAACAGCTGAAGTCAACTCACTCCTGTCCGCTACACCTGGAGGGGCATGGAAACACAACCCCAGAAAAATTCTGTTTTGATGAAACTGAGGTCACAAGACTCTTGTCTTATTTTGTTGGAGTTTTTTTTTTTCACAAGCACTCAGAATTCTCAAACATCTCCATTCTTGGTCTGTGTTCCGACACCCCACCACCCCACCCCACCCAGCTTAACTATTTCTCACTTTGAACCAGTTCTCATGCTTACATCTGAGTAGAGGGATGGTTGTCAGAAAAGGTAAACACCCAGCAGACCTCAGCCAGGTAAGGCAGTGACGGTAACTGCCTGTGTGTTCATGGCTCTCCTCAGCTGATTCTCCCGATTCCAGGTTTCTCTCTTAGCAGTCCAGTGTGGGGCCTAGGAATGATGAAAGGATCCACTGAAGGTTGTGTGTGTGTGTGTGTGTGTGTGTGTGCGTGCGTGCGCGCACACACAACGTGGGTCCAGGGGTCGCTGATCTGTGTGCAGCGGTGGAGATGGATGTCAGGAGTGGTGCTGTCCCACCTCAGGTTACACACGCCTCCTGACCAACTTGCTTGGATATCTGGGAACAGGACATATCTCTGGGTCTTTGCCTTGCTTTACAACTTCTCTGCTGCATTATTTTCTGGCTTTTAAATGGCACGATAGAGCTGGAGTGGGGGAGTAGTGGGAAGACTTTAATATTGAAGAGTATATTCCAGAGTCAACAGATCTAAGTTTTAATCCTGGTGTCTCCCCCGCAACCCTCCACCCCACCCCACCCCCACCCCACCCCGCCCTTTTTTTTTTTTTAACTCTAAGACAGGAGTGTGAATGTTGGTTTCCTTATTATAAAATGAAGATGTTCATTTAAAAGTTCATTTTGAGGATTAAAAAGTAATAACTCATAAATGTGTGTTAGAATCATTGACTCATTGCACTATTTTGTGCATTTATTGAGGGGCACTCAGAGTATCTCTAATACTGCAGTCATGGCTATTTTGACCCATCATAGGCATTGGGGAAGGCCTGGCAGACAAGATGTGGTTATGTCTGCTGTGAGTCTCTGACGTGTCCGATGATTAAAGTCACATCGTATTGAATGCTACCTTAGTGTAGAAAAGTGCTTGTTACAGGAGTGCCCAGAGTTCTAACCGCCATCATAAGAACAGAATGCTGCTGGGTGTGTGGGATGTAGAGAGAGTGTGGAGTGCCCGGAAGTGGGTCGGTGGATGTGGAGATCTTGAAGGCCAGGCTAAAGAGGTTAGGCTCTCTCTGTTCATTATTTGCATATTCACAGTGCTGAGCCTGGGTTGAAGAGAGACCAGAATAAATACACCGTAGATAAACCAAGTCAAAGGTGATGCCAGTGGTCTCAGGGCAAAGAGAAGAGGACTGTGCTCAGGCCGGTGATAATGGGAAAGAGCAGCAATCAAAAGAAATCAGAGATGATCTGGAGCACTTGTCCCCTACCCCCCAGCTCCAGCACTGGAGGAGTCGGGGGAGTACTTTTAAGCATTTGTACTTTCAGGTAGTCATGAAGTTAGAGCAGGCAAACCCAGAGCAGTTCCCAGAGGCTTCGAGACCTTTGCAGACCCGGGGCCGTGGGCACTGTAAGGAAAATGGCTGGAAATGTTGTATAGTGGTCTGCAGGGGCTCATGCTGGAAAGTCTAGGCACCATTTCAGGATTTTTCTGTGAGCTTTCTTACTCCTCCTGTGCCCCCCAATTATGTCACCTTTACTGACAAGTGGGCATTGGCTTTTACTTTGCTCTCATTGGTTTACATTTTCTGTGTTGAAAGCTTACAGAGTCCAGAAAATGTGGGCAGGAACAATCTAATGTTTCCTCTTTACTATCAAAAGAGACTTGCTTTCCTTATTTGAAAACTCTACTTCATTTCTCCCTCCTCTGTTTTATTTCCCCATTAAAATTTTCAGCTGAGAAAATGACCCAGAGAACAAGTATATAGGTTGGGTTCTTAAGGATGGCGCAGCCAAGCACTGGGGTGTATTTAAGAATTCTTTACTGGCAACCCAAGCAAAGAAACTGTTGCTTTGAAATAAGAGCCTATTTGTTTCTGATGGCTCTCTCCCGTACAGCCCTCCTTCCCAGTTCATTCAGATTCATAGCTGGGATGTTGATTGCTTGGAACTGATGCCCTGTGAGCCGCTGCTGTCCCTGACTGTGAGCTTGGGGAGAGACAGACAGACGGGAGAGGGTTTTCCCTTCCTCCGCTTTTCTCTCCCTGAACTAGTTTGACCTTGTTGCGTTTTGATCACTTCCCACTGTTGGCAGAATCTGCCTCTGCCCTCAGCCACAGTGAATCAGTGTGGCCTGGCGCTACTCCAAATTCCCCGGGGGGATAAAACTTTGCCCAGGCTGGCCATACGTTCCTCTGAGCTGCTCCGTAGTTCAAGTCTGTTGATATTTCCTAGAAAACTTTGGCTCCGCATCTCTCGTTGGATGCTTGATTTATTTGACATTTAGTTTGTCTTGCTTTGTTTGACACTTCAGGGCCTACTGGGAGAAGATGTGCGTGCTGCCCTCCTGCAGTTCATAGGAGAATACTACCTATACTACCTTTGAAAACGTTGCTTGCTTTATTCAAAGCTTCAAACAGTAGTTTTAGCGTGTCTACACAAGTGTCTGTAGACTGCTGTGACTACTCCGTTCTTATTAGCATCCCCTCCCACTTCCCTCCCCCTCTCCCCGCAGCAATCTTTGGCAACAACAACGGGCAATCTCTAGTCGCCTGAGACAGAATCTGTCTATTCTGAACATCTTGTCTAGTAGACTCGTGACTCATGCCATTCACAGCCTTCTGTGAGCGCGCCTTCATTCACTCTGCCTGGTGTTCCAGGTTCATCTGGTAACAGACCACACTTTCCTTGCAGGAGCAGTGTTCGGGGTGTCCTCTGTGTTCATAGTCCCGTGAGATTTACCCGAAGTTCATTGGTTTTCATAAGTACCCTGCTTTGTAGATGCAATCATTATCACCCTTTTGGGGTGAGGGAGAAAGTGTACATAGGTTATACAGCTAACAGTGGATTGACAAGCTTGGTTTTAACTCTAGGCTGTGCTCTTTACCACCGTGAACCCGCCAGCCAGAGTGGGCAAGATATTTTAATATGACTCCTCACCAGGACCATCCAAGTTATAGTGGTCCCAGGTAAACCACTGTGGGGTTCCTTAGCTTTTACCTATGGTTGAGATACCTTGGTATTGTACTCTGTTGTACTTGAATCGTTCTGATCACCCTTGGATTGCTGTATATAGCAGTCGATATAGGGCTACAGGAGTAGTGTTGAGCTGGGTGGGGCTCCCGCTGCTCAGCGGGGTTGCATACATAGCTGATTCAACACTGGGAAGGGCTGTGCCCGAGGCCAAAGGTTTCCAGACATGTACCTGGGTGGGATGAGGCAAGTAGACTTGAGAGCAGGCAGCTTTGTTCTCTGGAATCCAGCAGAGTTCCACACCCATCATAGAAAGCGCCCAGCTCATCATATGCATGCTAGCTACACCATGAGTGACTGAGCCATGTGGTTGGTGGGTGCCATGTTGGAGAGCTTTGCACCTCAATTCGGGGAGCCCACAGGAGGAATGCCTTGCGGTCTGCGTTGTAATACATCCTGTCCATGTCTACTTCTATCTCTGTTGTTCTGTTTAATGACCTGGGGGACATCGCAGCACTTTCATAGAGCGTAATGTCTGCCTCTAGAAGATGGTTATCTCCACACCTAGTCTGTTTTTATCAGAGTCCAGGAGGTTGTTCTGTGATGTAATAGTTCTGTTTGTCCCAGTACAGTTACTCATTCAGCAAACATTTAAAGGCCTGCTTTGTGGTAGGAATTTTTATTGCTTTGTGTGCGTATGTGTGTAGATATATGTGTACACATGTATGTGAAGGACAGAGGACAGCTTTGGCTATCATTTCTCACGGAGGCCTGAGGTCCGGCCTGCTTGTTTATTAGTGGTTGTTGTTTCTTGGTTACTTTGTTTCTCTAGACAGGGTCTCTCACTGGCCTTATCTCACGGATTAGGCTAAAATGACTGGTTGGCAATCCTCTTCCCCAAGGCTGGAATTAGAGGTGTGTGTCACTGTGCCTGGCTTTTATGTGGATTCTGGCGATTGAACCCAGCTCCTTGGATATGCCGCACAAGCACTTCCCCCACTGACTGAGCTCTCTCCAGCCCCGTGCCAGGAATTATTTTAAACACCTTGGAATGACACAGAGGCAGAGCTTTTGTTGTCTTGGATCTTAGTTATGCTAGGAGAGGGAAAAATAAGAAGCAATAAACATATATAAATTGTGATTTTAAAAAAGGGTAATGCGATACACATTATGACTAAAGGAAAAAACTATAAGGAGACTATAGCATGGTTGAAACATTAAGTTTTTATTCTTTGAAAATTTCATACATTTATACAATGTATGATCATATCTCCCCACCATTACCTCCCTCCAATGCTTTTAGTGCTTCCTACTCTATGATCGCCCCAAGTTCATGTCCTGTTTGTGGTTTTTCTTATTAATCACCCCCGGAGCCTGATTACTGCTGCTCATATGTATACAGGTTTGGAACCATCCACTGAGGCATGGACAACCTACCAACAACCATGTCCCCAGAGGAGAAAGGTTCTCCTTCTCTCATCAACCATCCCATTGATAGTAGCTTCCCTGCCATGGGTGGGGCCTTGGGCACCCCTCTCCCATTTCCACTGGAGTTGTGACAGGCTTCATCTTGCACAGGTAACTACCAGCCGAGTGAGTCCATGTGTACAATAGCCAGGGCATATCCAGAAGTCAGGATTTTGTAGCTCTCCTCCCGATCTACCAACATGTATTCTCTCCATCCACTCTCTCTGATGTTAGTGATGTTACCCAGCCTTGGCTGGGGAGAGGTTAATACAGATGGCCTGTCCCCAGCTAGCACGCACAGTCACTTATACTTGCCTCTTTGAAAAGACATCAGCCTCTGCAGTAACTGCACCCCAATGTAAAAGGAAGCCTCTCTGACCCGAATTGAGAGCAACGCAAACCTGTGGGTATAAACGTAAATATTTAGTAGGCAGTTTCACAGCGTGGGCGTTGAACAGGATGGCAACAGTTGGTTTTCTGCACCCCTAGGGCCTAGGCTCTCCCCAGCCATGGTCTTTTTTGACCAGGCTTACAGTAGTAACAGGTGGAGGCGGGGGACGACTCCTCCTGTGGAACAGGCCTGGTTGGTTTCCCTCATAACAGTTCCACTGCTGTTAGACCAGTGGGTTGGTCTTGCCAGGCAGATTGCAGTGATGGCATGCAGGGTGCAGCGGTGGGTGAGACGTTGATGTCTTTCTTCCCGAGCAGGATGCATTGCACCCTCTCACACCTTGTCAAGGAGACATCAGGGAGAGCTGGCGGGTGAGGGAGGGTTGATTTCTCTGTGTGTCCTGCACTGAACGTGAGTGGCTGTACATCCTGCTCCCCTCCCCATTAGGGACTCGTAAGATAGTGTTTTCACAAAATGTCAGCACATGGGTTTGGAGAAGTGTGTGAATGCATTAAGACGCGGAGTAGGAGCAGGCATTTAACTGGCAGGCTGGAAGGAAAAAAAATAAGTGTCACTTTCACGGGTTAAGCAGGAGTTCTGTAGCGTTATTTAACACTCCGCTGCTTCCAGACTTGCCGACATGGGATAACCTCTCTGTTTTCACAAATGAAATATTTGAATAACTTTAAAATATGTGTGTGATGCTGGGTATGTGACCAGATGGAAGAGCACTGACTTCTTGGCTGATGAAAGTAAACACTCTTGCCACCGGCGTTAATGCTGCAGCTGTAGACATGAACATATTTTGGTCGATTATGTTTTAGTTTTGAATGTGCAGTATTTCCAAGTTAAGCTTCAATTGAGTTTTTATTTGAATTTTCTTTGGGGTATTAATTTTACCTGTTCTTATTGACTAGAGTTTTTAAACCTCCTGGAAGATGGATGCAGCTGTTTACATTTTTCAGATAGTTTCCCAGAAGTCATTTCACCTCCGGTTCTCCAGGGAAAAGTATGGCACAAACAGCTTTAAGGTGTTATACACAGTTTAAAGTAAGTTGTCAGCCAGGTTCGGGGGTTGCTATGGTTCTGAAGAGTCTGGGCAGCTGTATTGAGTTGTTGATCCTGCAAAGACGTCATCCACTATGGATGTTGTGGTGAATGGTGTTCTTTTACTGTAACTCTGTAACTGTGTGTGCATTGAAGACATTGCTGCTACAGAACAGCTTATGTAATGCTCGTGTGTGTGTGTGTGTGTGTGTGTGTGTGTGTGTGTGTGTGTGTGGCCTGTGACAGAGAGAGAGAGAGAGAGAGAGAGAGAGAGAGAGAGAGAGAGAGAGAGAGAGTTGATTTTTAATCCCTTGAGTTACAGCATTTCCAAGACCGTGTCTGGTACTAGTGGTGGGCCAGATGTGAACCCAGCTCCAGCCTCATCCAGCCCACATGCCTTCTGTGTCCTGTTGACTTTAAGGAGGAGTACGGTGATACTTGTTTGGCATCAATATCCAAGTATGGCACATCTGGTGTTTGACAGCAATATCAGAGCATGACATATCTCTGATATTGGCACACCTAGAGTTCTGGGTGCAGGGGTAATTCTTTGGAGAACCTGTGTCTTTACCTGCCCATGAATTGATTTTCAACATATGCTCAGCAAAGTGGTGCTGACCTCTGAGAACAGATCTTACTTTGACAGATGTTCATGTGATTACGTGGGGACTAACGAGGGTGTAGGTCCTTTCCAGCTCCCTTGATTCAGACCAGGAAGTCTCAAGAAGTAGCTGTTTCTGGGTGTTTGCAGATCATCTTCTGCTCCAGTGTGGTAGTAAGTTTTGCCCAACTGGGGTCAGTCAGGCGATCCTTAGAATAATTATTTGATGAAAGATCTTAAATTAATTGATATTCATGGAATGTTCCCAGGAGTCAGTCGGTGTGCCCATGCACACTGGCGTTGTTGAAGTGTTCATAGGAGTCAATGTGCCCGTGCACACTGGTGTTAGTGAAGTGTAGGAGTCGGTGTGCCCATGCACACTGGGGTTAGTGACATGTTTGTGGGAATTAGTATGCTTATCTTTGGCTTGGAACAGATAGAAGAGAAAAATGGTGGGAAATCCTAAGAAAGCCCACAGACTCAGAGTTTATGATGTGAGGAGCTGGAAGGGAAGGTGGCCCCTGGCTTTATGTGCTCTGGGGCACTAATGTGTATGCCTGTGCTTTGGGCTCTGAACACTCCATGCTGTAAACATGGCTTAGTCCTAAATGAAACCACATGACTCTCTTATTTAGGACAATATTAGTATGTTCCTAGTAGAAAATACAGTTGCCCCAAACCCCCCACTTCCAGGAGACGCGATGCTGTGAATTTGGCTTAGGGATTGCAGTGGGTAGCCCCATGATGGGGATTTGTGCATTGTAATCTGTAGTTTGGACAAAGAAGAAAGGGGAGGAATAGACCAGACATGTAGATATAAAAACAAATTAAACACTAAAATTACTCGCCTATATCAGATAATTTTTTTTATGAAAGTTTGTTGAAATAATATATACAAAATGCCTTAAGCTTCGCAAGTACTCAGTAAATACTGTTTTGTGTTATTACTACTTCTTTGTTACTACTGTTATCTACATATATATGATGCATGCATAGGAGGAAGGCTTATGTGAATTTGTAAGAGATGCTATGTGAGTTTTATGACATTCATAAATCACGGCATTATATGGCAAGTATGATAGCGTGTAAAGCCGACAGGTTAAAGGGTTGATCATCCAATCAGAATGTTAGGATGATTTGAGTGGAAGCATTGTTCTAGAGAGCAAAATGCCTGTGGGCTCTCATAGACTGCTGCTCATTCTTAGCCTCTGGTATGGACGAGGGGCCAGGGTGATACTTGGCGTTTCTGTCTCTGCCGTCTGTCCTTCCTTGGAGTCCCTTCAGAGTGCTGTGTGGGAAGGCAAAGGGCATCATGCTAAAAGGTCATGGGGGTCATTAACAGGTGAGGCACATGTAGGATCTAAGAGGCATTGGCAAGGGGTTTCCTCACCTGCAGTCCTCTGTTTGGGGACAGGGGTTCATGGTGAGGCTTAGGCAGGGGTACTGGTTGGCAAGGAGACATGGTCTAACTTGGTGATAGTGATGCGTGGTCACAAGCCTTCTCCTGCAAAAAACTCTTAGTGTGAGGTGTAAGTGAGAGCCTCAGGATGTTGAGGCAGTTGTCTGGGTTTGGGGTGCACATTGTTCTCCTGAGTGTAACTGATGGGGGTGGTTTAAGTTGCTTTACTCCAACTCTTAATTACTCAGAGGAAAAAAACCCATATTTAGCAGATTATTCATGAGAAGAACATGTGCTAGTCACCTGATAATCCTCTCTTTACTCTTTATTAGTTTTTTTTTTCTTCCACCACTTAGTATGAGACTTCTGAGTTTCCCAAGGAAACAGACATGTTTCTTTTACATTTGACTCAAGTTCACTTAGTGATCTGTCATGGGTAGAGGATCAGTGTTGTTTAAGAGGCCACTAGTCACCAGCTGCACACGTTCCAAATGGCAGTGAGGGGGCCTGAGCTTTGTTCTTGGCCTCCTTTGGAGGGAAAGGAGGCAAAAAGGCTGCCAACCCTGGCTGAGAGATGGGAGTCTGGACAGGGACTGTTGCCTTCACATCAAAGGGCTACTGTGTTGTTTCCAGTTTCCTTTTCTTGGATAAAACATGGGCTGTCTGTGAAGGAAGAGTCTGGCATGAGCTTGAGGGCCCATGGAGAAAAGTCACTCACTGGCAGGGTATACCAAGGCATTTCATCTCCCACTGGATTCCCTGCCCACTGAATCTGGGTACTGGGTCGCAGAAATGTCTCGTGCACCCACCTGCTCTCTAGGGGGTTCTCACTGGCTCTGTGGGCAGCTGTGCTTGTAGACAAAAGTGCAGATGATAGCCGGGCGGTGGTAGCACACACCTTTTTTTTTTTTTTTTTTTTTTTTTTGGTTTTTCGAGACAGGGTTTTTCTGTGTAGCTTTGCGCCTTTCCTGGAACTCACTTGGTAGTCCAGGCTGGCCTCGAACTCACAGAGATCCGCCTGGCTCTGCCTCCCGAGTGCTGGGATTAAAGGCGTGCGCCACCACCGCCCGGCTGGTAGCACACACCTTTAATCCCAGCACTCGGGAGGCAGAGCCAGGCGGATCTCTGTGAGTTTGAGGCCAGCCTGGTCTGCAGAACGAGAGATCCAGGACAGGCACCAAAACTACACGGAGAAACCCTGTCTCGAAAAACCAAAAAAAGTGCAGATGATGCACTGTGCCCTCTGAACTTTGGCACCATGAGATGTATCTGCTGATAGACTCATCAACCTGTGGTAGTGACTCTAGGGACTGCATTGGAGGAGGCACTGGGAGCCTGGGGTAGGACTCAGGGGAGGGCACTCAGCACCGGAAACAGCCACGGTGGGGAGAGCCACCCTACCAAAGCAGGGTAGTGAGCTAGGAAGAATAAATCACAGGCTCTCCAACTAAGGTTTGGGACAACGGAAACCAAGAGCATTCTCTTCAGATCTCCAGAAACTTTGAAGGTAAGAATAAATTTGATGGGTGCTATGTGAGGCCCCATCATAGAGGCAGGGACAAAGTCAGTGAGAGGGTCTGGCCATGTCCGTTAGGGTTGGCTCTTTCGGGGTAGCTTTCTGGGCAAGGAGGAAGTAGCAAGGATAAAGTTGAGCAGAAATCAAAACCGGGGCAGTAATAGCATATTTCATAATCAGCAGGTAAAATGGTGTGGGTGGAGAGGAATGGGTACGGGAGCTGGGAGGGTAGGGACTGGGACCCATGTTGGTTCTGGAGGACTCAGTACATAAACACTTGTGGGTTTCAGGAAGTTCCTGGTGCATGGAGGGTGGCCATGGCTGCTTCCAAGCCTGCACTCCGGACCGGAGGCTCTCTCTCTTGCAGATAAGGAAAGAAATGGTCATTTCTGTTTCAGAGTTGTTGAAACCAAAGCTCAGTAAGGTGAAATGGTGTCTAGGTGCGTAGCTGGTAACCGGCAAAGCCAGGAGGTGAATCCAGGATTTCTATTGCAACCTCTAGCATAAAAGAGTCTGATCTAGCTTTCTTGTTTGTATGTACAGAGGTGGGAAGGTTGATGTTCCGTGTGCAGGTCTAGGGCCATGGTACACAGCGAATTCATATGCTTCCACTTGGCCAGGCTTTACTTCAGACACCTCTCTCCTGCTTACATACGCTTTCTGTTTGCATTTGCTTCTGGTTTGGTTCCGGCAGCACCTATGTGTTCTCTAGGGGCAGTCTCAGTCACCTGAAGTCACAGTCCAGTCCTCTCCTTGCTCAGGGGCCTTTCTGTGGCCTCCACTGTGTGATCTGTGGCCGGACTAGTTCCTTTTCTCACTGTACAGAAACAGTTTTAGGAGGAAGGATTTATTCTGGTCCTTGCTTGCTTGTTTCCTTTCTTTCCCTCCTTTCCTTCCTTCTTTCCTTTTTTTTTTTTTTTTTTTGAAACAGGGTTTCTCTGTGTGTGTGGTTTTGGTGCCTGTACTGGATCTTGCTCTGTAGCCCAGGCTGGCCTCGAACTCAGAGATCCGCCTGCCTCTGCCTCTCCAGTGCTGGGATTAAAGGCGTGTGCCACCACCACCTGTCTCTCTCTCTCTCTCTCTCTCTCTCTCTCTCTCTCTCTCTCTCTCCCTCCCTCCCTCCCTCTTTGCTTGCTTGCTTCCTTTCTTCCTTCCTTCCTTCCTTCCTTCCTTCCTTCCTTCCTTCCTTCCTTTCTATTTTATGTGCATTGATGTTTTGCCTGCATGTATGTCTGTGTGAGGGTGTCAGATCTTGGAGTTACAGACAGTTGTTATCTGCCATGTGGGTACAGGGAATTGAACCCAGGTCCTTCAGAAGAGCAGTCAGTGATCTTAACCACTGAGCCGTCTCTCCAGCCCCTGGTTCCTGGTTTAAGGCCTGGCAGGTCATTGTAGCAGGGAAGGGCTTCCGGTGGTATAGAACAGGTCAGCCTGGGGCAGCAGGGGTGTGAGGCACCAGCTCCTTAACTTGACTGATCAGGGAGCGGAGAGAATGGAACAGAAATACGGCGGGGGGGCGGGGGAGGGGTGTCAAGGGTCTTGCCCTAAACTCTCTCAGGAGGCTGGGGGCAACCTCAGTTCCACCTCTTGGTCATAATGATGGAATTACAAAGCAGCAGGCTTATCCAAAGTGGATCGTGAAAGAAACGGACTAACAGAAGCCCAAGACGGAAGCGGCAGTGCCCTTTGTGACATACTCTTGGAAGATAAACCATTCCTCCTAACGGTTATGGTGACCAGCTTCGATATCCATGGGGGGTAGCTGTGGCTGTGGAAGCCTGTGTACTAGAAAGGGAGGTCCCTGGGGCCATGCTGGAGGCCAGCTGCAGCACCTGCCTTGGGAGTTGCATGCATGGTTCTGTTTTCCACCTAGCCGGGTCTGACTTGGAGATCAGCAGTGGCTCTCACCTGTCAAGGCTCTCAGTTTAGTGCTCTCCATAACAATCTGTCGATGTTCCAACTTTTTAAACAGAGGAGCAACCCAGGTCTAGAGGTGCTGTTTGTCTGAGCCATGCAGCCACTATGTGGCCCAGCAGAAAGTCATTCCCAGGTCTTTTCTGATTTAAAACCTGTGTTCTCTGGGGATATGAGCAATGTGTTGATTTTTATTTTTGTAAATACATTCTACAGTGTGTTTTTTGTCTGTCAGTTTTGTTGCTCATTAAGAGTATCAACATTGTGGCAGCCAGTCACGACTAGGTTCGGGTATGCAGTATTCACATTAATAATCTCCGAGACAGGAGATGTTATAAGATGTTCTAACCACCTAAGACCTTTGTCTGTTCAGTTCTGGACCTTCATCTGTTCAATGGTTGCCTCTCCAAGGCCTCTGATTGACTTGAGTTGCACTGGACATGGATGCTCAGGAGGTCCACCTGTGCACGGGTTTCAGCGGCTTTTTCCTCTTTCTGTGGGGATTCACCTGTCTCCTCCCCTGATGAGAAACTTTCCACTGAAACATTTGTCTGACCGGTCAGAACAGGCCATAGGTGTCCAGCTTGCTGGTGTTGGGCTGTAAACCAAATTTGCCCCAATAAATGGTTCCGGAGATAGAGCCTTAGCCTCAGAGGGAAGAAAGAGCCCGTGCTTTATACCCAAGCACAAAGTTCTGCGGGTTGAATTTAATAAAGGAGCTTTGATTTCCTTTTTCCTTTTGAACAAAGTTCTTCTGGCCCCTGTGTTTGGCTTTGGAAGTGTTGGATGAGTCTGTGTTTCTAATTTCGGGCTGTCTCCCTTTTTCCTCTTTAGAAAGGGGTCACCGCAGGTGGCTCTCTAAAACTCCACGCTGTGACTTTCCAACTTCCTTCTCATCACCACTTTGGTGTCTGCGGGGGACGTTCATACTTATTCTCGCAGCGCTTCTTGGAGTTTCAAAAAAAAAAAAAAAAACCTCGTCGGCTCAAGATAACATTAAAATGATATTTATCAAGAATAGGAATGTTTTCCGTCTCTGTTTCCCTGCATGACTAGGTTTATGGAGTATTGGGGTTTTTGCTTTTGTTTTTTAAGCTCTTACTGTGTGTGTGCGCATGCACATGTCAATGCAGGTGTTTGTGTATATACGTACATGTGCAGAACAGTAGAACGGGGAAGCTGAGAAGGAGATGTGGTAAAGAATTGAGAATGGGCTTTTCAAATGCTTTCCTGCTCCTGGGAAGGGATGGAAGGTTCCTATGTAGAGTGATAATTTCTTTAGCAGCTCCCCTCAGAGGCAGATTCTTTTCTCCATTGGTCTGGGGATGCTCCCTCCTCCTGCTAGCGTTCTAACACTAGATTTTTTTCTTATTGTTCCTGTATCTATGTGAATAATACTTGGATATCTTTGTACCTGCATATACAAAATGTTTCTAGACACTTCCATATTTGTTTTTAGTTACATTCTCATTTTCAATATAAATAGCCATTCTGGGAGAAACGGAATCCTCAGGAAGAGTTGTTGATGCCATTGCTTTGGACGGTTGTTCGGGGCCATTTTAAATCCCCATCTGATTCTCTTTGCCAGGAACACCAAAGGTACATATCTGCCAGAAGGGAAATAGGGTCAGGAAAAGGGAGATAGAGAGATGCATGTCCTGGGGGTGGAACTTCCGTATCATATGGTGAAGCGCCATTTTGCATCCAGACAGAAGGCGCACTGATCCAGAAGCGTGTATGTGCCAAAGGAATGGAGGGAGTCACCTGTTTCACTGGCCTCTTTGCCCTCTCAGAGGTGTGCTCTCACAATAGGCATGCTGGTAACCAGAGCTGTGTGGAGCAGTCAGCTCTGTCCAGCACTGCAGAGGCTCTTCCCTGCGTTGGCACTGGGAATCCTTGTCCCACCTGCCCCACTCCCCCACCGCTGTATCACCTGTGGGTGGGTGGGGTGGTGAGTGGATACTTGTGTGTGGAGGTGTGTGGGGTGTGTGTGTGTGTGTGTCTGTGGTTTGTGTTGGGTGGGGGGGCATGTGTGAGGGGGGTCTGTGGGATGTGCCTGTCTGTGTGTAGTATGTGTGGTTTGTATTAGATGCGGGGGCTCGTGTGTGGTGTGTGTATTGCTGTTTTACTTTCTTCTTTGTATGTAGTAGAACCACTGAACATTATCGTGACTTAAATATATATATTTGCAAATTCTGACTCTGCTTTCCAAAGATAACCTGTTCTTCAATTTAGATGAGACCTGCCGGCCTGTTTGCAATGAGCAGAAAAATTGAAAGTGACAGCGTGCAACTTGGGAAAGACAATGCTAACAGACCCTGGCTTTCGCCTTGGTGCTCTTGGATGGCTTACTCTGTGGGAAAACAGCTGCCATCCTGAGGCTAGTGAGTGCATCACACAGAAGAACTAAGACTTTAGCCAGCATCAGCAGCAGGGAACTTAGCTCTTTGCTCAAAGCTCTGTGAATGGATGTCTCTTCTCCAGCCAGGCCTTCAGATGGCAAGAGTTCCAGACAGAGACTCCACTGTAGTCTCCTGAGAAAGCATGAGGAAGAGATATCAGTGGCTTGGGGGACTAGCCTCCAGCCACCGCCAGGGTATGCAAGAAAACCCATGAAGGTGTCGAGGGCTTAGGAAATATTCTTGTCTATCTGAGGGCTAGACTTTTTTCTGTCTGCAGGGAAAAAATAAGGAAACACTCACACTTTCTGATGGTGATTTACTCTTTTACTTCATCTAGAAAAATCTTTTTTTCTGAAAAATCTCTGTCTCTACATAGATACCTTCCACATTGTTACATTCTCCATACATTCTCCACACAGCCGCATAGCTCTTTTGCAGTTGTAGCTACACGTTTCTTCTCTCTATTCTGTTACATTCCTTCACATTATTACATCATTTATTCGCTCTTTACTCATTCTCTCTTTCATCCACTCTCTCACCTCACTCTCACACGTCTCGGCCCAACTTTGGACAATTATGTGTCACATTTTCTCTCTGCCCATTCAACTACATTCCTCATTCACACACACACCTACACACATTCCCACACTCACTCTTACCTTCTGCCCAGCTCTTCTACCATTCCTTCACATCGTTCATTCTCTTCTTTAGCCAAACTCTGTACAGTTATATGTTACATTTTCAGGGTCCAACCCATTCTCATAACACATGGTAAGTCACACAGATTCTCTTAGGCTAGGAAGGTCACACTGACCTGTGCACATAGCTCTAAGTTAGCGAAGAATCCCAGACAGTAAACAGTTGGCTGAACCTTGAGCAATCAGGGCGCGTGCAGAAAGAGAACTACTGCAGGGAGCTGTATCTCATTGTAAACAGCCTGGCCTTGATTTAGCAATAAACAACGCCTGGGAATTAGTCTTTGTGTATTCTCTGCAGGGGCAGCTTAGTCTGTTTTGAATTGGTTCTGAAGTCTAAAATTAGCTGTCTTTGAGACTGAGAATACTGTTACTTTCCTGTGCCAGTAAAGAAGAATATTCTGGTATTTCTGTTCATTCAGAATTATACAGCTTAAACATAAATCATCTTCCTGACCATCCACAGCTAAACGTGTGCCCAAAAAGTGTAGAACACACCACCGAAGGGCTGTGGAAAGAACCCCACAGCTGTTCTTACTAGGGAGGTATAGCAGTGGCACCCGAGAAAGTTACAGACAGAAAACAACTAGTAATTCACAGTCAATAACCCCACGGCTTTACCAAATGGGGCCCCCCTTAACAGGGAATCATGTGTCTGGTGGGTCAACCTGTTAAACACTAGCTGTCACAACTGTAATTCTCATGGCCCCCTGCAAAGAAATGCCTCAAGCCAGGCAGTGGTAGCACACATCTTTAATCTCAGCACTCAGGAGACGGAAGCAGGTGGATCTCTGAGTTTGAGGCCAGCCTGGTCCACAGAGTGAGTTCCAGAACAGTCAGGGCTACAAAGAGAAACCCTGGCATGAGACCTCCCCCGCCCCCCCAAATGCCTACTCCCTCTAGCCTGATCTAAAATTTCAATTTAGAGAAATTGAAAGATGAGAAATGTTTATGGTTAACAGGTCTCTTAGTTGGGGGCTTTGTGCTCTGCAAAGGCAGGTAGCTTCCACAAGATTGGCTGAAGAGCATCTTAGATTGCCGCGGGTTTCTGATTGCTGTAATGGTCCAAGGCAATGAGCCAGTGATAGATAGGGACTGAAATTTGTAGATACCTGCTACCACTCAGATGTTGTGAAAAATGTGCAGCAGGCTTCTCAAATTAGATAATAACTAAAGGATCACCTGAGCTGCAGAAACAGGCAGTGGAAACTTATTCTTGGAATAGTGATCTGGGAGTCACTTAGATAAGATTCTCTCCTTTTCTACAGTTCAGGTCGGATCCTCAAGGTTTGCTTCGGAGTATTGTTCTCTTTTGGGAGCTCTCGTCATGCTCTTTGTGGCTGGGGTACTTCAGGTCAGTGAACTGTTTTATTCTTGCTTTTGAGCCCAACCTCCAAGACCTCATCCAAGGGGGCTCAGCATGGAATGTGATCAGGAGTCAAGAGTGGAGACAGGCTGCAACTGGGGCTGTCGCCTGGTGTTACTCTTAAAAACAGGCATGTTTATGTATGGGCGTCTTTCCATGTGTACAGACTTCAGAGGTCCCTTTGGGAAAGAAAAGAACCCTGAAGGAGTAAGTAGCTATGCAGAACACTCTCAGGAGGAAGCTTGTTGACCAGCTGGAGGAAGGCATAGGGAGTCTTGTGACTTCTTTGGTTAACAGATGCAGGCAGAGTTTTTGGTACAAACAAGGCACATTTTTAAGTGTGCCTTCAATTTGCCAATGAAAGGCCGGCACCCTAATTTAAAACTGGTTCTGCAAGCATCGTAACTATACTGAGTATGCTCTTTGATGTATGATATTAAGATATCTGTTCCAACCAAGTCTATCAATGTATTATGTTATACGGTCTGCATTTGCTTAAAGGGAAAAGGTCTAGGTGGCTAAGGGCTTTTATATATCTGGTGAGCTCAATGCTACCATTCTTGGGTACTAAGGAACTGTCACTTTCTGTGCTGGCCAGTTTTATGTCAACTTGACACAAGCCAGATCATCAGAGAGGAGGGATGTCCATTGAGAAGACGCCTCCATAAGATGGGGCAAGCTATAGGCAAGCTGGTAGGGCATTTTCTTAATTAGTGATTGGTAGGGGATGGTTCAGCCCTTTGTGGGCTGGTGGTCCTGGGCTCTATAAGAAAGCAGGCCGAGACAGCCATGAGGAGCAAGCCAGTAAGCATCACCCCTCCATGGCCTCTGCATCAGCTCCTGCCTCCAGGATCCTACCCTGTGTGAGTTCGTGTCCTGACTTCCTTCAGTGATGAGCAATGATGAGGAATCATAAGCCAAATAACCCTTTTCCTCCCTGAGTTGCTTAGGTCATAGCAATAGTGACCCTAAGTAAGACAGTTCGGGGACATCACACAGTGACTTTAGAATAGAACCGTTAGAGAAAGGAGAGACCTGGGCAAGATGAGTGTGACACATTCTCATCTAAATAGGCAATCCTTTTTCAAGTATTGTATTTATTTGTTAAGGCTGTCATAATAAAACATAGGCAAGGTGGTAGAAGTGACACAGATTTATTTCCTCATATTTCTAGAGGCTAAAAGTGTTAACTCAAATCATTGGTGATGCTGGCTTCCCCTGAGGCCTGTCCCTGGCTCACAGACAGCCTCCTTTACACCATGTCTTCACCTGGTCTTTCCTTTGTGTGTACCTAGTGTTACGTTGTATATCATTTTCCTGTTATAGGGATGCTGTTAGATGGGACTAAAGCCCAACCAAACGGGTTCACGTTTATTTTAGTCACATTCTCTGAAGTCCTTATCTTCAAATAGAAACACATTCTAAGGTACTGTGAGTTAGGGCTTCAGTATGAGTTTTAGGGTGACACAGACTACCCCACCACTCGCCTTAGGTGTTAGAAGTCCCTGTGAAGCAGGGTTTAAGTCCCTGTGGCAGGGGTAAAATAGAGTGACCTCTAAAGACACTAGGTCCGTTCTTTGCTATTCTGGAAATGAGTTCTGAGTTTCTCTCTGTGGGTTATATGGTGTTAAAGTTAGAAAAACAGAATGCCAGCAGTGATAAAAGGCCCTTTGAATGGCACCCTTATTTACTGTTAAAGAAGCTGAGGGCCAGGGAAGGATTTAACTAGGTTTATAATGAGATCTTTTGGTTTATAACCCAGTTCCACCCACTCTACGACAAATGAGGTCAGAAAACCAGACTCTTTGACCATACTGTGGCCTTAGTCCAACATCCCAGAGATGCTCCACCATCCCAGAGATGCTCCAATGTGAGTGGTGTGCTATTCTTTTCAAGCTCCAAGAAGGGAGCTTGTGATGAGTACCTCACTGGGAATGTGCTAAGAACATTGTGTAATCAAAAGCTTTTTGTCCAAAGGAGGACTTTTTTTTTTTTTTTAAATGCTTTCTTCTTTTTGATCTCCTAAAGGAGGTTGGATTTCTCACCATGAGTTGAGAATCAAGGCAGGTAAGTCTGTAACAGAATGGGGTTCAGCAAGAGATGGTAGTTGAAGTGATCCATGTATGTATTTAATTTGGAATTAAGAGGGGAAATGACTCCCGTGTCTCACTAGTTTTAGAGCTGACAGACAATTGCCATGTTTTACAGTGTCCCATCATCTCGTCGGCATTTCCTTTTGGAATCTGTGCAGCAGTTGTGAGTGGTGGCTTTTCTCTAAATGGAGTGCAATTTGCAGATGTGTGGCTTTAAAAGCCATCTTGAGAACCACACAATCAGATACGAATAAGGCTCTAAAAACCTGTACCTGCTAGGAAGTGACTGTTCACAGGGCCCGGTGAAGACTTCCACCCACTTCTGGGAAGAGGCCCTGTAGCATCCCCACTGGCTTCCTAGTTGGTCTTGCTCTCTTGACAGAGGCCTGATACTTCTTGTGAAGCTGCTAAAAGAATGGCATTTCAGACTTTCTCTAGCCTGAAGCCTGGGTCTGACTGTTAGCACTGGCTACGTGTTACTTATAAAGTAACTTACCTGAATGAATAAACAAGAGCTGTCTCAACATCCAGGAACACTTGGCTGACTTACTGTATCTGTGTTAATCTTGTGGTGGAATATTTGTACTGTAGACCTGTTCTCTGTTTCAACAGATGATCTATTCAACAAAAATTGAGATAGGCTTCTTGTGCTAGGCAGGAAGAAATGAATATTAACCAAGATAATGGTTTCTACTCTCAGGGAATCTGTATCTTAGGGAGGGCGAAAAAAGGCTTTACTACAGTAATTTCAGGTTGAGTGCATGCTGCTTTGAGTAAATTCTCCAAAGGAAGAAATACGATTCTCCAAGATAATGGAGTCAGACCAAAAAAAAAGCCTGCGCTCGGCTTGGAGGATCTGCTGAGGACCTAGTTCCTGGCAAGAATGGAGGGAAAGAATGAGTTAAGTTCACTGGGGAGCCTGGAGAGAGTGTGACAGAAGAAGGGACTTTACCACAGGGAGCAGCTTGTGCAAAGAAGTGACATAATGGAGAGGAGACGACAGCCTGGGTTTTGTCTGGCTCTTGACATTTTTTTTTCTTGTTTTTTTGTTGTGACTTGGACAAACCACTTCAGTTTCCTGGGCTTGGGTCCTTATTTATGCCATGGCTGAATGTGAACCAGAGAATCTGAGTGTTCTTCGAACTCTTATTCGTATAAGTTGCTTACACACTTGCCGTGCACTGGGCAAACCTACAACCCTGAGGAGAGTGAACTGGGGCCATGGGCCTCCAGGAGTCAGGTCCAGCAGTAGAGGTTAACACAGGGAACAGCTGGTCCTGTGTAGTGAGTGCTGTGGGAATGCACAGGCGGGTGGGATAAGTTGGGAGGCTTTACAGAAGAAAACGCTTTCTACCAGAAGCTGAAGAAGTACAGTTAGCCCCAGAATCCTGTGGAAAAGTTGTGTAGTGTCTTAATCCACTCACTGAGACAACGATAGCACCGCTCAGCACTCTAAAGAATCATACTCTTTTCAGATTTACAGCTCCCGGGTTTTCAGGGTAGATCTGAGGTCCGTGCTCCATATCTCCATGTGCTGCATGCCCGAGGAAGTGTAGAAGGGTCCCCGCGCTCTTGTTTGGTGAGCCTACCTGTCAGTAAATGCCCTTTCTAGAACAGGGCTCCTGCCTGTGCTGAACTGCCGTTTTTGAGATATTTGGATGAATTTCAGTTGGAAATCTGAAGAAAACTGAAGGCTCATGAGTGAGATGTTTAAAAATCAGGAGGAATTTTAGTGTTGTCTATTGAGAAAGCGTCTTCAAGAGTCTTTTTGAAGAGCCATGCTAAAGTTACTCATTGTTTGTTTGCTTGCTTTTTTGTTTATTTTGAGCAGAGGCTGACTCTGTAGCCCAAGCTGGTCTTGAACTTGAAGTGATCCTCCTGCGTCAGCCTTCTGAGTGCTGACATGACAGGTGTGAGCTACCACACCTGTCTTAAAGATACTCTCTGTGTGTCCTTGGGTGCCTTTTCCTGGGGAGATGTCAGCAAATGCCCGCCCACCCCAGTGCCTAACAAGAAGGAGACAGTTCAGTGTACCATGTGGTATTTATGATCAGGTGGAATGATCCAACCTGCCCGTAACACCACTGAGTTTTTCAGTTGATGGCAGACTGCCCTTAGAAAGATACATTTTCTTGTGTTGACATCAGTGAAATCATACGTTTAGTTGGAGGTGCTTGGAGGAGTAAGTGTAACTAAGGAGTCCAGGATGTTAGGTTTCCATGACAATCTGATGAAAAGAACAAGTGTCAGTAGGTGCGGTCATTATGTTGCTCAGATCAGTGTTTTAAAATCTGTATGTTCACAAGACATCTGTGGGGCTCCGGTTAACACCGCCTTCCCGAGAATGAACACGTCAGGGTCTCGGTGGGTGCTTAACAATTGCACCAAGAGGTTTCTTGTGCGGAAACAAGTTGAAGGAAGACAAAGACTGTAGATACCTTTTCCGTTTGTTTTCATTCTCTGGCAGCTGTGCTCTGTAGAGGAGGTACAAATGGCGGCAGGAGCCTGAGGCAATCGCTTTACAAGTGAGATGATGGAGCCCAACAGAGCCGGTTTAATTAGCTGGCCTGGATGGCCCGGATGTCGTTTCCTTTCCTCAAGTTGCGCTGCTTCAGGATGCTGCCTGCTCCTCTGTGACTGTGTTGATCTTCACAGCGTCAAAAAGTTTAATAACCGGACCATTGATTTCAGTGTGTGTCTCCCCTCAATTTCATATCTCTCACATTAGTGTGATGGTAGGATTGATGATGTGTTTGATTCTGTTTTGTTTTAAACTTAGGAGAAATGGTGCATCTTATATTCAGTATGAGACAAAGGTTTGATTAGCTGAGATTGCTCCATTTACAGTCATCTGCAGTTCTAAGGAGGGGACATAATCAGGGGGACACCACGATGAGCCAGGGAACTCCAGATTAGCTCTCTGCCTTTATACCAGTTCCTGACAGTTACCCCCAAACACAGTGGGATAATAAGTGAATATTATCTCACCTAAGTTCTTGGGATCAAGTGTTAGGAGGAGGCTCAGCTGGGTGGTTCTGAGTTGGCATTGCCTGGAAGGCTGTGGTTTAGGGTTAGCTGATGCTGCTGTCGCTCAAACGCTGAAGGACCCACAACTGCCCGCGTAAACATCTTCACACCATAGTGACTGGCTTTCTCCAGAGATTCCAGGGACCAAGGCAAGGAAAAAGTCACAGTGCTCTTACGTTTTAGCATCAGAAGTCACCCACTGGCTCTGCTGTACACTCATTGGCCACACAGCCTAGTCCTGGCTCACTGTGAGGTAGGTATCACACAGGGCCTGGGCATCTGGAGGCGAAGGACCGCTGGCCAGCTCTGCCTCCATCACACAGTAGTACCTTCCCAGCATAGCTTCATAGTCTTCATCATATTGGCCGTTTTATGCCCTTACACCATTTCTTAAAATGAAAATCCTCGGTGACCTGTGCCCCATTCTAGCATTTCTGAAATTTTAATGAGTCTGCCGATCCCAGTGTCTGTTGCGAAAGCACAGCTTCTGATTCTGTATGTCTTGGTTCGGTCGGTCGGTCATGAATGTGCCTGAGATTGGGCGTTCTCACTTGCTCCTGGTTTTGTATGTGATGTTCTCAGTGGCCAGGCAGATGGAGCCAGCAGCCCTCCAGTAGCTCGGGCTCCAGGGCCCCTGCGTCCTCTGCGTCATTGGCAGTCCGACGAGCAGTTTGGTGAGAAGGAAGTAGGGGAGCAGAGCCACCTCCTCCGTGAAGTCAGTTCGTTGAGAAGGAGGTGTGTAGCGGAGCGGAGTCCTCACATTTTGAAGTAGCCAGCTTGCTGAGCTGTGAGCGTCTTCCCACAGAAGGTCAAGTTTCAGGCGGCAACAGATGTGTGCTCCAAATGGAAAGGTAATTAGCTTTCAGGACGAGATGGAATGGGACCCAGAGCAGCCCTCAAAATGAGATGCGCCAAAGTTTTATTCAGACTACAGATATCTGCTGCTGTGTCCACAGTCCTCCATTCTCACATTGCTACCCTCTTCCTCTTAGGTACACACACACACACACACACACACACACACACACACACACACACACATATACACACATACACACACATATACACACATACACACACACACACACACACGCATATACACACACGCATATACACACATACACACACATACACACACACACACACACCTTTTGAAACATTAGCAATCAGAAAAATCTCTGGACTCAGACAATGTTTCTCTGGATAAAATTACAGCTAAAATGGTCCCAGGAGAGCCACATTCTTTAAACTGCTTAGGCAGAAGCCAGAATGCTGGCCAGGGCACCTGCCTGTCTTCTCGACTCTGGTGAAACTTCTCTCCCGTGTACTTAACACATCTCTTAAAAGGAACGAGTGCCACGAGAGTGGAGCCGTGTCTCTTTTGTGTCTCTGTACCGCTCTGTTTATCTGTAAGCACAAACACATAGACAGCTGAATGTAACGGAAGAGTGAAGTCAACAGTGGTGGTCGGTGAGAGGGGACTTTGGGCTTATGAATCAAACAGAAAACATGGTGGGCTCCTCGTACCGTGCACAGGGAGCTCTCTTTTTATATCTAGTGTTTCGGAGGGACATACCAAAGCTGGAAGAGACGGTTAGCACCCAGTCCAGTGTCTGCCTTGGATTGCCCCTGCTGCTCTGTAAGGTGGACACTGCGTGGGGTCTCTGCTGTAGAAGATTTGATAGAAGGGACAGCTACTTACAGTGACATAATGGTCATTTCCTGAGGCACTCTACTAAATAGTTTGTCTATATGTCTGGTAGGAATGCAAAAATGCTATAACCACTTTGAAAAAAAAATAGTGTAATGCTTTGTGTAAATCAACGCACCACACGCTGAAATACCACACCAGTTCCACGCCTAAGGATTTGCCCGAGAACAGTGGGATTTAGAGCTACAGAAAGGCCTGCACACAGAAACATTTACAACAGTTTTAGTCAAAATAGAAAAAGATTTGAAAGTGGTGAATGGATAGATTGTGTTACATGCACACAGTGGGCCGCTACTCAGGTAAAAAGAAGGAAGCGTTGATGAATCAGCAAAGTGGATGAAACTTAAATACCCCATGCTAAACAGAAGGAGGCAGCCACATAAGGTTACACGCTGTGCCGTTTTGGTGTTAATCAGTATATCCCCCAAATTATGCCCTCAGATGAGATCAGAGATTGCCTGGGACCTAAGAAGGCCATTGACTACAAAGGACAATATGAAAATTTTGAGAGAGAATAGAAAGTTTCTGCCCCCCCCCTTCTCCCTCCCTCTCTCCCTTCTTCCCCATGAGGAAATAATTCAACATAGCACCTTGTGATCAGGGACCCACGTTTCCCAGGCCCAGTCGGGAAGGAACTGGAGCCTTGGCCTGTCCATGGCAGAGGCTGGGAGGGAGTCAAGCGTTCGCTCTACCTGCTCAGCCTGTGATCTACTGTGCCACCCAGCAGACTGTTCTCCTGCCTCTGGCTGTGGGTGTCCTCGTTAGAAAATGAAGCGGATTTGTTACCCAGCCCATAACCCCCAAACACAGCTTCCGCTCGTGGATTTGCATGTACACGTGCTGTCTTGCCTTTATGTAGGTAGGCATTGGGAAGGCAAAGCAGACTCATTCACGTTTGCAGAGGAGTGCCTTGTAGGTGGCTGCCAGTCAGTCAGCCAGTCAGGGAAAAGCTTCACACTGGCTTCTTGTAGTACAGAACACCTGAGATTCAGTGTGAAGTAGACGTGTGTCAGTTCCTGGTTTTTCACTCCCGTGTTATGTCTTTGGTGAGCTATTCTGCTTTCTTGTCTATAGGCGATCGCAGTTCCTACCATCCTATCTTACTGGGGTTCTAAGGACAGCTTGGGAAGGGGCTTACCCAACCCAGGGAGGAGAGACTGCTTGTGTTACCACACTGGGCTTTCTGCATCATGTCTTAGGTTCGACTTCATCATTTTTTTAGCAACGTGGAGGTCCTAAGCCCAGGGACATTAGCCATCAGCAGTCATGGCACTGGCCAGAGCCATTACACCGCCTGTGGATACTGGTAAATGCTTATGGGTAGGTTTGTGGTTGACTCTTAGGAGAATTAAGCCCTTCACTCTACAATGGTGGTAATGTTCTAAGTAAATCTTCTTCACTTGAGAACATTTATCTTCGCTCGAGAAAATTCCTCCCATTACACTTTCGTATGTCGGATTTGCAAAACAGCAGCTAGTTTTAATGCAGAGACAATTAGCAAAGTGTCAACTGTCAAGCATAGCCAAGACAGTAGAATTGGTTCCTGTTTCTCATGAGCTCGAATCCCTCCTCACTATGCTCATGTGTTCTGTGTGCCTTGACCCAGTTTTCCTCTCTAACCTTTGCCTCCCGGTATAAGTGGTCAGTTAGATTTAGGATACTAATGTGTCCTGTCTGGCCCTTGGACCATTGGGTATCCTATTTTGCCATCTGAAAGGGCGTAATTTGAGTTTGAAAGTGAGCATGCTATTTTCCAGTCTGTAGAAAATATATGTGTTATATCTCTGTGTGGGCAAGAAAGCACACGCTGTTTTAGGTGATAAGGATTTCCCTGCTGCCCGAGGCAGAATTACCATCTTCTCAAATAGTTTTAGAACCTGATAATTAAAGAAACTGGAGCCAAGACAACGGGTCATAGTGGGAGATGACAAGGACAAGATCCCAACGCCAGCCCAGAGCTGTTTCCCCTAGCCCCCGGGCACACTCTGCTTTGTGTGGGTTATTTAATAAATTCATTTCACAACCCATAGAGCGCAGTAGGAAACAATGCAATTACTGAACCATAGGAACACACAGCTGCCAACATCTTGTTGATTCAGAATTGTCCAAACACTTCCATGTGGGGGCGGGACTGATGCGATTTGCTGGTTCAACAGTTGACATTGATAAATTGGAGTTTCGTTTCCTCTGCCTTCTGTTGGAGGTACTAATGAGCATTGAAAGGCTAGAGAAACAGAGAGGGAAGGGAGGCTCTCGCCTCATCTGCATACTAAGTAATTGAGCCCAGGAAACTCGACACCAGGAGGTAATAGGTGGACATATTTGAAGCCACTAATAAAAGCCAAATAAAACTAGTCTTGTGAAATATTGATTCTACTTGCACATTGTGTGGTCTAGAGTCTTTATCCTTAGGAGAGAGCATGGCTTTTCCTTATATTCTTTCATGTTTCGTGAAATGCTCTTTTATGTTAAATGGGGCACTGTGCCAAGATTCCTTGGCTTCTGGAAAATGGTCTTTTAAGGTCTCTCCTAAGCTCTGTTTTTTTTTTTTTTTTTTTTTTTTTCACTTCTGTGGCATAAGAATTTGGCTGAGACAATCTGCACCCCCCCCTCCCCCCAGGCGTCTGTTTTGTACAACATTCAGTTTCTCCTTCGTTCAACAAGTGTATGATGTGCCAGAAATAAAGGAGGTGGCCATCTGGAGCATCCCCGGGCCGGTCTCAAGAGCTGCCATTGCTAGGTGATGTGCTGGAGGAGCATTTGTAGGTTGATTCCTGAAATAGAACAGTAGGGGCTGGCCACAGGAGGAGGCCCAGAGAACCAAGCTGTGTGTCCCTCACAGATAGAGGCTGGCTACAGGAAGAAACCCCTGGGAACTGTGCTGTGTCCCTCACAGATAGAGGCTGGCCACGGGAAGAGCTCTGGGGAACTGAACTGTGTGTGTGTCTCACAGGTCGAGGCTAGCCACGGGAAGAGCTCTGGGGAACTGAACTGTGTGTGTGTCTCACAGGTCGAGGCTGGCCACGGGAAGAGCTCTGGGGAACTGAACTGTGTGTGTGTCTCACAGGTCGAGGTTAGCCACGGGAAGAGCCCCCAGAGAATTGTGCTGTGTGCTTTGCAGGCTTCCTGAGCTCTTTTCTGTATGGGAGGGATTGCGAGTGTGCCCTAAAACATGGGGTTTGCAAAGATGAGAAACATGGAGAGAAAGTGGGTGATTGACAGAGGCTGGAGCAAACGAGATTGACACAGATCTGACATGCAAGGCTTAAAATGTTTAAATGGGAAAAAAAAATTTTTAAATCTAATTTTATATTTTCCTTCGTAAATAGAGGCTTTGGACCACTAATGAACTTAAACACACCTTCATGGAATCAACTATTTTAATCAAATTGTTAAAACTATGGAGCAGGTTTTCTGTTCTCATCATTTCCCCATGAGGTAATTGATATTCACAGATCCGGGTTTGTGTTTCTCTCTGAACTAATTTGGGCTGGGGTGGAGCTCACTGGGGGAGAGCTGGGCTCTCCATCTCTGTAGGTTCCTACCTGCCTCTAGAAAGCTGCTCTGTGCACACGGCACTCTTGTCTTCATTATTTGCCAGCCCCTAATTTGTGCCTTGAGTTTCTGTCATGTTACTTGAGGTCTTCTTACCTCCCAGCTTCCTTCAATCATTTTGATTTTTTTTTTAATCCAGCAAATCTTATGTTCACAAAGGCTCAAGTGTGAAGATTCACCTGACTTTAAAGGATGAAATCTTCTGGGATAAAGTCCCTCTGTGATCTGAGTTTATTCTCACTTTCTAAAACTCTCCATAAATCCGGATATATCCCGGCAAGAGATTTCTTCTCCTCTCTTTTTCTCACAAAGGCAAATCCCTGCTAAACATGAACAGAGAGGTGTTGGCGTTGATCTTTTCTTTATAGGAACGGTCTCTTGGGCTGTGGCTAGGATGTCCTCAGGAGAAAGGAATCAGGCGTATAATTTTGCTTTAATATTTTTCATCTGTCAGCTCATTCATTCACAAACAGATAATTAAAATACCTATTGCATTTTATCTATCTGTCTGTCTGTCTGTCTATATGAATGTGATTATATTGCCCAAGCTAGCCTTAAATTTGGCTCAGTGATCTCCCTGATTCAGCTTTCTAAATAGCTGGACTATAGGATTTTGCTACCATGCCTACCTCATGGTTTGAAAGTAAACCAGATTCATGTTGATGTGATTTTAATTAAAGTTGAGCCTGTTCTAAAGAGAATTTCAAAGTAATCTTGACTTTATCTTAAATGTGTTTTGTTAAAGCCATTTGGGAAAACTTAGGATATTCAGTTTGGAAATTCAGATATGAAAATTGACTTTAATTTTGAATGCATACTTACAGTGTGTCAGCTATGACTCCTTTCACACTGTTACACCCTGTCATAGCGGCTGGGTAGAGACTTCTGGAAAGCAGCAGGCGGCTGGATGTGGCCATCAGTGTGATGGCCAGACTTCCCTGGGAAGGATTTAGATTTTCACACAGACAGTCGCCTCAGCACTCTATCAGTTGACTCAGGGTATCGGAGTCCTGGCTGAAAAATTAAGAGAGGACTTTTGTCTACTCTTGACTCCGGCACTTTCTAGCCACGTGACCTTCAGTTAAAGACTCCATGGCCTTCCGTGTTCTCATCTGTAGGACAAAGCCATTAGCCAAGATGCTCTGTGGGTGAATGGGAGTGAGGCACTCCTGCCTTCAGATTTAGCCCTTAAAAAAGCAAAAAAAAAAAAAAAAAAAAACAAAACCCATAAAACATAGGGGGCTACCCACAGCCACAGGTAAAGGTGCTGGCTCAACAGGGATGCTCCAGTCTTCATCCCATTTTTGTTCCCCTCCTTTTCGAGACCTTTATGGTCTCCATCACTCTGAGAGCACCTTCTGTGTCTCGGACTTTATTGTCACCAATCCCAAGTCCTTGCCTTGGCTTTTTCGTCTGTTAGGATAACATCAAGGTTATTCAGAACATGTAGAACATGTTCTGAATAACATTCAGAAGATGTATCAAGAGACATATCAAGAAAAAGTCCATTTGCAAGTCTCCATTCTAGTTCTGAATTCTCTTTCGCTCTGTCAAGGCTGGTGTGTGAGCTGGGTGTGGTGTCTCCTTACACCTGTAATCCCAGCCCTGGGAGCCACTGCTTAACCTTCCTAAGGCTGCGACCCTTTAATACAGTTAGTTCCTCATGTTATGGTGACCCCCCCCTCCACCATAAAATTATTTCGTTGCTACTTCACAACTGTAATTTTGCTACTGTGATGAATCATAATATAAATACTGATATGCAGGATATCTGATATGTGACCGCTGTGAAGGGGTTATTCGATCCCCAAGGGGGCCTCGACCCAGCAGTTGAGAACTGAATCAGGAAGACTGCTATGAGTTTGAGGCGAGTCTGAGCCACAAACCCTGCTGTGGGATGGTCTTTCTGCACACTATGAATGTGTGTTGCTCTCATTGGTTGATAAATAAAGCTGTTTGGCCAATGGCGAGGCAGAATAAGGTTAGGTGGTACATTCAAACTGAAGATGGAGATGAAGATGGGTGGAATCAGAGAGACATGATCGAGCTGTCAGAGAGAGATGATCCAGCTGCCAAGGAGGAGCAAGATGCCAGCAGACTGGTAACACCATGGCCACATGGCAAAATATAGATGAATAGAAATGGGTTAATTTAAGATGTAATAGCTAGCTAGCAATAAGCTTGAGCCATAAACCAAATAGTTTGTAATTAATATTAAGCCTCTGACTGGTTATTTGGGTATTGGGAGGTGGGGAGAGAAACTTCTGTCTCCAAAACCCTGTCCAAAAGAAAAGAAAAGAAAAAAAAAAGACTTCTGGCATCCATGAGCTTTTAAATACATACACTGAGGCCCACATATGAACACATAAAATAAAACAATAATTCTTAAAACAAAGAGTAAATGACTCTAGGATGTCCTGAACTTTCCTCTTCAACTAAATTTAGAACTTACTTCTATCAAGAGCAAGGAGTTTAGGTATATCCACCACCCACTTTCTCCGGGACCGGTACTGTTTGGTATTTTTTGGCACATTTGTTTCTTGGTAGGTTTACATCTAGAAACGTGGTGGATAATAAATTAAAAAATCAGATCACATATTCCCAGGTAAAAGCATTGCCAGTGGTGCCTAGACTCAGAGCGGCCACTGTTTTGCAAGTGAGTAATAATAACCATCTTAACCCGGACATAGCGAATTAGAAGCTACCTGTGAGGACGGGAAAGGAAGGAAGAGAGAAACTGAAGAAAATCATCCACGCATCTCTGTGATGTTCAGGGCGTCCTGTCTACCTCTCCCATCCTCTGGCCTCTTAGCTGGTGTCCCGCCTTAATACCAGTTCATTCCCAGATGCTCACTTCTGATTCCATAAACTTCCCCACCAGGGCAGGTGTTCTCTGCCACTGTGAGAGTGTTACACTCCAGCTGAACACATTTGGGGGATTACATGGTAATTAGCATTTTAACTTCCACGAGACAGCTTTCCATTTTCTTAATTGTGGACTTAATTGGTAGGATTTCAGGCAAGATGAAGGGGGTAAAACCAGAACATTCAGCTTAAAAAAAAAAGAAAAAAAAATCTCATCTGCAGGCTTAGGCTTAATCCTCCTGGCTTGCCAGTGGGTTCTCAGTGTCTTTCATTTCGGGCCCTCTGGCCTGTGAAAGGTTGGGTGACTCTGGTCTCCTCAGGCAGCAGTGGGGCTGTGCGGAGGACTGTGAGGAATGAGAGGGGCAGGGTAGAAAGTCCACACCACTCACTGATGTGAGCTGTTTGTGAGCAAAGTGTTTTCTTTGGGGTCCGACACTTGGGTTCAAACACCAGATCCACAGAACATGTAACTTGAGCGACCATTTAGCCTCAAGTGTATCCCATTTCTTCACATCAACAGGGCTATCATGAAGACAGTGGTAATATAAAAATACCCTTTGGGCCCTTAATAAGTGGACGGTCAATAAGAGTTCAGCAATGGACGGACAGTGACAGTAATATCTGGGGGCAGCAGTGTCGTCCAGAGAGACGTGTGTACGTTGTTACTTGCAGGGTACATGTTGCGAGACTTACCCTTTGTCCGGTGGCCCGGTGGGGGTGGACAGCAGGTGATCTGGATATGGCTCTCTCCGTATGTGCAAATACAGCCAAAGGAGCTGGTTAAAGGGTGGTGGGCTTTGCCTGGGCAGCCTGGGGCAGGATGCTGGAGGGAGACCCGCGGTTATGAGACATGCACACTTTTATCGGCAGCCATGCATCGTCTGGCTGAGGTGACGATCAGTACCAGAAGGGAAAGGTGATATATCATTCATCGCCTGGAGATGGCTGTAAATCTAGTGCCTATTCTTTTCTTTCTAACCACTCCAAAGAAACTTCCAGTGTGTCCTTATCCTGCAGCACCAGGCATCATCTTTGGATTCAGAAGGCCTCTTGGAGAGGTCTGAAATGACCATTTCAGGAGTCAGGACCAGGTCGGGAGTCACAGGGCCATTGGGTCTGCTCCGTTTCATACTGTATCAGGTACACAGCATCAGTTAGATGGCTCTGTTTTCTGATGGACAGTGTGTTCACTAGCACGCCTGAGTGTTAGAGAAATAATCTGTCAGAAGAGTCTGCACTTTAGTCCATGTGTCTGACTTCTACAAATACTTTTTTTTTTTGGTTTTTCGAGACAGGGTTTCTCGAGACAGGGTCTCTCTGTGTAGCTTTGCACCTTTCCTGGAACTCACTCTGTAGCCCAGGCTGGCCTCAAACTCACAGAGATCTGCCTGCCTCTGCCTCCCGAGTGCTGAGATTAAAGGTGTGTGCCACCACCGCCCGGCTACAAATATATTTTTAATAGTTGTATTTTTTTAAATGGAAAATTCAACAAAATTAGTCCTAGGAAAGAAAGTGTGGATAGAATTCAGCCACTTGAACTTCGGCAAGAGCCTTAGGTTTTTGCTAAGTACTGTTCTTGTATAATGTACTCGGGGTCTAAGGGGTCAGTGTCCACTTAGGGCTGGGGATATGGCTTGATGCTAGAGCACTTGCCTAGCATGCTCAAGACCCTAGGTTCAATCTCTAAAGCCATCACAAAATAATGAATAAACATTTGTTTTAATATCCTGACACACTGGATAGGTTGTAATAGACCCTTATATATGAAGAGCTGTCATGTGTATTTACATATTTATCTTGGAGGTGACTTTTTAAACCATCAAGACTATATTACCTAATCATAATTTTTTAATGTATACCCACTATGTCCGAGACACAAAGAGCTGGCTTTCTGTATCATCTAATCATTTGCCATTCTCTTTCTCAATCATCTTTGTGACTCAGGCGTTGAATTCCAAGAGTGGCTTCTTGGGTAGCTCCTGTGTCACATCCCCTCTCTTCTCGTTCATTTCATTACCCATTTTCCTCATGTCCTTTTTCCTGGGGTCTCAGCCGTACTAATTTTCTACACCACTTACAACCAACCAGCAACAACTTCCTTCTTGGTGCTCCACCTTAATTAGCAGCATGCTGGCCTTATTTACACACACTGTCATTGTTTGTTGATTTATGTTTTGCACTGGATGCGGAAGTGAGGACTTGGCACCCAGCAGGCAAGTTCTCCACCAGTGAGCTTTGTTTCGGTTTTATTTTTATTTCGAGACAGAGTCACACTAAAATGCTCAGGCAGGCCTTGAACCAGCATTCCTCTTGGCCAGCTTCCTGACCCATGCCAATCAGCTTGACCAAATTAATTTTTTAAAAAAGATCTGTGTCTGTGTGTATGTCTTTATGTAGATACATGCACCTGTGGGCAGGTGCCTGAATGGGCCACAAGAAGGTGTCAGACCCTCTGGAGTTGGGCTTATAGTGTGGTTGTGAGCTGCTGGAAAGTGAAATTAGCTCACCCGGAAGAGCAGCATTGGCTTTGAACAGCTAAACCTTCTCTCCAGCCAGCCCAGATTATTATTTTTTTAAACACAGCATCTCTCTCCCATTCTTTTAACACATCACATGTTTTATTCATAGACTCTTGCAAGTCAGAGAACATGCCAGACCATTTAGTCCGGGCAGTTAATTGGCAGTTAAAAAGAAGCAGAGGGGTGTGTAGGGAAAGGGACACCACTCCTGGTAGGGCCTGGCTGGGCCTCAGGTGTCTCACCAGGGCTTGTCTGTAGAGCGTTGGCTGAAGGGCCTGCTGTGCCAGATGCTGGGCTCCGCCTTGGAATGTCTGGATATGGGTAGAAGTAGTTGAACAAGGGAGGGGAGCTGGCCAGAAGAAAGTCTTTTAGAAAGTCCTGAAGTGATTAGAGGTAGGGAATTTGGGGACCCTCCTCCCACAGTGCTCTGTGTAGGGTAGATCTTTCGTAAGTAGCATTGATGTCGTTTTTCTGCTGAAGGCCAGCCACGGGCAGAATCAAGAAGTAGGTAGCTTGGTATGATGTGGTGATTTGCAAACTGATTTCTCTGGGAAAAGAAAAGAAAGAAAGAGAAAGGGGGAAGAGAGGGAGAGAGGGGGAGAGAGAGAGAGAGAGAGAGAGAGAGAGAGAGAGAGAGAGAGAGAGACTGACTCTAACCAATTGTGGGGCTACGACTTCAAATGGACACCTCAGGGGAAGCCTGTGCTATGACAGTTGGGAGTGGTGGAGGTGCCCAGATTGTAAGCATTGCAACTCGGATGGAAAGGGATCCTGGCAGTTGGGAGCCAAGGAATACCACAAAGTCACCCTAAGCTGCTTACAGCCCTGTTCCAGGGAAAGGTTTTCCCAGTGCAAGTGTAACAGCTCTGCTCCAGCAGGGGAGGGTTTCCCCAGAGAAGTTGTTACAGCTCTGCCCTGCTCCTGAGAAGTGTTACAGCTCTGCTCAGCTTGAGATTTATTGGGAAGGAAAAATTCAGGAGGTTGGCTCCCTCTGGTGAGAAGCGGCAGCCAAGTGTACAGGGTACAGAGTTTATATAGGGTTTCTTGTGTGTGGGGGGTGGGGTGGGGGGTAGAGCTTTACAGGGTGGTTTGGGATTGGTGGATTTTTGTGGCCTGATTCTGGGTCAAGCTCAGGGATAGGTGGGATTCTGTGCTCAGGGATTGGTGGGACTTCAGTCCTTGGTCCTGGAGTCAAATCAGAGTTAGGGTGTTTTTTCTTGGCCCCTTTTTATCCTACATTCCCCCCTTTTTTGTTTATTAAACAGTGGGAGATTGGGAGGGTGATGATGTTATTAGACTATTATTGCCAGGCTACTTTTCCATCTGAGCTGCAATGCTTACATTTCATCATCTGCATCCATCCTCACTCAGCTGGCTCCATGGGAGGCCTGGCGCTGGGCGCTGTTTGGAAACCATATTGCTGTATAAAGCCAGTGTTCTAGATTCAGAACTCTGTTAGTCACCTTAGGCAAACTCCATAACCACTAAGCCCAACTTTCTTCAAGCTAAGGGTCAAATAGGGTCAATGTCAGATGGTATGTAATATGCCTGAGCCATGCAAAGTACACTGTAAGCTCCTCCATGGCCAGGTGGTGGCAGCACATGCCTTTAATCTCAGCCCTTGGGAGGCAGAGGCAGGTGGATCTCTGTGAGTTCGAGGCCAATCTGGTCTATAGAGAGAGTTCCAGGACAACCAGGGCTGTTACACAGAGGAACCTTGTCTCCAAAAACAAAAACACAAAACCAAAACTCTCTGCCTTTTCTTCATCTTTCTGCTCACATGCCTTCTTCAGGAGCCTGGGGGTGGGAGGGCAAGGTGGGGAGGGAGGGTGGTGTGTGGCTCTGGCACCAGCACTCTGCAGACACTCAGCTCTCCAGGAAAACTCAGAGCCACAATGTGCCCGTTAGCTTGGGTTAGTCTGTCTGGCTCAAGATCATTCCCTCAGGAAGCTAGAGCTTCTAGCAGAGAGGCTCAGTCCTCAACCCCAGCTGCCCTGCACAACCCATAGGCAAGGAAATTTCGTGAGGCCGTGAAGAAAGGTGGTTTGCCTTCTGTCCTTGCTGTGTGGAGTGTCGTCCAGGCATTTATGCAAAAAATACAGTGGGCACATGTTCTGATGTCCTCCTGTTCTGCAAACTTGTATTCCCAAACCATTGTCACTTGTTGGAAAGATGGGACCATGGGCAGTTGTCCCAAAACCGTTGAACTTAGAGCCAGAAAACTAGCAAAAGCAATTAGCAGTACTAACAAATAAATATCACCACACCAACATAGAACTTTACCTTTAAAAGTTGGTTGAAGGTTCGGGAGGCAGACACAGTTGGATCTCTGTAAGTTCAAGACCAACCTGGTCTATGCATTGAGTTCCTGGCCTAGTCAGAATAACATACTATGATCCTATCTTTTTAGTACACAGACACACAGGCACACACACTCATACATGCACACATGATACACACACACATACACACACACACACACACACACACACAATTTCCATACAATAAGGACTGTTGGGAAAAGATTTAGATGTTGGAATTTGGTGAGAAGGACAAAATGCAGGAAAACCGCAGAATGAATAGAAAGGGAATCAGTTCCCTGAGCATCACGTGCAGTCTGGCTAGGGGGACCATGGGAGTCACTCCCTGGGGTGCTGTGTTCTGCTGTGTCTGAGTGCATTTTGTTTACCGTTATGCCTTGGTTGTACAAAATGGTAGCGTTTTGAGAAAGTTACGTATGGAACAGCTGTACTTGAAGTGTGTTAACGTAACTCCCCAGCTCTCCAGTCCTGTACACGTCAGGTCATGTAACAAGACAGGCTGTCTGTAGAACACAGTGCCCAACTCCTAAGAACACAGGGGACACAGAACAGAAGTCTCCATCCTGATGACATCCATGGTTTTTTTTTCACACCCTAAATCTCATAAATTACCATCCTGTACCAAGTTCTGTGCATGGAGAGAAAGGTGGGAGATGGCTAGGAGGCAAAGGCTGTTAAAGGGGGTAGAGGTGGCATGATTTCAGTAGTCAAGGATGCGGGGCAAAACAAAAAGTAAAAACAAAAGAGAGTGTGAGAAAAAAACTGGGGGGGGGCGTCGACTACCCAAGCCAGTGTTTGGTTGGGTGGCGTGTTTTGGGGGAGCCCTTTCTGGGACAGGAACTCATGGGCAACATGAGGAGCAGTCTAGACAAGGGATGAAGTGAGGTCTTGGCTGCAAGGTTGGGTGCACGGCCAGAGGACTTGGTGCAGGCTGCGGACGTGAGCGGAGCCTGTCCTTAAGCCCCATTGTGGGTGATGCCAACTAGGAGGCATTGCCACTGTCCCTGGGGACATGTGAGGTCCTAGCTGGTTGGTGACGGGGACACCCAACAAATAGTGGGGTCTGTGGGGAAGGCCAGACGTTTTAGAGACAGGAAGGATGTCAAATGGTTGACATCTGAATTGATGGTGTGTCCAGCTCTGATGTACCCACGTGGTGATGACAGGTGTGCCGTTTTCAGTGGTGACTACGACTGGGAAGCTAGCTGGATTTAAACACTTCAGAAGCCTGTGAAGGAGGCAGACGCTGGCCACACCTGATGCCTGCAACTGGTCTGTATTGGGCAGGACGGGCAGTTCCCAGGCCACTCACTGTTGGGTGCTCTCTTGAAGCAGAATGGAAGGGCCTTGTTCTTGGCCCCAGGTGGGAAGGTGGTGTTGCGTGGAGCTCCATTCCCTGCTCAAGTGTTGGTTTAAGGACTGGGGCATGGTGTTTTAGGTAGGAAATTAGGTGCAGTGTTTTGGCCACGTAAAGTCAGTGGGCAGGATACAGCTAAGACCCGCTAAGTAATGTCTGGTTTTTTTTTCCCCCCCTCATTTCTTTCTCTCCCTTCTCTTTCCTTCTTTTCCTCTTCCTCCCTCTCTCCTTCATCTTCATTGGAAGATAGGGCTCACTTCCAACCTAAATGAGGGGATGACGTTGGACTCCTGGTCCTCCTGCCTCCCTCACCGCCTTGCCTCAGGGCTGTGATGTCCAGTGTGGGCGACCAGGCCCAGCTGATTGTTTCTTCTTACAGGGGGCCTTCTAATTATTTTTAAGTCTTAATTTATCCCTTCCCTTCTCCGACCTTATTTTGACCTCATCCCTAGGTATTACTCCTCCAGACAGAGTGAAGGAGGAAATGGATGGCCAAGCCTGCCCTTGTCATAGTGAGTTGCTGGAAGGTTGGGGTCGCAGTCTGAGGCTATTGTTCTGGTGTCTTTCTGTCACGTCACACAGTTAATGCTAAATTCTGTGCCTGTGCTCATCTGGGGTTCCTTGGAGTGTAGTCCTTGACTGGCAGCCTCTGCCGCCTAGGAAATTACTAGAAATGTAAATTATCCAGACCCACCAAAGCAGATAGTATAGGTACAGGCCCAGCAAGTCAGATCTTAACAAATTCTCCAGCACAACCACGTGGCATATGCCAGAGTTCATGCAGCGGAAGGGAAGGGAATTGATTGAATAGATAGAAAAAAAAGTTAATATATATACTGAAAAGAACCCCACATGTTCAGTTCATGCTAAAAGTCAGTGTTGTTAATTGACCCAGAGTGGTTTGAATGGAATCATATTCTACAAAGAAATTTCTATTTTCCCAGTTCTAGAGATGGTACTGGGAGCTTTATGTACCTTTCAGTCAAGTCTGGCGGGAGCCATGTCACATGGGTGGTATTATCCCCGTTTTTTGAGAAATGAAGTTTCAGAAGCCAGCAATGGCTGGGGAGAAGCCAGTAACGTGCTTTGCACCCACGGAGCTGAGTCCAGATCCCCTGGGCCCACGTAGAAAACCAGGTGTGGCGGGCTGCACATCTCTGACTCCAGCACTGGGGAGCCGGAGACAGGTGGGTCTTGGTAGCTCACCAGCCAGCTGATGGGTTAAGTTCATAGACAGCAGGAGAACCCTGTCTCAATGGATTTAAGGTGGAGAGTGCCTGGGGAGAACAGCTGACATTAACCTCTGCCCTCTACACACATGCACCTGCACACACAGTAGCCCCCCCACATGCACCTGCACACACAGTAGTCCCCCCACACATGCACCTGCACACACAGTAGCCCACACACACATGCACCTGCACACACAGTAGCCCCCCCACATGCACCTGCACACACAGTAGCCCCCACACACATGCACCTGCACACACAGTAGCCCCACACACATGCACCTGCACACACAGCCCCCACACATGCACCTGCACACACAGTAGCCTCACACACATGCACCTGCACACACAGTAGCCCCCACACACATGCACCTGCACACACAGCCCCCACACACATGCACCTGCACACACAGTAGCACCCAATGCAGTCAAATAGCTTATCCAAATGCTGCAAAGCTCGTAAAATGTGAGGCTTGTCTGTATTCCTGAATTCAGAACATAAGGATGACACCGTCTACGTTATCTGTTGGGCATCTTCCCTTGGTCCTTGGTCCCTTTTCGTCCTGATACTGTGGAGTTTTATCAGTGATGTGTGACGTCCCATTAAAGAGGGGTTGCTGCAAACTTAATGCAGGTGTCAGGGATTCACCAGCACGAAGCAGTGTCCTGACCCATTTTCAAAACATATCAGTAAAATCAGGTATGAATTCTACAAAATTATGTCAAACCTTCAGGCACTTTTAGGCTCCTCTTCATTGGGTTCCAGCCTGTGCAACTGTAAGGATAAGTTAGGAAGGGGCGCCCTCCAGTGGAGAGTAAGGAAAATGCGCCCTCCGGTGGCTAGAACAAGAATTGTCAGTGTTTTTTTGCTGGAGAATTTCTCATCAGTCCCCTTCCTCTCCCTTCCAAGTCCAAAAATTTCAAGACTGAGTTTTTATCTGTAACTTTTATAAAAAGACATGGATCTGGGTAATTTTGTCACTATCTTGGAAATTGGATTTCTGCATCGCAATTAGACCACACCAGGGGTTATATCCTTCAGTGACTTTTCTCAACCCTGTAATCATTTTCCTACCTCACTGTAAAATCTAATCTGAATAGGCTCTTTGAAAGGTATGCGGTGTGAAGCTGCATGCCTGTGTTTAATCCTGTGGGTCAAAAATCCAGCTCCTGGGCTGCTGATAGCTTTGGAAATTAGACCTGTGTGGATCTCGATGACTCAGGTTTCAGGGTTGGCGCTGTAACTGTGCCATCACCACAGGCCATCACTGTGCTGCCAATCCACACACGTGATCCTCCTTGACCCACCTACAGGGTGGAGTGTTTTGCCAGTTCTCTTGGAGGACTCTCGGCGTAAGCACTCCGTCCAGGCGTAAGATGGGTTTGCCGCTCTCTGGTTGGTGAAGGAGATAAAGATGTAAACAACTAAGCATCAGAGAAATGTTAGCAAAATACGTTTTTTTTCTTTTAAGGTGAAATGGATACTTGGGAAGTTGGCGGTAGGAGTGATTCAGAGTTGCGACGAATGAAACATGCTCTGTTTCTCCTGAAACATTGTGATCACAGTTGTGCTTCCAAAAGTCTCTCTTCAACTGTACCTCCGGTGATGCAAAGAGTCCCTGCTCTGCTCTTGCAGACTTTAGAGTTTTCTGGTAGAAAACCCAGTCTTGATTCTGTGCAGTTAAACTTTGATTTGAAGTTGGGGGAGAAAAATCTCAATATTGACAGTTTGAAACACACAATTTCCTTGAAGGTTATGTTTCTGCTCTTTGGAGGTGAGACACAGAGACTCAAAAGTTTTACACACACACACACACACACACACACACACACACAGAGAGAGCTGAATAGCATCTTGTGGTTGTAAAGGTCAAGAGCTCTGGGTCGCAAGTCAGAGAGACTCTGGAATTCCGCTCCCAGCACCCTTTGCTCTAGGCTTCTGTTCTCTGATCTGTACGGTGGCAGGTGCGGTAATAATACCGGGAGTCAAATTTGGTTCCGTAAACATGACTCGTCTATTCTTTGTGTGGACAACACACCTGTATATTAAGCTTCACTCCCCAGATCTCCAGCTTTTGCTGGGTTTTCGGATGACAGGAGTGTTAAAGGGGCAGTGGGTACTTGCTCCTTTCCGAGCCACTGATGGTTGGCATCTAGCCAGAACGGTGGCCGCAACTCTTTATCCATTGGGGAGTGCAGGGCAGAGAAGCCAGTGTCTAATGCCACCTCCCATGTAAATATCAGGAGGGTGGCCATCCGGTTGGCCTTTGCTTTCATGGGGGCAGGTGTGGATTTGAGATACAGCAATCCATCGCCTTCTTCAGATGATCTCCCTGCGCCTCTAACATACACGCCTGCACCTCCGTAGGGGGCATTGCTCTTGTTTCCTGTAGTCTGACATCCTTTGATGCAAGCATCATCAAGCTCAAACAATGAAGTATGTCTTGTTCCTGGTATTGAACATAATCGTCAGGTAGCTGATTCTGTCGTGAGAAGAATAATTCTGTTCTTCGTTATCAGTCAGAATGCAGGCACCTTTTCCTGTGACGGCTTGCCTCGGGAGCTTGTCTGACCCCACCCCACCCCCACCCCCCTTAGCTTGTAGTTGTGGGTGTGCATGGACTGGTGTGAACTTAAGTATGACGCATTCCAGCTTTATTCAGTGGAGAATCTTGAAGCACATTCACTTAATCAGTTCTGTTTTCAAATAGCAGAAACTTAGGATATTGTTTTGTTTAGAAACAAGTAAGGAATATTAGTATTTGAGATATTACTAAATGAAAGTAAAGCGGGGTATTTATTAATAAATCATGTGGAAACCATTAAATATATAATTATTAACACTTAAAAACTGCCCCCCCACAGGAATGATGTTTATTTCCCTGGGTAATAAGGACTTGTTGGCACGCTTGTATACACAGTCTAGACATAACTGAAATCCTTTGTTTACCCTCTGTAGATGCCCCCTGGTGCCTTTTTTAACCTTTGAGCCCAGCGTTGTAAAACACACACTGGCAACTTGGTGAGAACCCCAGATGACGTATCTGTCCTTCCTTCTTTCACAATAATGATGGAGACCACGTTAGTTTTCAGTCTGAGGTCAAAGAGCTGGGTGAGTGTGCTTGCCGCCCTGGCCTTCCCACACAGCCGCCAGGAGCCTTGTGCCTTCACCTGCTCGGTGAGGACCACACTGTTTTCCCTAGGCCCAGAGCATAAGTGGGAAGGTCCCAGCCTGTCATACAGTAGTATTATTGACTGAAGCCTGATTAGCAAATTCATTTCCCCCTTGACGTCACCTGGGCTCCTAAAAATCTTAGCATCACAGCCCGCTGCTCCTCCTTTCTCAGAATCCCGTTCTTCCCTGGCATGTGAAACTTAATTCATTCCTTTTTGCTTTTTAAATCGCAATTTCAGCAAATGGGAGCTGACAACCCATATTCTGCAACAGGGCTTTACGCCTCAGAAATCCATTCTCTAGCATGCTGCCTCTCTGGGTAGAGCTTCTCTTAGCCTCGGGTCTGTGTTGATGGAGCTGTGTGCTTCACACTAGGCTTTTCTTTTCTCTGTTATAAAAGCCAAGTTACGAATCAGAAGGCATCTAGAACAGAGGTTCTCAACCTTCCTAATGCTGAGACCCTTTAATACAGTCCCTCATGTCGCGGTGACCCCCAGCCATAAAATTATTTTCATTGCTAATTCATAACTCTAATCTTGCTACTGTTATGGATCATAATGCAAATATCTGTGTTTTCTCATGGTCTCAGGCGACCCCGGTGCAAGGGTCACTTGACCTCTAAGGAGGTCATAACCCACAGGTTGAGAACCTAGATTCTCTGGTGGTGCATAGGTTAAGGGTGGTGGTTTTTAACGTGACCTACAGAGGCATCTGCTGCTCCAAAACTTCTGATTGCCTACAGCTTTTCCTTTAGGATTTGATGATTTGGGAGCCAGTGATACATGCTTAGTAAGTGGATGGAGCGTGGATGCCACCTGTTGGTGGTTACTGGGAATTCGAAGTTCGATCCCCTGTAACCATCCATCACTTTCTCTTCTCCCTCCTTGCTAGGACTGATGGTTGGGAATTGGTGATTTGGAATGTGCTAGAGTGAGTTTCATCAGAGAACAAGAGGTCGTACCTCTGTGGCTTTACCCTGTTTCATAGTCTCTCCATTAATGGACTTCTCTCATCTGTCTGATGCCTTTGCTGGGGGATATGGATGAAATACAGTTTCTTATAAAGTGTGAAAATGCTACAGGATGACGTAACAGATCGACACTGTCATCCTGTAGCATTTTACCCATCAGTGCCGTCCTCTGTAAAGACAGCTAATTCCAGGGTGTATCTATTTATCCATGCAGTTTATATCTGCTGAACTTACGTTGTTAGGAGACACACAGGTTACCAGTTAGAGGGGAGTCAACAGGTAATTGAATAATTAATAATTGGTGTGAGAGAAAAGTCACTGGATGGAGAGATGGAATGTGCATTTGGAATTGTTCAGAGGAACAGGGATAGCTGATCCAAAATGGAAGCTGCCTCCTTTGTCACACACACACACACACACACACACACACACACACACACACACACCCCGTGCAAGCCTCACTCTCCATGGTTCACTCCATACTTAAGAATGTCCTCCCCTACCCCAGACCTAAGACATACATGAGACCCTTACCTAAGGTGGCATACACAAGACCCTTTCCTAAGGAGGACGTGAGACCCATAATGGCTAAGGAGGACATGAACTCCTCATGCTCTGAAAAAGATTCAGAAGTGTCTGTTGATTGGACAGCAGAATCAGATAAGCAACAAGGCAGTTAATAACTAGACAAGATGCCAGCTGTAAACAGGCTGAGCACACGCTCACTGGTCTGAGAGCCCGGTGACCTTTGGGGACAGTTTTTCTCAGATCTCGTTTGATAAGGCGTACAGCAGGGAAGCATTCTACATACTAACTAGATATAACAAGTAGCTCGTTATTGCCAGCCTGTATGACTGTTGTTACGGTCAGTGGGGCCTCTGAGCTCTGTCACTTTATTGTGGCAGTATGAAGATCAGGGAACAGCTGAGCACTGGAGTCAGAGAATGAAGAGAAGCCGGCAGAGTTCTGTGTAAGCTGAAGAAGGCAGGAGTTATCTTTTTTTTCTTTCATTTTTCTTTATTTAGAAATTTTCTACTCACTCCACATACTGTCCACAGATCCCCCCTCCTCCCACCCCCAGCCCTCTTTCCCAAGCCACCCCGCATCCCCACATCCCCCAAATCGAGGTCTCCCATGGGGAGTCAGCAGAGCCCAGCACACTGAGCCTAGGCAAGTCCAAGCCCCTTCCCACTGCACCAAGGCTGTGCAGGGTGTCACACCACAGGCACCGGGTTCCAGAAGCCTGCCCATAGACCTTGTCTTTACAAATACATATTGGGAAAAAGTAAAATCAAGTTAAGTTTATGCTAAATGACTGTTCGGTGCGTTTGAGTGAGAACACTGGATACAGTTTTCTAAGGCCATTCATTATCTATTAGATGTCTTGAAGTGTTTGTGGGTGAAATTATATGACATTTGGGCTATTGTAGAAGAAAAATAGGATAATAACTGATATTGGCAAATACAATTCTGGAAACATTCTTCACCATTGCATATATTTGAAAATGTCCTATGTAAACTGATATTAAGGTAGGTCTTTGACTAGCCAGTGGTAGTTTAAAAATTTTTTAGAGGACCCCCTCCCTCCCAACCCCAAACTTACAGCTCTGGGGGGAAAGGTATCCTGACTTGTTGGGAAGTCAGGCTATACCTGCAGCTGGGGTCTGGGAGAGGATGATTTCCCCGCAGGATATGGCAATCTGTTCCTCTCTGTTAACAGCTGAGCTCTGCTTTACTCCACTAAGGGAGCTTCCCAGCAGAAATACTTAATTTCTCAGCTCAGGCCCAAGATGCTACTTCTTCTGCTTCACTCTGGTAAGAGGAGACTCCTGCAGAATTGTAGCAGTCTGCTCCAGCTCAGCAAAAAGTTGTTACTTCTGTTGGCTCCCAATCAGTTGCTTCTTCTGCTCTGTTTCCCTAAGGGACCTTCCCAGAAGAGATTCTGTACCCCATGCCGGCCAAAGAAGATCTTCACCCAAAACTCTTCCAAGAGATTTATTTTGGAAGGAGGAATCCAGGAGAGTGGCTGGCTCTGCTGGGTGGAGAAGGACAGCTGCCAGATGAACCGGCATAGGGCCTTATATAGGGCTTCTTAGGGGCAGAGTTGTTGCAGGGAGAAAATTTTCAGGAAGGGAATTGGTCAGATTTCGATCCCTGTGATCTTGGACAAGCTCTGATTGGCTAGATTTTGTGTTCAGGGATTGGTTGGTTTTCTGCTTAGGGATTGGTTGGTTTCATATTCAGTTGGTCATGGGCAGAGTTAGCTCTGGTTCAGGGCCAAAGTGTGTTTCTTTCACTGGCTCTTTTTAGTCTTTTTGGCTCTAGTTTCAGGGCCAGGATGTGTTTCACTAGCTCTGGTTCCAGGGTCAAAGTGTGTTGCTTTGGCTCTGGTTTCAGGGTCAGGGTGCGTTTCTTTGGCTGGCCCTCTTACCCTATGACCTGGAAGTTTACTGACCTGAGTATCTCCTGAACCACAGCCACAAGAAGATGCCTTTTGGATGAACAGTGACCTCTTTGCCTAGGCAGTGTGGGATATCATAAATGAGTGTTTCCTCCTCTTTTCTTTTCCATCTCCTCCTAGTGTTTGTGTGGCTTGGTTTCCTTCACAGGACTTCGGGGAACCTCATCTTTTTCTTTTCCTCAGTGGACCTGAGAGGGATTTTGTATTTAAGGGAGACTGTATTAGATACTGTCCATGGAAGAACAAAGCCACCTTCCAGAAAAACAAAACTGGGCTTCCATGTGGTTAGTGCTTTTCTTAATCAGATACCTGGTCCAGCTCTTTAACCAGGGAGTAGAAGCTTAGGGAAGGGGGGTGGGGGATCTTTCCTATGATGCCTGACTCAGTTGCCTCATATTCTTTATTTTCTTGGCATAGCTAATGTTGTTTTACAAAATTAGGTGTAGAAGTGATTCCTTTATTTTTTTTTTCCTTCCCATTTTTAGAAAAGCAGTCTTCTCACTATGGTATCGTTTTAAAAGGCTTGAACATGTGAGTATTTTATTCCTCTCTGAGAGGGTAAGGTCGAAAGTAGGGTGGGATAAGGAGAGTGGGGGGTCAACTTGGGTTTGAATCCCAACTCTCCTCTTCTAACCGGGGACAGTTTTCTCCATTGTTGTTCATCTTGATTTCCCTGGCTGTACAGAGGGGACAGCCACCTGCTCGGAAGCGTCAGGAGGACTGCTGAGATGGTAAAGGTGAAGTGTTCAGCCCATACCTTCGTGCCCAGCTGTGCCCATCACTGCAGCATCCGTCCCAGCCCGCATACTTCGGGAAGATGAGCTGTACACATTCAGTAGCCCACCCTGCCGCCGCCGCCGCCGCCGCCGCCGCCGCCGCCGCCGCCCTCCTTTGCTGTAGTATAATGTGCTCCATCTTTAAAATTGGCAAGGTGGCTTGGAGGGTGTGGCAACACCTTGGCTGCAGAATACAAGTGGCACCCCAAAGCCCACACGAGAGCAGCACAAAGTACCCAAGCACTTGACCACCTTGCTCCCTGGATGCTTTACTGCCGCGGTTACTGGGGCTGCACTTGGCCAGCAAAGGGCTGTCGGTGTCAGCATGGTTGTCTGTGTTTAGTAGCAGGCTCTTTATAGCAGACACATCTCCATCACGTGTCGTCATTTTTAGTTTTCATCTCCCCTGAGCATGCTGACTGGCCATCCCGTGAAGAGCACCCTGCTTTCAGGGCTAGTAGGATGGTTAGGAAACTGTGCCTGGTGAAGATGCATTCCATGTATGGTAGGCTTGCTTTTTAGTCCCCGTACCCTCTACATACCAGAATGACAGGTAAAGCTCATTTCTTCTTTATTAGCACAATTCATCAGTTATTAGAAGGAATCCCTGGGCCTTCTTGAATGGTCCGTTCTCCAGGGCACCTCATCCTCCTTCTCTTTCTCTTGTGTTTTGGCTAGTACTCTTATTCATTTCCTTTCGTGTTTTTCATGTCAACTTACAATTGTATGTTCATTATGTGTGATTATGTATGCTGTTTACCAAATAAATATTCCTGGCCCTCTCCCATCCCAGCATGTGGGAAGAGTGTGCTTCCTTCCCTGCAGTTGGCTGGGACAATGTACTAGTTTGGGATACTGATTCGTGAACGAAATGATGCATCGTCTCTAGCCAACGTGCTCACTTCTGTGCCAAAACTCCATCTCCTAAGAGCTTTCTCTTACCCCACACAGTCGAGGGGCTGCAGAAGTTCTGAGTAGTCTTTCTCCCTCCACTTTTGCCCTGGGTGAAGAGAAGGAGAGCCCTCAGTTTACCCCGGGCAGTCCTATCACGTGAACGGAAAGTGAAACACTGTTCAAGTCTCTGAGACGTTCGGTTTACTGCTCAGCACAATCTCCCGTCTCCAGATGGATACAGCCAGCATCTGGCTTCGCTGCAAAACCGTAAGCATTATGCACAGGAGACCATTTCTCTTTACCCGGGTATCCCCAGTGCCTTTGGGTGTAAATACTTAACATCCCACACATGGATGAATTTAACAAGTTTTGAGGCCTTTTCCTTCCCCAGTAAGCTCAACTTTCAGAGTGATTAACTAGTTTGTATATACAACCCCAAATGAGAAAACAATACCATCCAGCCTCCTGGGTCTTAGGCAGAGGTGGCTGGACTTGGCTAAGGTCTCTGTGTTAAAGGTTTTTGACTGTTCTGCATGTGGCCTCCGACTCATCTTCCCATTTTAACATGGCCTCTTGGCACCACACTTGCACTGGCTCTTGGTTCCACTGTCCTTACCATTGAGGAAGTGAACGGTCTTCTTTCTCGAACCTGGCTGTGTGGAGCCAAGATGCACAGTCTTGCCAGTACCTTCTGAGTTACAGAAATTTTGTGTGTATCTTCAAAAGGGAGCTCAGTATTCCTGAGTGGGAAATGTGTTGCTAACGTGTGCCCTTGTACGAGTCTGGACACTAGGGTACTGACTGACAACTAAGCAACTGATTGCTTATTGCAAGATGTGCGCTTTGCAATTCACCATGGCTACCTTACACACTCAAGAGTTGGTATTCTGCAATTTTAAGAAAAGCGAGTCATAGAGTTCTTAATCATGTTCATTGTACACCTACAGACTTGAAACCCTTGTGTCTACAACAGCTTAGTAGTCTTTGAAAAGGCCACTGACTTTTAGAACTTCACTTTGAAAGGGAAATAATGAACTAGTGAGGCTTTTTGTTCTCCTTACCCTACTTGACTTTTTGACAAGTACACCATTTTATACATGTATGCTACCAGCCCTTCGGTGATCCATGGTATAGCTAATGAGGTTTTGTTTTATTTTGTTTTGTTTTTTTTTGTTTTGAGACAGGTTTGGTTTTTTTTTTTGTTTTGTTTTTTTGTTTTTTTTTCTGTAGCTTTGGAGCCTATCCTGAAACTCACTCTGTTGATCAGGCTGGCCTCAAACTCACAGAGATCCTCCTGCCTCTGCCTCCCGAGTGCTGGGATTAAAGACATGTGTCACCACCGCCCGGCAGCTAATGAGGTTTTAACACTGATTGAAACACATGATACATTGCACAGACTGTTTGTTGCCTTTTGATCCCAAAGTCCGTCTAGACACGGGAAAATAAGACCTTGACTACAAGGCGTTGCCGGACTTGGCAATGACACAGCTTTCATGGGCGGAGCCTCTGGTGATTTCTGTGCCATGTTCGTTTTGTTATTACCTGATTTAGGAACCAGAGAGCACCTCAAAGCCAGCATGCCACTGCCGTAGGTGGTGAAAAGGGCCATCATTTATCTAGGTCAAGGCCCCCAAGGAGCTGCTGAAGCTCCTCAGTCCACACATCCTAGGGACTGGTGGAATCCAGCTTGCCCTCTGTTTGCCAAACTGTGTGTACACCAACATACTGTCACCCAGGGACATGTTCCTGGGCCAACAGGAGTCTTGTTATAGCCAAAGGAGAGGCTACGCTATCCATTTCATTTCATCTAGTGTTTTGTGTGCCTTGAATGTGCTGGAGGCTTTTGTTAGGTTGCTTTTATTAGAACTTCCAAACCACTCTCTGGAGTGAGTCTGGTTTGCTGTGTCAGGCTTATAGGGATGCACATAAGAGTAAAATGAATTATGTCTATTATATGCTTTGGTACTTGGTATCAACTCTGTGATGATGGTTTATTTATTTGCTTAAATAAGGAATTGGAAGCTCAGGAAGCTTAAGTATCTTATCAGGCTCATCTAAATTGTAAATGACAAACCCAGGACACCTTCCCAGGCCTCTTATTCTGGTCCCAGCGCTCATGTATATTGATCAGGGTCAAAATGGCAAAGACCAAGGACGTTCTTTGAGGAGACACCTTTGAGTTATTCCTACTCTTGTATACACACTACTGAATAGTTATGACCATGGCCATGCCTAGATTTTTAATCAGATTTTCAGTGTGTTAAATAAAACTCTGTGCAGTTGTCTAAGCAATTATACAGAATAATAACACCGACTCATTGGCTTTATAAAATCTTACCATAATGTGAACATTAATGGTGACTAGGAGATCGTTGGACAGCTAGGAGGCCCCACCAGTACCCCCCACCAGTACCCTCTGTGTTTCCAACATTGTGCAGTCTATTTATTTGGGAACATTAGTGGCATTTTTCAAGGCCAGTTGGGTCCATTCTTTCTTGATAAATGTAGGTAGCTAGATATGATCTGTTACTGGTCCAAGGTCACAGTCCAGCTTCCAGCAACAAAAATACAAAGCCAGCGCTTTGCCTGGAGAGCCTGGCTGCTTCCTTTCCAAGCCATTTTGCATTCCCGTTAAGCTGGGTCTTTGTCACAGAGAGAGCAGTGTGTAGGTGGCACTCTGACCTCTACAGCATATATGAGAAGAGGGCAGTGGTCTTGGTGATGTCACTAAAGCTGTGTGGCCTTCAGTGAGTCATTTCTCGGAATCTTAGGTGTTTCTTTTTGTACATCACACACACACACACACACATACACACACACACACACACACACACACACGGAGGGAGGGAGGGAGGGAGGGAGGGAGGAAGGAAGAGAGAGAGACTCCAGACAGATGATTTTCTGGATATGAATGAGGGATGCCAAAACCAACAAACTGGGCCGTTAAGAATTCTTTGGATGGTGATGTTCTTAGAAAAAGATAATCCTGCCCACATCTAAGGATGCTTCTTGGGATCTTGAGTGTGGCAAAGGCATTTCTTCCTGCAAAGTAAAAGCCCTGGTATCTTTACAGGGGTGTTTTCGTTATTTATCAGCCCAGGGCACTGTCACCCTAGAGGGTGTATCCGAGTCACAGAGGACTTTTTCACTGTCATCCCACACTGTGCCCGTCATTACGAATCACTGCTGGAATAAGGCTCTGTTTGCTAATTGTGTGTGTCACTGGAGTTGAAGCCAAGAAAGTGGTAGCACACTTAACAATATTCTGAGATCACACAAAGATACTTGTATACCTAACCAAAGATGATTTATCTAATGTAACTAGAGTTACAAGACATTAAAACTTTACAACTCTTTCTCCAGCACTGTGTGTGTGTGTGTATAAGTGTGTGTGTGTGTGTGTTTTTAAAGGAACTCTACATAGTCTACAAGTCTCTACATAGACACTGATACCACTTACCTACCTAGTATTTATTAAATGGGGACTTTGAAGATAGGATGTGTGTGTCTTACGTTATGATGGAGTTAGTTTGGTTTCAGGGTACAGTTGCAACAGATACCATTCTGAACTGAATCATTTCTTAAAGTAGTGTGGTGTGGCAAGTTGTATCCGCTGGGACTTAGGGAGACGGGCATACCTCTGTTCTTTTACTTGAGGTTCTGAAGATCCACAAAGTAGTAAGGGGTGACGTGGAGCTCATTCCCTAAACTTGAGGCCCCCGTCAAGGTCTTAAGGTCTTCGTCAGTGGCAACTACTCCGTAAGACAAAATCAAAGCATAGGGCAAACCTCTATCTCCAAAAAATATTTACGTTATGATTCATGACAGCAAAATTACAGTTATGAAGTAGCAACAAAAAATAACTTTATGGTTGGGGTCACCAGGACCTGAGGAACTGTATTAAAGGGCTGCAGCATTGGGAAGGTTGAGAACCACTGGCCTGGAGGAGTATAGGAAGGTGGCCTTGTTGTAGAGGTTCTTAGGAACAAATAGAAGCCAGGGCTGTTGTCTGTTCTTCCTTCTGTTTCTGCTGGTGAGCTCTGCCGGCTGGAGCCTCCTCTGGTGCTCTGCTCCCGAGGTCAGATGTGACTGAGAGCAAAAGAGAATCCGTTCAGAGGCACACTTGTTGCAACCAACCCTGCATCCACAGGTGCAGTGAGCTCCCCCCGCCTCCCCGTGTCCATGCACAGCCCCTGGTAATCCATCTGCCATGATGGCCAGTATCAGCTCAGCTTGGCTTAAACTTAAGCCGGACACGTTGGCCCAGAGGATGTCTGGGGGTGGATAGAGTTGGGGAAGGGCTCCGGTTTGTCATCACAATTTTATAAAAATGCCAGCTAGCGGTCTCAAGAAGGCTAGATGGAAGTGCGGGCATCCCAGGATGAGTGTTGTCTTAACAAGTGAGTTCTCAGTTTCTATGAGGAAAGAAAGTGAAGCCCCATGCTCGCTAGGCCGCTGAAGTTCTGCACTTTTTGAGAGAAGCAGTGTTCAAAACCGGCCTAACTCCTGAATTCTAGAATTTGGCGGAGCACTTTATATTGGCTCCTTGGAAAGAGAAGTTAGTTTTAACTAAGTGTGGAAGCAGCTGTTGGAAGGAAAGACTACTGTGTTTCAGGCAGGGAGGGCTCCAGTTCCTTATATGCAGCTGGTAAAAGCTGCTGCTTCCCCAGTCCAGCAGAGGGCGAAAGGGAGATTTTTAGCTTACCATGCTTCCACTTCCCAACCCCCAGGGATCTGTACACCAAGTGCAAGTGGCCACCGCTTCTCCACGCCGGCAGAAGGAGAAGGGAGCTTTTTAGCTATTTTTCATGCAAGTCTGCCTAAAGAAAACTGTTAGAATCCAAAGCAGAGTTCATAACAGACTTTGAAATCGGAAGGCTCAATCTGATTCTTTCATAGCTCAATCCTGGGTTAAGTCGTCTTACATTACAAAAAGAAGAGGCTGACACTGAAACATGGTAACAGCTGAGATGGGGGTATTTATCTACCTGTTGCTGATTTGGCTGTCTTCAACCATATGCAAAGGAAGATGAAATTCCTCTGTGTGGTTTCTAGTGAAGCCCATGCTTGCCTGGGTAGGGTGCGGTGTCACAGCTGGGGGTCCTCAGCCGTGCTCTGTGTGTGTGTGTGTGTGTGTGTGTGTGTGTGTGTGTGTGTACTGTCACAGCTGGGGGTCCTCAGCCTGTGCTGTGTGTGTGTGTGTGTGTGTGTGTGTACTGTCACAGCTGGGGGTCCTCAGCCTGTGCTGTGTGTGTGTGTGTGTGTGTGTGTGTGTGTACTGTCACAGCTGGGGGTCCTCAGCCTGTGGTGTGTGTGTGTGTGTGTGTGTGTGTGTGTGTGTGTGTGTACTGTCACAGCTGGGGGTCCTCAGCCTGTGCTTGCCTGAGTAGGGTGTAGTGTCACAGCTGGGAGTCTTCAGAAGCAACCTCTGAGATAGAGTCAGGGATATTTACTGAAGAACATTCCAGTATCCACACCCCTGGGAGGGAGCTCAGGAAGGGCAGGTAGAAGTCCAGACACAGCTCATTCCCAGAGTGCTTTTCCTGAAGTTGAGTGTGAGGCAGAGGAAGTCTGTGATTGAGTCCGCCCGCCACACCGAAGATGAGAAAAGACATCTTTCTAGTTGTTCAAAGAGGGAGATTTAATAAAACCACCCATTTTTCTTCATCAAGGATTTTTGTTCTTTAAAAACTGTTAGTGTATTTATTGTACGGAACAGTATATTTCATTATGATCTTTTTATATACACACATATAATATATTTTATATTATAATATATATAATATATTATATATATTATATAATATATTATATATATAATATTATATATATTTATATATAGTATACTATATATGTATATATTATATTTTAACCTCTTTCCCTTACCTTCTTCTCCCTCCTTCCTCCTCTCCCTCTGAGCCATTTATTTCCAAATCATGAAGGATTTCTTAAGTGAGATTTGATTGTTGCTCATTTGTTCTTTTATTCATGTGCTTGTAGTGCTGGGAACCAAACCCGGGGCCTTGCACATGCTTAGGCGAAGCCCTCAACCCCTGAGCTACATCCCCAACCTCCAGCTTATTACTCTTCGAGGCAATAGCACATGGCAGTGGTACAGAACCATCGGCCACCGGCACTGGTTCCAGAACACTGCCTTGACTTACCCCCTAAATCACCCATAGCTGCACACGCACGTGGCTTTTGTAACTCCAGGCCAGTGCCAAACAGAAAGGTCAGATGATGTGCCAGAGTTAGGATCTCATTGTCCTTTGAGAGCCTCTGCAGTCACATTGAGAACTTCCAGTCCAGAGAAATGCTCACGCTGGGAGAAGAAGCTGGGCGAGCGAGCCGGGCTTGGCAAAACACTAGGCTGACTTCACGTGATTGGCACCAGCGTGGAGAGCCAGGGACGGCAGTGAGACACACACACAGAGGGCATGGGGTGAGATGTGGATAAGTTTTGGCGGTACAAGGTCAGGAAGAGTGGGAGCATATGGAGGCTCTCAGACTGAATGACTGAGCATGTGTGGAGACTCTCCTACTCCCTTGAGGACTGGGAGGAGGAGGCCTGGTTGATGGTGAACGTGATACTGCTTTTCACACTGATGATCTATCAGAGTCCCTTCCCCTGAGCAAGGGCAGGCCCTGAGCAGTGTTGTTAGCTGGATCTGTGCAGCGCCTGAGATCTGGTTTTGTGCTGGCGCCTTTCATTGTTGGAGGTCAGAGCTTTCCACATGGCCGTGTGCTTCCTGTAACAGTGTTTTCTCCTTTTGTTCCTAGGCATGGTGCAGAAATTAGATCAAAAGCTCCCTGTGGCTAACGAGTACCTGTTGCTCTCTGGAGGAGTCCGAGAAGGTGTGGTGGACCTGGACCTCGATGAGCTGAACGTCTATGCCCGCGGCACTGACTACGACATGGACTTTACCCTTCTGGTGCCGGCCCTCAAGCTGCATGACCGTAATCAGCCTGTGACACTCGACATGCGCCACTCAGCCCTGTGCCACTCCTGGCTGAGCCTGCGGCTCTTCGACGAGGGGACCATCAGTAAGTGGAAAGATTGCTGCACCATCGCAGACCACATCAATGGCGCCACCAACTACTTCTTCTCCCCCACCAAAGTGGCTGACTGGTTCTACGACTCCATCAGCATCATCCTCTCGGAGATCCAGAAGAAACCCCAGCGAGGGATGCCAAAGGTGGAGAAGGTAGAAAAAAACGGGACCATCATCTCCATCATCCTGGGCGTGGGGAGCAGTCGCATGTTGTACGATATTGTCCCTGTGGTGTCCTTCAAAGGTTGGCCCGCCGTGGCCCAGAGCTGGCTCATGGAGAACCACTTTTGGGATGGGAAGATCACTGAGGAAGAGGTCATCAGTGGCTTTTACTTGGTGCCAGCTTGCTCCTACAAGGGTAAGAAGGACAATGAGTGGCGACTGTCCTTTGCCAGGAGCGAGGTGCAGTTGAAGAAGTGCATCTCGGGCAGTCTCATGCAGGCCTACCAGGCCTGCAAAGCCATCATCATCAAACTCCTGTCAAGGCCCAAGGCTATCAGCCCCTATCACCTGCGGAGCATGATGCTCTGGGCCTGTGACCGACTCCCCGCCAGCTACCTGGCTCAGGAAGACTATGCAGCCCACTTTTTGCTGGGCCTCATTGACGACCTGCAGCACTGTCTGGTCAACAAGATGTGCCCTAATTATTTCATCCCCCAGTGCAACATGCTGGAGCACCTGTCGGAGGAGACAGTCATGCTCCACGCCCGGAAGCTGTCCTCCGTGCGCTCAGATCCTGCCGAGCACCTGCGCACCGCCATCGAGCACGTGAAGGCGGCCAATCGGCTGACGCTGAAGCTGCAGCGGCGGGGCAGCGCCACCAGCATCCCCTCCCCGCAGTCAGATGGAGGGGACCCCAATCAGCCTGATGACCGCCTGGCAAAAAAACTGCAGCAGCTAGTGACTGAGAACCCAGGGAAGTCCATCTCGGTCTTTATTAACCCCGATGACGTCACGAGGCCCCATTTCAGAATCGATGATAAATTTTTCTGAGTGATTTGTTGACCTTTTCTTTTTCTTCTCCTTGGTTCTAAGACTTAGGTAGCGTGTAGTGTGGTGTGCGATTTCTGTCCTTCTGTTTTTACATATCCAGCTTACATTGGATTTGTTAAGGACACATTTTTAAGTTTCCTGGTTCCGCAGGATGGTGCAGGCTCTGAAACAGTATTATTACTATTTCACATTCTGCCTGATTTTGCTTTTTGTTTTCTAGTTATTGTCACATTATTATTTTTTTTGTGGTGTTCATTTTTAAGGAGAACTTGAGCCATATAGACGACACTGCCCATGAATCCTCTTTCTTGTTTTCTGTCTCACACCCAGTGTAGATTTGTTGGTGCGTTTGGGGGAACACGTTTCATTCTTACATATCCGAACTCTCCTCTGCTTCCATTCTGTTTTTTGACCTTGTTCTGAGTTTTCACTGAGATGGGTATCTGAGAGTCCTAAGAACCTGGAGGCCCTGTGCATGCCGGCTGCATTTATTTCTTTGGACCAGCGATCGGAACGGTTTCCCGTTTCTACACGGACGGAAACTTGGAGAGAAAGAATGATGTACATCGCGGTCTGAGCAACCTCGTTGAATGTAATTGTCCTCGAATCAGCAAACATTGGATGGATTGGAGGGAGGGCTTGATAGCTTTCCAAACAGAATTAAGGTTTCCAAATGTTAGTTTTAGTGTTTGTAATTATTTGAAGCCTTATTTAAATCCTATTAAGGAGCACACCATTCTAATTGTTATTTGCACTAATGAAGTCTTTGCCATTGTTAGAGCTGCAATGTGTGTATGTGTTCAGTGTACATTAACATCCTTTCTGGAAATGCTGTCGATTTTCATTTAGTCCTGTTCTCTCGGTCAGTAGAATGAGTCTCTGCATTTGTCTAGTTCTCCTTTAATTGTGGGTCCCGTTTTTGCCCTCTTTGATAGTTCTGGTTCCTGCCTTACTGAGGGAAGTTTTTAAAGCTTTATACCTGTTCAGTGACTAGCTAAAGCTTGGGAAGATAATACTTGACAAAGTGGGTGTCTTTGTATTTATTTTGGGGGCGGGGGAGGTTCTAGAGATTTTTCTCTTCCCCTTTCCTTTTATAAAGTGTCTTTATTTCTCCTGAGACCTGGATGGAAAACAGACAGGCAGAATTATCCCCAAATTGAAGATACTGTACCTGTTCAAAGCAGGTTTCACCGTAGAGCAGGAACCAGGAAATAACCTGAGTGGCTGTGTTGGAATAAAGGAGTCCTATTTTCTGACTGAAATGATTTGCCAGATTTGGGTGCTGTGGGATTTAGGTGCTGGGGGGTGGTGCTGGCCCTATTTGGTGTGAACGGAAGAAGGCAGACAGTGGTGCTGGAGTCATTGATGGGCTTGCTGGTCTAGATGACCCATGATGTCTGCTAACGGAAAAGTCAAGCAACATGGTGGTTTGGGTCTTGAACGTCCAGACTCATAGGTTGGGTTTTGGCCAACTGAAATCAGACATATGTGGTCTTGGAGTTTTGCATGGGAATTAATGTAATGCTTATGAATCATTCAACAATCTCAAGTCAAACACAAAAATAAAGAAGAAACATACTGGCCTTGGCATTTTTGTTGTCATTATTGCTTTGTAATCTCAAAGTTTCTCTCTCTCTTCCCTCCCCACCCCCCACTTCTTTCCTCCCATTTTCACTGTGTTGCCCCTTACTTTTAGCCTGGAACTCTAGATCTTTCAGCCTGAGCTCTGAGTGCTGAGATTTCAAGTGTGTATCACCACACCCAGCTTTGAAATTGCTTTCTTCGTAGCAAGTGCTAAGTAGTCAGTAAGTACAGCCTCTGCCTTTAGAAGTCTACATAGTGCACAGCCTGTGTTCCTGGTGGTATATACTTATCCTCCACACAAAGTATGACCTCATTAAACAACTGGTTCCCAGATCCAGATGTGCCTCCTGATTAGAAAAGCCAGTAGATACAAACCTGTTTTTCCTTATTTACAAACATGAAGGAGTGCCATCCAATCCCAATTCTTCCAGCTGGGGACATACCCCATGGAGAGCCGGAACAGAAGCCTGAATATGGAGGAGAAAGCATTCGGTTTATATTGGTACTGACAACTATCACCCAGTCATGGCAGCTGACATCAGATGGCACTGTGGGAGATGGAAATGAAAGCGTGAGTCCTCAGAACCCCAAGCCCAAGGCTTCTTCTCTTATGTGGACTTCCTCATCATCAGTATTTTAATTAGTTTTGAGTTAGGTTCAGGTAGGTTAAGTTCATTACCATAGTTAATCAAATACGCCAAGCTGAGCCGTTTTGGTTGGCGTGTGTCCCTTTCTGGGATAGCTATGAAGGATTCATACCCTTGTATCCTTGTATTTAGAGCTGGTATGTGCTGATTTCATTGATTCCTGTCTAGTCTATATAACTACTTTAGCCATTTTGTTAATTGGATAGGTTAAAACAAAGATATATGATGGATGTGGGCAAATATATTACAAAAACCATTGCTCTAAAGTCTGTTGTACTTTCAGAACATATCCAATGTCTCAAGTACATTTTAAATGCTGTGCCTTCAGATAAAATTTTGTTACAGGCATCATAAGGTTTTAGCGCATTAATTCTGATGTCTTTCCCTTTTTCCACATCTAGTCATAGTGGAGAGCACAATATTTGAATTTCACATGGAAATGTGCAAAGACGTCTGGGTGTTGGTAATTGTAGCACCCATTGTTTAATCTCCAGAATTCCTGTCCAGGCCACAAGCCCAAGACACTCTGAGGTCAAGGGTAAAAGTATGGGATGTTGCCTAATGCCTTTTCCTTAAACATACTCCATTGAGTTCTCACCAGGCTGTTCTGCAGCCCAGAAGATTGCTTTATACTAGGTAGTTATAAGTCACCTGATATTGGCTATTGGGGTATGACCTTGTGTCTTAGGGTTTCTGTTGCTATGAAGAGACAGCATGACCATGGCAACTCTTATAAAGGAAAACATTTAACTGGGCTGGCTTACAGTTCAGAGGTTTAGTCCATTATCGTCATGGCGGGAAGCAAGGCAGCATGCCGGCAGACATGGTGCTGGAGAGGGAGCTGAGAGTTCTGCATCCGGATCATCAGGAAGAGAGTGAGACCACACTCTACATTTCAGAAAGACCAGGAAGTACTCAGTACTGTTAACCACTGGAGCATCTCTCTACCACTCCTAAATTGTAAGGGGTGTGTGTGTGTGTGTGTGTGTGTGTGTGTGTACACATACATGTGTGTGTGATAGAATAGTTACAAAGAGTTAAAGAGGCCACAGCAGAGTTCAGGGAATCCCAAAAAGGCCTCACTCAGAAGCAGAAACAGGATGCTGAGGGATGTAAGGCAGATATCATGGGACTAGGGGAGCTCATAATTAACTGGTGGGAGGGCTGTTGCATGTGCTGTTGAAAGGGAAAAATCAGTAGCCATCTTGAGGGACGCTTTCCCCTCCCCTCCTCCAAAGGCATTTGCTGACCAGCAGTTTTAGAAGTGATCAGAAATTGAACTTAAGGCTGGGATAATAAATCTATGCATCCTAGACTCAGCAAAACAAGATATGGAGAGTAATGGACTCAACTGACCAGATGTTGACCTTAGAGGAGTGCAGGACTGCAACAATAAGAATGTGTCAACAAAAGCAGGACATAGGGAATAAAAATTTATGTCTCTATGGATACCCTGAATCCTGTTAGCAGTTAGTAATCTTATGCTTACCTTACCCCTAGCCCCTTTGTCCATTCCCAAGCTGCATGTAAACTTTTCCTATATAAACCCCTTAAAGTGAATGCACGGGGCATTCTTCACCTGCTGTGTTGGATGTTGGAATGGCGGACCAAGCTTTCTTGCTTTGTTAATAAAAACCTCTGTGTGCTTGCATCGGATAATGGCTCTGTGGTGGTCTCGCTTGGGGGTCTTGCGACCTGGGCACAACACTGTAAAATCAAGTTGTAGGGCCAAAATGAGCTGAGCCTCAGACTTGAGTTCAAGCTGCAGACGAGCTCCCCATGCAGGTATCAGTAGTGGGGACTGAGCAGAGCTGAAGCTGGGACAAGTGGGAGATATGTTGGTCCTTGAAGTACACACTAAGTGTTTGCAGGTCAGTTGGGTCTTTCATCATCATGGTTTTGAGTGTCCTCTGGGGTCCAGATGAGAGAGGTGGAACCTTTTCCTTGGTCTGGCTTGTACAGTAAGTTCTCAAGCCTGGTTTCCCTGACAGGATTTTAATGTGCCCATGTGCCCCCCAAGTCCGACTCTCTGTGAGAAGTGTATAGTTGCCCTCCCTTCCACTTTTAAGAATAAGTTATTTACCATCCCGTGCCTCGAGGGTGGTGCTGGATGGCATTCACATATCCACGGTGCAGAGTCTCCCTGCCTCTGCATATGCACTTAAAATGGAGTCACCTAAGGCAAGGCACAGCTTGAACAACCACCATTTTACACAACACTGTAGGGTAGCACAGCCCGATAGCCACAGCCACCCAGAAGTATGGTGGTCCGGCTGTTTGGCATCCTTGAACCCCGTGTGTTTATTATTAAGGAACTAAGAGATTGCACACTCCCTATACCAAGTTGGAAGCCAGCCTTTGTCTATATGAGGCTCTTTCTCAAGACAACAAGAAATACCCAACAAAGGACCCATTATCACACAGAGACCCTTAAAAACACAATTCTTTAGCTTGGCGCAGCAGCACAGACAATCACTTGTTGCCTGGGTTACCCCATCTCTGCCTAGGATCCATGGACTGTTAATGGGGCTTTAGTAAGAATTCCATGATCTAATTTCCCTTGCTGTCAACGCCATCATTTAGTTAAGGAAAAGAGGGTTAAATGTGAGAACATAAAACCAACCATAAGATTTCATTTTGCTTTCATGTCTGTCAAATAGCAGATTTGAGACTCTATTTTTCTCCTCACTGGCTTTGACTAGCTAGCTAAAATTGCCTCAGTCTCTAAAGAAATCTCAGTTTTAGATCTATAAAGCCAGTTCTTTAAAAGGTTGAAGTCCTTGCTTTCCCAGCACTTTTTTTTTGTTAAGAATCTCATTAAGTTGCAGCAATATGTCCAAAGTGGGCAGCACAGGCACCTCCAGGACACCTAGTATGGCAATTCTTGTTTGATCCCTGGCATTCGTGAGCCTGTTTAATCAACATGAACCTCTAGACACTCTATGTCTCAGTAATAAGTCAAATTAGGTTTCAGATAATTAAGGAAGAGTCAGGGCTTGAACCCATTTGTCTGTTTTAGAAATTTAAAATTTTTGGGGCTGAGGAGATGGCTCAGTGCTTAGGAGCATGTACTGCTCTTGTAGAGGACCAGAATTCAGTGTCCACTACCCACATTGGTGGTTCAAGATGCCTTTGTGCCAGCTCTAGGGGATCCAATGCCTCTGACTTCCTCAGATATCTTCACTATGAACACATAACTACCCTACCACACACATATACATAATTAAAAATAAATCTTTCTAAAAAATTTAAAACTTCCTGTGTCATGATGCTTCTGGGGTCTGAATCTAATCTTACTATTTAGGACACATTTGCTTATATAATTCATAAGGACCCGCATTCAGATAGCACAAGTCTAAGGCAAACTTTCAGAGTGTGTCCGTCAGCAGAACAGATGGGTGTCTGGAGAAATTTATCACTGAGTGATTCAAGGAGAAGAGAAGTAACCACTTGCGTGAAGTTTTTGGTTGATGGGAGGAAAATGGTCAAAGTGACCATACTGTCACTGTAGTTCCTGAACTGAGAGCCAGAGGAAGTGAAATAAAGGAGGTTACTATTCACAAAACATTGCTCCTTTCAAGATGTAAGGGGGGAGGCGCTTTTGAAGAAAAGGTGTAGTTGAGGGTCTTAGTTATACCTAAGAACTGATACAGCCAACAACGTGATATAAAAAGTGAAAGATTGTATTTTTAAAATTGTGTATAATTTTAAGGCTTAAAAATTGGATGTTTAATAATTTGAAAGCATTTAGTAAAAACATTGAGAGACAATACACACTCTAAATTCTTTGCCTTTACACTTTATACATCTGTATTTTTTACATTCGTAACTTTAAAAATTGGAAATGGATCCTAATCTAAATTAAAAACTGAGATACAGTTTTAATGGCAGCATAAGTGCCTGATCCATGGGAGAGTTGACCTTCCTTATGGTGACCATGGCTATCTTGAAGAATAGAACTCTGTTGTTAACTTTTGTTTTTTGGTCCTCCCCACAGCCTCTTCTTGGAAGGCTTAAGCAAATACCTGTTATATGAGCCAAACTTTTCCTTGCTTAAGGGACTAAAATGCAAAGAAACTTCCCATTTCACTATGTAAAATATGATAGACCACATCAGATCCTTTGTGGTTGATGGGCAGATACTTTCAAAATATTTCTTTACACTTCCCAGATCAGAGTTTTGAGAATGGGAAGGTGGTGAAAGAGGAGACTTCTTCAGTAGCCTGGAAGGTCAGGGAAGATGGCCCTGTGCTCGCGACAGGGCAGATGAGCTGGGCCACTTGGATCACGGGTTGTTCTTTCCTTTGAGGAAATCACTTCCCATTTCTAGGACTCATTTGCTCTTTGTAAAATGAGGGGCGAGATCTACAAATTTGTGGACCTCTACAAATCCCCATCCCATGGATAACTGTTGGCTGTAGAGGGAAAGTAGTCACCTGGACAGAAGATGGACACAGAGAAGATTAAGCAGTAACAGTCTATGTAGGAGAGATGGGTGGGATTTGCAGACTCAGGCATGGACTCTAGATGAACTGAGAAGGAAGGAGGTGGCAGGTACCCCTTGGATAGGATAGAGTAATGAGCAGACACTGCTCCTGTCTTTTCCATGGCGGCATATCGTTTTGAGAGCTCCCCAGAGTCAGGCTTATTGTCGCAGATACAGATAGATCTCTCTGTATTTTCCACGTAGCTGTTTGTGACACTTTAAAAGCCATTGCTTACAAAAGGATTTTTACTGGCAAATTGAAGGCTTTGCAGCTCTTAAGTCATTAAAATAAAGCTAAAGCATTGACCTTGGCTAATTCACACATCACTTTTGTTCAGTTTTATGTGGGAATTCTGAAAGGAAAAAAAAAGGTGTCATTTGGGATCATGTGACAGTGACTAGATTGTGTATATAATTTACTTAAATTTGATCTTTACCTCCCATGTGTTCACCTTGTGGTGGAAACCTTTGGGGACAATGTCTCCCATCAAAACCCTGTGACTCTGACAGGATCACAGCGTGAGTCCAGCCAGGACAAACCTTCCTCTGGGTCACATTCACCTTCTGGCCTTCTCTATGCTAATGTCTTTGGGAGGAAACCTACAAAGTACAGCAGAGGAATAAAGAGCAGGGCAGGTCTGAGGATAGCTTTACAAGGACGTTCTCAGCCTGGATGCGTCCTGAACTTTAGCCCCAGTTGCCCATTACTTCCCTAAATCTATGCCCAGTCTCAACCTTTATAGTATTTTTAGGTAATAGTCATACAGGACATGGGTGAATTAACAGGTCCTTCTCAAGTCTGTCTGTGAAATTACTTGTTTCCCTTTTCTTAATAAGCTGCAATCTTTTGACAGATCTCAAACCCTCACATTTCAACTTCCTGATTCGTTCATATACTCTCAACCCCCCAGTTTCCCATGACTTCTTAGAAAAATTTGCTTTCTAAGCATTCCCATTATCCCGCCAAAATTATCTTGGCAAGCGCTCTCCAAGTTTGTATAAGAAAACGTCAGGTGCTAGAGTTTTCAATGAATGTACAGACTGTGTTTTCACACTCTCTGTACTCCTGCTTCCAAATGCCACTATGCAGCAGCTCATGTAATCAACAGTCAGTCACCTGTGTGGAAGGGCAAGCCACTAGTGAAGGGAATTTCTGAATTTTGTTTGCTCAATCAGTGGTTTTCAACATGAAAGTTGCGACCCCTTTGAGGTTGAACGACCCTTTCACTGGGGTCACATATCAGATATTTGCCATTCCTAACAGAAGAAAAATTAGTTATGAGGTAGCAACAAAATACTTTTATGGTTGGGGGTCACCACAACATGAGGAAACGTATTAAAGGGTCGCAGCATTAGGAAGGTTGAATCACTTAAACCATTGGCTTAAAGTGGTTCTTAGAACAGGATGCCTTGGAAGAAAATGACGCAAGAACTGTCTAGTTTATCCATATACTGTGTTCCAGCCATGAATGAATTTCTGGAAAGGGATTGGAGCCTCATGGAACATTTTTTCTGTTGAAAGGTGTGTGAATGTGGGGGAGGACATCAGCCCTAGGAAATAGACCACCATAAAGAAGTCTTTAGCCACATGTACATAAGAGGTAGTATTTCATAGATGAAAGTAGCCATCTACCCCAGTCTAGCCATGTAACTCATCTGTCTCTTTGTTCTTTAGTTCAGTTTTGCTCATGAATATTTCAGTGTGTTCCTTTTCAGTCCTGGGGGACAGGGTCCCCCACAGGGTGCTGCTGGTGTCCTTTGGCTCATGAGGCACTACGTTTATTTGCCTTACATATGAGAACTTCCCATAGGGACTTTTTTGAGAAAAACCACATAACTTTCAATGACCATTAAAAAGCATGTGATGAAATGGTCTTTAAAAGTATTTATTCTAGCCAGGAGAGATGGTGCTGGCCTGTAATCCCAGTTGCTCTGGAGGCTGAGGCGGGAGGATCAAAAGTTCATGGCCATTCTAGGTTACTGAATGGGTAACTTGTTTCCAAATAAAAAGTAAAAAGAGAACTTGGGATGAGGCTCAGTGGTAGCATGCTTGCATAGTAGGTAAGAGGACCCTAGAATTCTAGAATGCAAATGTCAAGTCAGTATATTGGAGAATATACTGGATATAGATAATATATTGGAGTGTGCTAATTCTTCAGTACTTTAATTATTCACCTGACAAATATCCAGAGCACCTAACTAATAAAAACCTGGGAGTCTTAAAGGAGAGACCTGGTTTCCAGTCTCTTGGAGCTTTTGGTCTACTGCAATGGGAAACGAACATTAGTCCCAGATGCCCAGATACAAAAATTAGCAGTCATGCGAAAGTTTCCTAACTTGAAAGACACTTATCAGCTGACCCTGGTATGCCAGCTTAGGGTATCTCACATTTGCTACTGCTGATACTTCGAGCCAAGCATCTCTTCACTGTGAATGATGGCCCTGCACATTTACTGTGCTCTCTGCAGCTTCTCTTGCCTGGACTACCACATGTCAGTAGCATCCTACACATCCCACATGAATCCAAAAAAAGTATCCCCAAGCATTGCCAACTGCCCTTTGGGGGATAAGATTGCCTGTAGTTGAAAGCTACGGTAGTAAATAATTCTAACTTACCTTTTATTTCCTTAGGGTAGAAACGGTTTTAGCTTCATGTCTATCCTAGCCAAAAGTGAGCACAAGTCTAGCAAATGCTTGTTGGATTGCATTTACGAATGTTGAAGTATCGCTGAGCCCTTTTACGGATCCTCATTCATCATATTTATGCTTAGAGCTGCCAAAATGGTTGTCAGCAGTTAATCAAACAAGAGTTTTCAATGGTGCAAATATTACCCGCAGGGGGTGTGATCCATACTCATCAGGAAGTAGCATTTCAGGAAGTGGGGTGGGAGATTTAGTGGCTAAGGCGCTTGCCACACAAGCAGGAGGGCCTGAGTTGGATTCTCAGACTTCACACAATGCTGGGTGTGGTAGCACATGTCTGTAATCCTTGTGCTCCTGTGATAAGATGTGTGGCAGAGCAGGGGAAACTCTACAAGCTCTTAGGCCACCTAACATGGGGGATGCAGCTGTGAACAAGAGATCCTGCTTCAAACGAGGTAGAAGGTGAGGTGTCCTCTGACCTCCATGTATACATGATGGCATCTGTGCACCCTCACACATGCATATACATGTATGCACCCCCATATATACATGCACACTCATCACACACACATATAATTTATGAATGTACACATGTACAGACACATATAAAGATGTAGCTTTTTCTTCAAGGAACTTAAAGTATATAAATGGAGATATTAATTATGAATTTGGAAATATAGTAAGTATCAAAAGGACTATTCTGAAAAGTTCAAAGAAAAAGTAAGTAACAGTTTTTATCAAAGTTGAACTTAGTGTTGGGCTCAGATATGTAGGAAAGGCTTTGGAGACTAACGGGGCTAAACTGTTGAGACGGTTAGGAAAGATTTGCACAGTGAGGACTTTAGAGGGAGCACAGAGGAGTGATGGGAATTGGGGTAGGAAATGGAGGTACACTCATCTTTACAGGTGGAGGTCTGAAGTATGCTGCTTCAGCAGCAATCCCAGCTTTGTGAATACAGCTGCAGCAACATGTGGAGATGGAGTCTCACTTAGCTTAGCTTTTTTTTTTTTGTTTTGTTTTGTTTTTTTTGTTTTTCGAGACAGGGTTTCTCTGTGTAGTTTTTGGTGCCTGTCCTGGAACTCACTTTGTAGCCCAGGCTGGCCTCGAACTCACAGAGATCTGCCTGACTCTGCCTCCCGAGTGCTGGGATTAAAGGTGTGCGCCACCACCGCCCAGCCTTAGCTTAGCTTTTAATGAATGGGACATTTATAAAGCAGCTTGGCCGCACTTGAGATTCAGATGTTAGTTGTCATTGAAATGACTTTACTGCTGAGTCAGGTGCACATATGAGAGCTGTTTTGCTGTATTATTTTTGGTTGGATTCATTAAAGAAACATCAAATCTATAGAAAAGGTTAATTTCCAAAGCCCTTCAAGGTCTAATAATATTCACAGAGGGCAATTCTCATTCAGAAAAATTTCAGTCTTAGCCTATGCCAAAACCATTACATAAACAAAAACATTTTTTACAGTTACTATGTTACCAGTCTTCTGTGTAGTTGTGAAATTAAAAACATCCACTAGAGTCTGAAGCAGGAGGATCATAAATGCAAGGCCAGCCTAAGCAACTTAGTGGTACTCTATCTCAAAATAATACAACACAACACAACACAACTCAGTACAATACAACACAATACATAAAATACAACACAAAACAATTCAATAGAATGTAATACATACAGCAACACAATAAATACAATACAACACAACTCAACATAATACAACACATATAATACAGTGATGGGCTGGGGATATAGATCAGTGGATAAAGTGTGATTGTGCAAGTATAGAGACTGGCGTGTGGATCCACAGTACCCATGCAAAAGCTCTGCATGGTAGCTGTGCCTGTAACCCCAGAGCTCTGGGATCAGGACCAGAGATAGGAGGATTCCTGAAGCTTGCTGGCTAGCCAGTATATCTGAAGAGGTGAGTTCTTGCTTCAGGGAGAGACTGTTCCACAAAAGAAAGTGGAGGAATACACATGAAGTCTACTCTGATCTCTACAAGTTCATACACAGGTAAGTGCACCTCTGTACACACACATACATACACACACACTATACACATGTACACACACACACACTATACACAGTACACACAGACACCACCACCACCACCACTACCACCACCACCACACCACACACATAAACACACACACACACACACACACACACACACACATATACACACATTATTAATTGTTACACATTTTGGCAGATTCTACCTGAGATTATACAGATAGATTTTTTTTTTCTCAAGTTCTTTGAAAATGTTCCCACTTTAGTGATTGTACACGCACTTGTGGAGGCCAATGCTTTTGTCACACCACTGTTAGTTCCTCAAATCAGCAACTGAACGATGTTGGTAGCACCTGCCCATGCTCAGCAGCCGTGCGGATTCGTTTTTGTCAACTTGACGCCGGGGTAGATCTGGGAAGGGGGAATGTCAGTTGAGGAATTGCCTCCATCAGATTGGCATGTTGTCACGTCTTTGGGAGTATTTTCTTGATTGCTAATTAATGTGTGAGGACCCAGCCCGCTGTGGGTAGTACCACTCCTGGCCAGGCAGGTTGGGGGTGTATAAGAAAGGTAGTTGAGCAAGCAGGGGGAAAGCAAGCCAGTCAGCAGTGTTCCTCCTGGTTCCTGCCTCGAGCTTCCACGGTCACTTGTTGCCTAGGTTTCTGTAGGTGATGGACTGTAACCTATGGGCCAAGTTGCTTTTGGTCACAGCGTTTATCACAGCAACAGAAAGCAAACCAGGAAACCAGCCAAGAACAGAAGCTGAAAGCCGTTGGTTGAAATTGACCGTTGATGTATGCCCTGGGTGCCACTTTGTCTTCATTTTTTACCTCTTCCCATGTGTTTTGTATATCTTTAACCTTAAAACTCCATCTTAGAGCATGCTAGGTAATGGGAATTCTGAGAAGTTTTTGCCAGGTGTCTGGAATCTCTTTTACTCTTTCTTTTAAAAATTAATGTTTAGACAGCATACAAAATAATGGATTTCATAATGACATTTTCAAATATGTAGATACATGCAAATACATATTATGTGCATAACATTATTGCACTTTGCTCACTTCCTTCCCCTCTTCCTCCTCCTGGTCCATTCACTCTCCTCAATACTTTCCTTTCTGCTTTTCATATCATAATGTAGATAATTATATGTCTGTCATTAAGTTCTACAGCTAAGAGAAAATGTGATATTTGTCTTTTATCTCATTTCAATATCTGTAAATTTTTTTATTTGAGGAGGGTTTTGTTTTGTATCACTTCTTCTTTTCTGAGACTTTATTATTTATTATATATCACACTTTATTCCCATGACCAGGCTTTTATTTCTGTCATTTGTTTACATCCTTTTCTTCCTTGATTTCTTAGTATTGTGTTTTCTATCAAAATCAAAGAATTCGCATCGATGTGTTTGACTCTCTTATACTCACATTGCACTCAAATTTGTGCAAGTCTGCTAATAACAGAGGCACAATCAGGCTGGTGTGGACTGTCATGTTCCTTCAGGCTCCTGCTGTCTGGTGCAATGCATCAGTCTTTGCTTTTTAGGCCCTTGACACCACTGGAGATTACTAGCTAGTTCTTTTACAGAATGTTACTTGATTTGGCCTAGTTGATGTTTTTCTACAATTTTACCATTAGCTTCTGCATCTTACTCAGCAACAACCTAGTATCTACACCGACTTTTAAAAAAGTAACTGCATTGTTTAGATTTTTCTCACCTAAGATTTTGTCCATCCCTCTCCATGAGGAGGCTTATTTTCTTTCCCTGACTATTTTGTGATGATCTATCTTCAAAGTGTGTAAATGTCCTGTTCTTCATCACAATATCAGTTCCTTTGTGTATTATGTCAGGATGGGTTTAATGGGCCATGACTCTAGTTTGGTAATCAAGTCCTCCCAATTTTGTCCAGTGGGGGCTTCTTCAAAAATGGCTTCTGTGTCCTCTTGAGCTAATCTTGCCTCTCTTCCAGAACTTTTTACTTTCAAGCATAAGATGTCTCAGGTCCATATTGTAGTTTAGTGGCCTGAAATCAAGAGTTATTTCATCAAGAGAATCTGACTTCTACAATTAGATAATGGCATTAAGTAGTCACTTGCTGTCATACCCCCAAGGAAAAAGGACTCTTTCTCCCTCAGTAATTATTCACCTGCAAAAAGCTTCTCGGATAGAGTTGAAGCTTCATGTGCTGCTATGAGGTCATGTATCCAATGGCCATGTCATGTCTAGAAGATGTAATTTCACACACACACACACACACACACACACAGGTGTTAAGAATTATGCATTCATGCATGGGAAACCCCGAGCTGGCCAAACCAGGGTATCCCACTTGTGCAGGGAACCATGCTGGCATGCTGGGCATGGCGGTAGTGCAACAGATGAGCATTGACAACCAGATGCTACATCCATGTGGAAATGGCTTATTATAATGGACAGATGAAAAAAAGACAGGAAAGATAGAGAGGGGGCTTGAAGGGTGCACACCCCTTCAAGGGGGAGTGAAGGGGGGAGGGAGGGAGGGAGGGAGGGAGGGAGAGAGAGAGAGAGAGAGAGAGAGAGAGAGAGAGAGAGAGAGAGAGAGATGGAGTTTTTTTCTTAAGAAAAGGCTTTTACATCAGCAGGGTAGCCCCAAGGGGTGGGTCAGAATATTAACATTCCTCTATTTTGATTATTATAAGAAGAGGTGAGTTTTGGGAGCAAGTGGGGGAACAAGGGTTTGAATTCTCGAGGCTACTTCAAGCTGGTGAGGGGCAAAGTGGAGGGGGGGAAGCCAGGAGTCACGCATGGTGGGAGGTGTGAGTGAAGAAGCATTGTTAGCTGTCATCGTGGAAATCTCTGGTGTGGAGATCTCAGGTGTCTGTTCCTTGGGGTTGCTAGGAGAAAAAAATAGATTGTTATCATTGGCCTTATGAGTTGTGCTAGCCACGGGTAGAGTGATAACTGCCAGAAAGAGTGGAACGGGGAAGTGCCCTGGTTGTACAGAAGAGGCAAGAGCAGATGAGTGAGACACAAGAGCAGGTATGCCCTTCATTGGGACATCTTGGAAAACCAGGTTCCAGTTGCTGGGCAGGTTCCTGCCTGAGCCTGGAGAGGTGGTACCAGTGGTGAATTGAGGGATGATGTGTTCTTCAGGAGTGCAGGAGCCATCACATCTGTCATTTCTCTGGAGGGGGGCATGCATCCATCCCAGTTGGCATCCTCAGTTGGGCGTTGGCATCCTCGGAGCTGCTGCCAGCTGGTGCAGGGGCTGGTGTATCTGGAGAGCCCCTAGGCCCAGGCAGGAGGAGGGAGACTGCAAAATATTCTCAAAAATGGATAAGATCAAAAATAGGCTCTGGAGACTGTTAATTTTTATCAGACCAGATGTTTTGATGCAGTACCAGAACTTTTCCCAGGGACCTGTAGGTATCTGTAAGACAGCTGGAATAGATTCACACCATAGAAAGAGGGTTGAAAATCCAAATAAATTTAAGAACTCTAGCCTGGCGGTGGTGGCGCACGCCTTTAATCCCAGCACTTGGGAGGCAGAGCCAGGCGGATCTCTGTGAGTTCGAGGCCAGCCTGGGCTACCAAGTGAGTCCCAGGAAAGGCGCAAAGCTACACAGAGAAACTTTGTCTCGAAAAAACCAAAAAAAAAAAAATTTAAGAACTCTAAAGAACTGTTTGTAGTCAGTGTTATATTAGTTTATCAAAGCTGCATTTATCAATATTAAAATTTTGAACCTCTGGAGTTATATCTGAAACCAATCTATCCTGTACCTGTACCATGAAGTATGAATGAGGCATAGCTGTCTGTAATTTTAATAGGAAACTTATTAATGAACTGTCAGTAATCTTGGGATTGGGGCTGTCAAACTGATACACCTTAGTCATCAAACATCGTCAGATCTGAGAAGGATAAATTTAAAAAAATGAGACAGCTTTCCAGCTACCTAGGCAGCAATCCCAAGTCTCTCTGTGGTCATTGCAGAGGTAGGGGGGCTGAAGCCCCAAAGGAAGCACTTGTTCAACTGATAAGCTCAGAAGATCTGACAGATTTTTCAGTAGAGTAGAAATTTGAGAAGATTGACCTACCTGTCTCAGCCAGGCAGACAATTGATCCCTGTTGCTCCAGTAATTCACAGTCTGGATAGGATCTCAGCTTTTCACTGCATGGCCAGCCTTGCTATAAGCTTCTGGGTGGAGGTTCTTTGGTGGCCATCCATCGTCTTGGAGAAGATACATGATGCTGCTAGGTGCTAACATGTCTCTCTATCATAAAATGCTTTTATATTAAATGCCACATTCTCATATCTCTACAGGTGTTTGAAGACTGGGGGAACAAAATCTGTTAGATGTATTTATAACTTTGAGAGTATATATATATATATATATATATATATATATATATATATATGACTTAAATCTGAATATACAGGTTTCCCAGTTAGTTACAGCTTAATAAAGTTAGCAAGGACAAGGAGGCTGATCTTTGAGTACAGCCAGATTGTAATCTTGAATGACTTATATAGAAATAATTATTTCTTAAACTGTCTCTTGAGAAGGCAAAGAAGAGTGACAGGGAAAGATCCCAAGGCCGAATGAGAACAGGAGAAAAGGGGCTTGCGAGTCAGGGTGCAGCCCAACTCTGAGAAAAAGACCCTCTTGGTGGACCAGAAACTCCATCCTAAATGATTTATATAGAAGTAATAATTCCTTAAGGTCATACAATATCTCCCTGGTTCTGCATAACGAGGGTCAAGTGTCTTATCTTATTGCAGAACCATTTTAGTTAATAAATATCAATGGGCATTAGATAACCAATCAGTCCTCTATGCCAGGGGTTTCATTTTGACCCAGCATTTCAACCTATTCTGGACAGGGAACATGGGACAATGCATTCTCTGGAACTGCTTCGAGTTGGTGTTGGGGCATTGTTGTCAGGGCCCCCAAAAAGGATGCAAGGCCAGTCAAAGGCTGGGTAATGGGGCATTTGTCATAAGTGTGTGGTTGTCTGACCTGGCTGTAGAGACAGGGGACAATTATGCTTGGCTGGGCTGGTCCACATCACATAGACAAGAATCTCTGCTGGCATCTGGGGCAGGGAAAGTGCTGCAGGTTGTGGTCCACAACTGCTGCTCTGATGTTTCTGCCAGCCTGCTGAAATATATAGAGAGACAAGAGTTAAAATTTCATGAATTTATTTGGAACCTCTTGGACCATGGTCTTAGTAATTGGGAAAGGAAGACCAGGAAAGAGAGAAATATTATTCTCAGGAATAGACAGGTGAAGAAATTTTTTTTAGATAAATTAGTATTATCAATCAGTACTGAAATCCAAATCATAGAAAAGCAGGTAATGAGTAACTAAGGAAAATCCTTTTAAAATCCTGAGCTTGTGACCCAAGTGTATCAGAATTGTATTAGTGTTAAAATAAGAAATTTAAAATCTTAAGCATTAGTGCTGCTACCCTATCCTGGCATAGGAGTGTGCTGTCCCCACCCACATGAGCAGCTACAGAGGAATGAATCTCCACCCCGCCATGCTGCCCCTAGTAAAGATGGTGCTTTGCCCTTAGCCAAGATGGTGGCTTGACCACATGGTTACCCTTATTTAAAATGGCTATGCCTGATCACATGATTTTCTTTATTTAAGATGGCAGGTTGAACAGATAAGGAACGGGTAAAGTGAAGCATTTAAAAGTTAGTCAGAAACAAGTTAACAGGGCTATCTCTCAAGTCCAGTAGCAGTAGAGGATAGGCGGACTGCCAGAGGGAGGAGGGACTTGGTTCTGAGCAGTGGTGGAGCAGCCAGTGGGGTGGAACTCAGGGTTGTGCGCCAAAGTCCCAAGGGTGGAACAGGAGGTCCTGGCAACAGAGTTAAGGGACAGAGGGAAAAGATTTAAGAGATAAAATTACAGACAAGGATAGGAATTAGAGTCAAAGGACAGGCAGAGAGAGCAAGCTTTGCCTGGTGGGCAATTTTACATGTTGTGGAAAGGAATCTGGTGACAGGTGATGATGTAATTTCTTACCAGAGGCAGGAGGATCATGGGGGTGTGTGCAATGGGGAGGGAGCTAGGAGGAAGTAGGTGCGTTTTTCCACAATGAGGTATAATAGCAAAACGAGACAGACCTCCATCATCCCAGAGAGTCAGGGAGAACTAACGGCGCAAGATAGCCAATGGACCATCGTCACAAAGGCTATGGGCCATGGAGGGCATAGGCCCGAGGGGCATAGAGCCCCAAAAAAACACATAGTGCCTGCACCATGATTGAGAGAGACGAGAGAATCCTCAGTTATGGGAAAATGTCCAAAAGGGAGGCTTACCAAAGGGGGAGGTAACTTACCGATTATGCCGGTGTTGGATGAAGTGAGTGTTGAAGGTTCCAGGGCTCCTAGCGTGTCCCAGAATGCTGGCAGGCAGGAGAAATGTGCCAGGAGGACCTCTGTTGAGTCACTAGCACCAATGTTATGAATTATACACTCATGGGAAATCCCCAGCAGGCCGGGCCAGGGTATCTCACTCATGCAGGGAACCATGCTGGCATGCAGGGCAGATGCAGTGGTGGGCTGGGTGGCGACCCACTCCATGCAAGCATGGCAGCAGGTGGGGCTGGCGGGTGGACATTCTCAACCCAGATGCTACCTCTGCGTGCGGAAATGGTTTATTATAATAATAACTATATTATTTATTATTATAATAATATATGGTTTATTATAATAATAGAGAGACAAAGAGAAGATAGGAAGATAGGAAAGAGAGAGAGGTTTTCCTTAAGAAGAAGCTTCTAGCCGGGCGGTGGTGGCACACGCCTTTAATCCCAGCACTCGGGAGGCAGAGCCAGGCGGATCTCTGTGAGTTCGAGGCCAGCCTGGGCTACCAAGTGAGTTCCAGGAAAGGCGCAAAGCTACACAGAGAAACCCTGTCTCGAAAAAACAAAAAACAAAAAAAAAAAAGAAAAAAAAAAAGAAAAAAAAAAAGAAGAAGCTTCTATGTCAGGACGCAGGGCAGCCCCAAGGGGTGGGTCAGAATATTAACAACAGGGGTTTTCTAGCTCTCAAATTCTTTCCTCCCCATCTTTGACAACGTTCTCTAAGCCTTGGCTAAAGGGAGGTTGAAAGAGATGACTCACCTGTGGCTGAGCACTGAGAATCACTTATTCTCCGTGCTTGGACTAAAATGAATCTCTTCATTACCCACTACCCAGTGCAAAAAGAGGTTCCTCCAACGAAAGATAAAAGATGCACCAATGAATGGGATACACCTAAAGATTCAGAAGGCAGATTGACAACATGACCATCTAGCAGAACAACAGTAGCTTCTTCCCACTATGGCCCATCACCTTGTCCATGGATTTCGACTACATTTCAGTACCAGGAATGAAATCTCTCCTGTGGAGCAGGCTGCAAACACAATCAAAAAGTAACTGGTTACCTCCTCAACAGTCATGCCACTCTTGTACCCGTGGGCACTTCTTGCCCGGTAGGTCACTACTGTAGCCGTGAGACCACTGATGTCTATTGTTCCCTGCAGCTTGCATAGAACCATCCTGTGTACGACTATAAGATACAATAAAAATATTTAAAGGCCCATTTTCACAGTTTTTCTTGTAATTTGTATTTATAGTGCTAATTTTTACCCCCCCCCCTTTGTTTTGTTCCCACTTTTAAAGCAGGGTGTTAGAAAGAGCTCCTTACTGGAAGGCAGGGGAGATATGATGAGTCAGCATCTTTCTGAGCTTTGGAACTCAGTGACATTTTAGAGGTCTCACCATTAAAACCTGGTTAGCCAGGACAGACCCACTGAGGTGCTCCTCCCAGGCTGCCTCCTCAAAGTGCTAATTATCTTTGCCTTTCTCCATGAGCCTCATGCTTTGGAGGCTACAGTGGTCAGGCGGTCAGCTGCTTCTACTTGAGAGTCAACTGGCCGTACTTCCTTCTTACCTTCCTGGGTCTACATTTTACCAGACATGGCAGCTAGCTCTTCTTTGCATATACCTGACTCTGGGGCATGGTGTTTCCTAGTTTTGGCGTAGGAAGTATTTTTAGCTTTCTCACACTTCCCGTGTTGCTGTTGCCCTGCTGACCACCTAAGGGAGAATGGAGTGATTAAGAAATGGTCATCTTGCAGCTTTGTGCCTCATCTTTTCCGAGGTGTCATTGATACTTTTGCAGAAGCCTACCGGTCTTTTCACTGATGGTTTCTGATTTTGTAGTTACTATGATTCTGTTTTTCTCTCAGTACTTATTCATGTCTGTCTTTCCCCTACTGGTGTGTAGTGCTGCAGAGTGTATTACATTCTGAGGGAGATATCATATAGCTCAATGCACTATCCCCTCTGATTTTTTTGTTTGTTTATGGATTAGTAGTTAGTTACTATATTTTGAATATATATATTTTAGTATATGAAAAATTTGTTAGGTCATTGCTTTATTTTTATAAGCCCCATCTTGACTACCTCAAATATTTAAAATCTACTTTTTCAAATGAGTTAATTGATATTTTTATATCTTTTGATCCTTTCTGCTATGTCAGTATTTCGGTAAAAATTTTCCATTTTTCTTCACAATTTTATTACTGAAAATGTGGCTTTCATCCTCATTCTATTATGTATTTTCTGCTAGTTATGACAGCTGTAGAGAGAAGTGTAATAGAGTGTAAGTCCAGCCTTGTGAAATTAATTGGATGGCCATTAAAAATTCATTTTCAACAGTTTAAATATTAAGAATGATCTGTTCCTTGAATACTTACAGGAATTTCCATTAGAGCCAACAGGACGGATACCATGCTGTAGGAGGGCTACATTAGAATTTTTAGAAAATGTTTTAAATAGATTTTTAGGGAATCAGAGAGACAAAACCATCTACGGACTTCAGTCATTTCATAAGCATTTTAGCTAGCCCTGGGCAGTGCTGGTGTGGAAGGACAGCTGTTCTTTGCTTCTCAGGAGCTTATTTTAACTGATTAAATTGGCAAATACTTTTGCCTAAATAATGATGAAACTGATGAAACAGGCCAGGGTTAAACTCTTTTGACAAACCTTCCTTTGAGTTATCAACACATAAACTAACCCTGGTGCACTGAATGCTGTAATCTTCGTGGATCATTAATTAGCTTTATATCTGAGTCTCCACCATAATTTCTAGAGAAGCATTCTTTTCGATCTTCCTCCCCACTCAGTCTACTTCAGGATCTTATGTACCTCTAGTGCCGGTTGGTACAGTGGGGTAGCATGTAAGTAGTGTGTAGGTGGCCTGCTCTGATTCTCTGCTCACACCATGCATGTACCTCACACAAGTCATGCACACAGCTGTCCTTTTGTTGTATGCAACATGAACTCACAATTCTTTTTCATTTGCTTCTCAGATTATTCAAGCTTATACATAAAGCAAAAATTATTTGCTTCCTCTACAGTTGTCGACATTAGAATTGTCTTGCTGTCTTTCCTGTGAAACAACCCATTCAGAAAGCAAGCACAGGGGCTGGAGAGATGGCTCAGCAGTTAAGAGCACTGGCTTCTCTTCCGGCGGGCCTGGGTTCAATTCCCAGCACCCACAGGCAGCCTGTAACTCCAGTTCCAGGGGTCTGGCTCCCTTCCTCACACAGACATACACACAGGCAAAACACCAATGCACATAAAATTTTTTAAAAAAATTTCAAAAATCAAGCACAAAGTGTAACCCTGCCACTTGCCTTTAACACATCTGTGCTGAAGTATACTTGGGTTTCACTACCTGGACCTGGAAGCAGGGTATGGCCAATAACTTGCTATCAGTCAGTCATGTGTTTTAAATGTCTCTACTCTGTGCCTTGCCTTTCTGGTCTCTTCAGGATGTGTTTTGCTAAGGAGACATTCTTGCTTTTATTTGAATATAAAATACACAAATCTTTTCACTCTGTTTGGAAATTGCTTCCTGGACTCATGGTTGAAGCCTGACTTCTACATATATTTCCTTGTAAAAGCACCAGTTTTTTTTTCAAGCTTGGCAACTGTGGTTCATCTGGGAACATTAGGGTTGTTTGTAGCCTTAGCCTATTTCAACAGTCTTTCATGGCTAAGAATAAAGCTGCTATGTACATTTTGTACATGCATTTATTGGACATATGCACTTTCCTCTCTTTGGTGTATATCTAGAAATGGAATGTGTGAGTCAGTGCACACTAAATAGTCCCCAACAGTGATCTTAAGTGTGGCACTGGTTTATATTTGACCAGTGACAAATGAGACTTTCTTGTTGTATTACCTCATCCCATTGTATTGCTGACTATTATTTTTATTTTTTCATTCGTTCATTCATTCATTCATTTGTGTGTGTGTGTGTGCTCATGCATCTGCCACAGATATATGTGGAGGTCAGAGGAAAACTTGTAGGAGACAATTCTCTCCTTCCATTATGTGGATTTCAAGGACTGAACTCAAGGTCATCAGATTTGGCTGGCAGCGAGTTCCCTTACCACTAAGTTATCTCAGAGCCCTGTTTTTAATTTTAAAAATTGTTTTGGTAGATAATTTGGTGCTATGATTCTATTGCTGAAGACATCAGACCCTTTGGTCTCAGGACATGTAGAAATCAAAGTGATACTGATCTGGAAGTTTCTTCCCTGCTGACTGGCATACATGGTGCTGGAAGATGGTATGCAGGCTCTGAGGGGAGAGCAACATGCCTTTATCCATCTGTGAATCCTGTGAGCTACAGCCTGGCAGGATATGTCTACTAGTGCAAGGGTGTCATGGAAGTAACCAATTGCCTTTTGATGGGATTTAAGGTCCATTCCAAGAACCATTGGCTGGGGAGATGGAGTAACCTAATACTATTCTTTTGCTAAATGGATGTAGTATCAGACTGCCTTCTTTAGGTTGTCTTTTTGACCTATAGGTTAGTGCAGCTCTCAGACCTCATCAGAAAAGCATCTTTTCTTTTTTCCACCAGTGGATAGCAGTTGTTACAGAGATTCAAATCTGGTCAGAGTGCAGAGAATAAGTGACTGTGGAATTCTCAGTCATCACTTGACATCTGTCTCACATGTCCCCTGTCAAGGCTGAGGGAGTGTCACAGAAGAGGCTGTGGGAGAAACATGAGAGGCCAAGTTGAGGACTGCTGTAAGTCATGGGACATCACAAGGCTATTGCACTCACGGACTCTCAGCAACTGTAGTCACTCGTACAAGATCTGTATAAGATATGGCCAGTCCATGTTTCTGAATGGGAGGGGGAGCTGAGTGCTTTTTATTGGTTTGTTTCTATAAGTAGTCAATGGATCTACTAGAGGATAATCCTCTGTCCTCTGTATTTCATTAGTACCTTTGGAAATGAAATTATTACACACACACACACACACACACACATACACACACACACCACACACTACACACAGACAGACACATAGATACACACAAACACACACACATAGACACATACACAAACACACACAGATGGACACACAGATACACACAGACAAACATTCACACACAAACACAAAGAGACAGACAAATGGACGGATACACACACACACACACACACACACACACTTCATTGTGTATGTGATTTGATTCGTTTTTCTCCTCAGGTATTAGCGGTCCAGGCTTGGTCACTGTGGCACTGTGCTTTTAACATAACCCACCAAGTTCACTTAGCACTACCCGTGTGTGTACAGGTGTGGGACCATCCACTAAAGCAAGAAAAACCCACCAGAGACCACAACCTCAAGAGTGACTCTCCTTCCCCTAGAATCCTGCTGCCAGTAGCTCCTCAGCTAGGCTTGGGAATTTGTGAGCCACTCGCCCTAGGGGAAAACCCTCTTTCAAATATTGAAAGAACAAAACAAAACAAAAGGTAAGCCTTGAGCTCTGGACATATAACTCCACCCTAAAATGTTCTTGGCTAGTCTAGGTTTTTGTAGCTAGAGTTTTCCTGACTGGCCCACAGTCAGGACAAATCTCTGACACCCGCCAGTCCCACAGCCACTCAGACCCAACCAAGTAAACACAGAGACTTATATTGGTTACAAACTGTATGGCCGTGGCAGGCTTTTTGCTAACTGTTCTTACAGCTTAAATTAATCCATTTCCATAAATCTATACCTTGCCACATGGCTCGTGGCTTACCAGGATCTTCACATGCGGCTTGTCATGGTGGCGGCTGGCAGTGTCACCCTCACCCAGCTTCCTGTTCTCTCAATTCTCCTCTCTGTTAGTCCCGCCTATACTTCCTGCCTGGCCACTGGCCAATCAGTGATTTATTTATTGGCCAATCAGCAACACATTTGACATACAGACCATCCCACAGCAGGTTTTCTTTCATTTTCATGTAAGTTTAGAACTGGTTACTGATTGTCACGTATACACAAAGCTTACTTCAAGTGATCTAATGTCAGTTGTGACAGTATGTAAAAGCTTCCTTGAATTGATTGGGATTTGTGTGTTAAGACTTAAGGTTAATTTGAGAAGAATATTTAATAGTCTGTGAAAGACATACAATTAAACAATGTATTTTTCCAGTCTGAAGGCATGATGATGTTCTTCCTTTGCAGGATCTTAAGTTTCTGGCAGCTGGATTTGCAGTTTTCAGTTGGGGAGTAAACTACTTAGAATTTGTCACCGTGACAGAAGTTAGCATCAGCTGGGAGGGGGAAACCTCATTTGGGCATGGGCCTCCACTGGCCTTTGGGTATGTCTGTGAGGCATTTCCTTAATTTCTGTTTGATGTAAAAGGACCCTGCCCACTATGGTCAATGCCATCTCTAGGCAGGTATGATTGAGTTGTGTAAGAGAAATATCTGAATAAGGAGGAATCAAGGCAGTATGCAGGATTCCTCCATAGCCTCTGCTTCAGCTCCTGCGTCCAGGTTTCTGTCTTGAGTTCCTGCCATGACTTTACTTGAAGATGGCTTTTGCCTGTGAGCTGAAATAAATTCTCCTCTCCCCAAGTTGACTTGGGCTAGTGTTTAATCATGGTGATGGAGAGTAAACTAATACAGATCGGTTGCACACATTTTGTTAGAGTTATTTCTGTATTAGAATCTTATGGTGCTATAAATAATATTTTAAATTTAATTACTGAATTGTGATTTTAGTTTTCAGTTCAACTTATTATTTTGAGCTGGGTATGGTGGCACACACCTTTAATGCCAGTGCTCAGGAAAATAAGGCAGGCAGATCTCTGTAAGTTCAAGGCCAGCCTGGTCTACAGAGCAAGTTCCAGGCCAGCCAGGGCTACATAGTGAAATCCTGTCTCAAAACAACAACAACAACAAAATTTATACTTTTGAGCATCTTAACAAATAGTTTGCTTTGAGATAGTTTTCTATTTTCTACTCTTTCAGAGGTTCTATCCACTTTTAGCTCACTATTTTCTTTTTCTGTGTATGCCTTTGTTGTGGGTTTTAACATTCCTTACTTGAAATCTTCTTTTATATCTGAAAATGTGTATGTAGCTGTTTTAAATTCACACAGGACCGTTGGTCACAGTTTCCGCTGTCTTGTAGTTGTTTGGGTGGTACTTTTCACTAGCTGAATGTGTTGATTCTTATCTTGTGCTTCCCTCTCATGGCTCTGTAAGTGCTATGCCAAATTGCTTATCTTTAAATGTGATAACCCATTTTTGTTGCCAACTTGACTGGATTAAGAGAAACCTAGGACATTAACGAGGGACAGTAGTCTGATTGTGAGGGTTTTTCCAGGAGGATTGGATTAGGAGTAGGGACCCACCCTAAATGCGTGGATCCATTCTATGAGCTGTTGTTCAGGCTGAATGAAAAGCGAAAGGGAAGACAAGGAGCAGAGTGCTCACATTCCCTTTCCTTGTCACAGAGATGTGAGCAAGCAGCCTCTCACTTCCCAAGCTGCGATTTCGGCCATGCTATGCCCTGCCTTCAGATGGCCTGTACTTCCAAGCTATGACATACAATAAACCCTCCTGAGAATTACTTTTTGTCAGGAATATGATCACGACAATTAGAAGGCTAATTAACGTGTAGGCTTAGGAGGTTCCTTTTCCATACACGGCAAGGATGTGTATGAGTTATTCAGGGGTGAATGATGTTTCTTATTCTAAACGTGCTCCTTTTTATCACTTTAGTTTAGCTTTATTAATATCCAACACCCTTTGGGGTAGGAAGTAAATTAGTATGGCTTCTAAATTTGTGACATTCTCATTTGAGTAAAACAAAACATAATCTTAGATTTGACCTATGATTTAAGAACGTTCTTTCCCTATATACAGCCTCTTCAGTGAAAGCCACCTACACTAATTCAAAATTTAGATGACATCAAACTTAGGAGTGAATTTTTTTTCTTAGTTTTGGAATGTTAACATTACAAACCGGCTTCTCTGAGGCTTTATTGGGAATCTCTGGCATAAAAATGTCTCTACTCTATATACATTCTTTGGCTTCTATTTTTCTTTAATACTTATTGGAACATATTTATTTAAATCATATGGTTCCAGTGATAGTAATAGCCAAGGCCTTTGCAGCAACAAATCCTTTCATTGCAGAACTTTAGAATAGTTTATAGGCATTATCTGGTGGAAAATATTATTAGAAAGGGTCTAGCAACAGTTAAGCTTCTTTATAACTTCATCATGGCTGTCTGTGCTGAAAGAAAAAGTACAAGTTTAGAAAGACAGAAAACTAATTTATATTTTATATATTTTAAGTGGTATTCCTTCTGGGATCAAACATTATTTTAAAATGTTCGTGAACTGAAGGGAATTGTCCAGAGAGTGACAAATAGCAGCCTCAACTTAAGGCAACACTCTGCAGAGTCTCACACGTGTGAGATTAGCTCCCTACACAGGGAGTGTTTCAGCCTTGGGGATTAACCTCCTGTTGTGTCCATGGCCTCCAACTGCTTCCAGAGACGAGCATCATTCTGTTCTTATAGATTTGCACCCTTGGAGACTTCCTGGATCAAGTTCATTTCATTACAATGGCAAAGCCTGCTGGTGTTCCCCAAGGTCCTCTAGGGGGCAGCAGAGTAGCAGTCGATGTCTTTGTTACTGAGCCTGAAGGTGTCCTGGGGTCCTGGGATACTCCAATCCTAGATGAAAACCAGAAGACAGAGGGGGAAAGTGTCATTATCAAGAAAATACAAAAATGTAAACATTATGTTCTGGAAATAGAATTGCTGCTTTACCATGAAGTTCGAGGTTTGTGACAAGTCAATGAGCAGAAAAGGGAACACTTAATTTTCTTTTCTTTTCTTTTCTTTTTTTTTTTTTTGAGACAGTGTCTCTCTGTGTAGCCTTGGCTCTCCTGGAATTCTCTTGGTAGACTAGGCCAGTCTTGAACCCAGAAATCTGCCTGCCTCTGCTTCCCCAGGGCTGGGATCAAAGGCATGCGCCACCACACCTGGCTAGGATCACTTTTTTTTTCATCAAATATTTTCTTCTTATCTGATGTGGGGCAGATACTTGAGGGGCATCTAATATGCAAATTAAGACATATAAACAAAATGATTAAGTACAGTGTGGTTGGGGAATGGAGAAGGTGCTGTGGGAATTCAGGAAGTGGGAGGCTGGGAGGTCAGCTGCAATTTGGAGAGACTTTGTTTCCTGGTTTAGAGACAGGGGTTGTCGAAGGAAGAACGGGAGAGGCTCCAGTGCATACTGCACTTCAGCAGGAGTGATCTGTTCAGTCGAGCTCTTAGAAGCTAGGAGGACACAGAGTAAACACCTGGGTTTCTCATCCTGTGAGCATCTGTTAGTGCACACAGAGGATGAAGGGACGGAGTTCCCCTGAGCGCCCTTCATCAGCACCACAGCTCTTGGTGGTGGAAGTGGGGAATGATTTCTTTTTTTTTTAAACTTTCTTTTTATTTATTCAATGTGTCTTTCACATCATGCATCTTGATCTCATTCCTTTCCTTTCCTTTCCTTTCCTTCCTTTCCCTTCCTTCCTTCCTTCCTTCCTTCCCCTCTCTCTCTTTGTAGAACTATTTACCAAAATATCTAGACTACGTTGCAGCAACAAAGCCAGCCAGCATCATGTCAGGATGGCACAGCACTATGGTTAGGGTTAGGGTTAGGTTATTTTGTGCACTAAATAAAGCAACAATTTCTTTCTTTCTTTTTGTTTGTTTGTTTTTCAAGACAAGGTTTCTCTGTGCAGCTTTGCGTCTTTCCTGGAACTCACTCTGTAGCCCAGGCTGGCCTTGAACTCACAGAGATCTGCCTGGCTCTGCCTCCCGAGTGCTGAGATTAAAGGTGTGCGCCACCACCGCCCGGCTTAAAGCAACAATTTCCAAACAAAAAATTTCATGTGATTTGTCAGTGAGATTTGCACTCCAGGCACATTTTTTCATAGTAACTTTTTTTCACAACAGTGACAGTTACCTTAACTTGAAGAAGGCGTTTGCACTGTTGACACAGCTCCACTAAAGAATAAAGACAGCTCAGGCTCCAGAAACATGCTACACACCTCATATAATGGCTAACGTACCAGAAGTGCAGACATGGAGTCCTGCCTTGTGAAGTTTCAGAGGGAAGCAAAGGCTACCGGGGCTGTTCATACGATGCTTTGACTCGAGAAGCTGTGGTTTCTGGTCAGATAGTGGTTGATGAGTCAGATATTATTAAAAAGAGACTGGTGGCAATGCAGTGAAACCTTTGTTCTACTGGAACAATTGATGATGGCTATATGGGCTGAAAAATTACCAGTGATTTAAAGAGGGTTTCTCTGTGTAGCCCTGGCTGTCCAGGAACTCCCTTTGTAGACCAGGCTGGCCTTGAACTCACAGAGATCAGCCTGCCTCTGCCTCCTGAGTTCTGGGATTGAAGGCGTGTGTCACCACAGTCTGGCTGATTTCACTCTTTCTGGTGGAATCAAACTCCATTATGTATATAGACCACATTTTCTTTCTCCCTTCAGCTGCTGATGGGAATCTGGTCTGATTTTGCGTATTGGCTATTGTGACTACTGTAGCAGTAAACATGATGTTTAAGTATCTTTATGTTATACTTAGAATTCTCCCTGTATATACTCAAGAGTGGTAGAGATGGACCACAGGGTAGTTCCATGTTTACTTTTTGAGAAAACTCCTATTGATCTCCACAGTGTCTGCTCTACTTGACATTCCCACCAGCAATGGGTAAATATTCCTTTCCCCTGCACTTTTACTTGCCTTTGTTGTTTGTTTTATTGGTGTTAGTAATTTCGACTGGAGTGCGATGGTGTCTCAGGGTAGTTTGGATTAGCATTTATCTAATGGTTAATGATGCTGGACACATTTTTGAATATTGGCCATTTGCATATCTTCTTTGGAAGAGTTTCCAATTTACCTGCCTCTTTACTCATTAGATGATTCTTTCTGGCAGTTAAATGTTTGCATTCTTCATATACTCTGAACACGAATCCCCTGTCTGACATATAACTGACAAAAACATTCCCCCATTCCATGGGACCTCATTTCACTCTGTTGATGACCTTGTATACAGACTTGTTAATGTCATGTAATCCTGTTTTTTTAGCTCTTGGAGTCATTTTCTGAGGTATTAGAGTTCTTTCCAGAAAGTCCTTGCTTGTGCCTGAATCCTGAAATGTGCCTACGCTTTCCTCTAGTAGAGATAGTACATGAAAATCTTCAATCCATTCTGTGTTGATTTTTGTGATAACTGAGAGACATGCATCTAGTTTCATTTACATGTGGACATCTACTTTTCCCAGTACCTTTTGTTGAAGGGACTTCCCCACCCCTGTAATGCATGCTTTGACAATGTGTATTTTGTAGGTGGCTGTAGATGTGTGGGTTTCTGGATCTTCCATTCTTTCCCATTCATTGGTTTGTTTTTGTGCCAATACCATGCTAGTTTAGGTACTACAGCTCTGTATTATAATTTGAGATCAAGTACTGTAATTACAATAAATTAAACAATGACTTTGTTAATAGAAATTAGGAAAATGCTATGTTCTTTTGTGTTTGAAGTTTTTATGATTTTATTTTATTTTTTTAGAATTTCATATATGAACACTGAATCTTCACCACTCCCACTGTTTTCTCTTCCCTTCCATGTCTCCCATTCATGATCTCTTATTTAATTATTATTACATGCATACATATATTCATACACACGTACATATATTTACATACAGAGATACATACAGCTTACCGGGACCGTTTACCTTTGCTCACATATATAAATGTCCAGGACTGATCACTTGGGACTAGACCACCAATGTGGGAGCTTGTCCCTGGAGGAAACACATTCTTCCTGTCTCAGTAGCCACTGACCACCTGTAGTTCTTCATTGAGAGGTGGGACCAAATGGAATTTTCTGTCTTCACTGGCATGTTAACAACAATGCTGTTGTTATTATGTTGGTCTTGTTTGGGTACCCATACTGTTGAGCAGTCATGGGTGCATTTTCCTAGTCATGTCTCGCCGACACAACCCAACAACAGGCATCCTGGGTGTCTAGCTTTTACCATCTTTCCAACACTTTTTCCACAGTTTTCCTTGAGCCCTAGATGTCACAGTTTCATTTCAGGTGTATAAATGAGGTTGGGTACTCCAGTCACTTATTGTCTGCATTTTGACCAGCTCTGGATCTCTGTAATTGTCTCTGTCTGTCGAAAAAAGAAGCTTAGCTATTTTTAATTTACTTTCAACTGTTTCAAATATTTAGACATCTATAGAGAAATAATGACCTTTACCTTTGTTATTTGCTTTTGCCAATTGTTTCTAATCAATTGCAGCCACCAAGGCATTGAAAAGAGTGGGAAAGAAGACACTGGTCAATGGGCTCAAAGTTAACACTTAAACAAGAGATAATTTTAGTGCTATATCATGAGTGACAGTAGCTGTCTTTAATAATGTTTTATGTATCTAAAAAGTTAGAAAACATTTTAAATGTTCTTAGCCAAAGAAATGAAAGTGATGGATTATACTTAATTTAGATAAGTGTACTGTGCCAGGTACTTTCTGACACAAGCTAGTCACCTGGGAAGAAGAAACCTCAACTGAGAAATTGTCCCCACCAGATTGGCCTGCGGCATGTCTGTGGGACATTTTCTTGATTAATGATTGATGTAGCAGGGCCCAGCCCACTGTGGTTGTATAAGAAAGCAAGCTGAGCAAGTTATGAAAAGCAAGCTGACAGTATTCCTCCACGGTTTCTGCTATAGCTCTTGCCTCTAGGTTCTTACCTTGGCTTGCTTACATAACGGGACTATAACCTATAGCCCAAATATTTCCTGCCTAAAAGTTAATTTTGGTCAGTTTGTCTGTCTGTCTATCTATCTATCTATCTATCTATCTATCTATCTATCTATCTATCTATCTGCCTGTCTCTCTCTCTCTCTCTATTTGTCTATCTCATCTATCACAGCAAGAGAAAGAAAACTTAAAATTTACCAGGAATGTGGGATGTTGCTGTGATTGACATAATATTTTGTTTTTAGGGAAAGGATTGCGAGAATGTTTGGAACTTTGGGATGAAAGTATTCAGAGCTTAATGAGCTCTTGTGGGAACTTAAAAGATAATTCTGAGAGTGATGCAAACATGGAGATCTGTCTTGTGAAGTTTCAGAAGGAAGCAAAGGCTACCAGGACTGTTCATATGATACTTTGAGTTCAGAAGCTATGGTTTCTGGTCAGATAGTGGCTGATGAGTCAGATATTATTAAAAAGAGACCAATACCAATTAAGTGATCTTATTCACTGCAGAAATTGCCAGTGACTTAAAGAGACCTCTATCATTGTGAAATCTTCTGGCAAATATTTACTTGGGGTCAGCATACAAGATCAGTGGTAGGGGACAAGCAAAAGGCTGTATCTCAAGCTGGCTGCCAAACTTAGTAATGTGTAAGAGTCTCCAACATGGTAGTGATTTTGAAAGTATGAGCATTCATGCAGAGCAGTTGAAGCTTGACATTTGTGTGAGACTAAGAGACACAATCGGTGAAGGTTTAGCTTCAGTTATAGGGGAGGTCCCAGGACTAAAGGGGCGTAGAGAAAAGCTCATGCTTGGTATCATGTTTCAGGTTTGGAGTCCCTGTAGGGAGGCCAGGAGACCATTGGTAGAAGTACAGCCTCAGTTGTAGTGGAGGCCCCAGGATTGAAGGGGTCAATGAGAAACATTGAGCTTGGTGCCATACAGCAGAATAGGAGTCCCTGAAGAAACCAGGAGGCCACTGATGGAAATATAGACTAAATTACACTACAGAACCTAACACGTTAAAGATGCCAGGACCATGGGATGTCTGCCAAGGACAGTGACACATGTGGCTTAGAGCTAGCCTGAGCCTATGAGACACGTTGTGTGTGCTATAGAGGTCAAAGATGGAGACACTGGGCTGCCCAAGACCTCTGGAGCCCAGCAGACCATGAGTGAGTCCCAGGGATTATTCATTGGCTTTCTTACACTGTTAGGCTTTGATGTTGCTCTGATCTGAATGGAACTATACCCTGGTTCTTCTTTCAGTATAATAAAGAATTTAACTTATTTTTGATTTTACAGGAACCCATAGTTAAGAGACTTTGGATTTTTAAAGCGATCTTGGAGTTTTAAAGTGTCTGAATTTTTAAAAGGAGATTGTGTGGCTTTTAAAGTTCTACTGTTGAGCCCTTTGGGAATATACCAAAGAGTAGTATAGCTTGATCATGTGGTATATTTATTTTTAGTGTCTTGATGATTCTCCATACTGATTTCGAGAGTGGATGCACAAATTTGCCTTCCCACAACAATGAATGGGGGTCCATCTTTCTCCACAATCTTTGTACAATCACCAAAGGCCAGTATTTATTGCTAGTTGTTTTGTTGACCTTAGCCATTCTTACTAGGGTGAGATGAAATTTTAAAGTGGTTTTAATTTGCATTCCCCTAATTGCTAAGAATGGTGAATATTCCTTAAGGTATTTTGCAACCATGTTTATTTCTTCTATTGGAAACTTTCTGTTTAGATTTTTGTATTGGTCAGGGTTCTCTAAAGACATAGAACTGATAGAACACACACACACACACACACACACACACACACACACACACACACACGCGCGCACGAATTTATTAGAGTAGTTTACAGGGTATGGTCAGAGTGGTTGGACAGTGGAAGTCCACCAACAGAAAGGCCAAGGCCAAGGATCTGGTAGTTGTTAGTTCTTAGGACTGGATGTCTCAGCAGTCCTGATCTGGTGCTGGAGTCCCAGGATTGTCCTAGAAAAGCCACCAATATTCAGTCTATGTTAGTCCTAAAGAAGTATGTTCTAATACCAGTGAAGGATCTCATTAGCAAGAGCAAGCACAAATAGGCAAGAAGCAAAAACTTCTTTCTTGCAACTCTTTTTATGTAGGCTGCCACTAGAAGGTGTGGTCGGGATTTGGGGTGGGTCTTCTGACCACAAATGATCCAATCAAGAAAATCCCTTACAGGCATGCCCAGCTGCTTGGGGTTTAGTTGCTTCCAAATATAGTCAAGTTGACAACCAAAATTAGCCATCACAGATTTCTAGCTCATATCTATTTGTCTATCTGTCTCCCTGCTATCTATCTATCTATCTATCTATCTATCTATCTATCTATCTATCTATCTTACATTCTGACCTCAGTTTCCCTTCCCTCCTCTCTTCTCAGCCCTTCCTCCCACCTCCCCTCTGCCCCACCCTCATCTGCTCCTCCTCCATTTCTATTCAGAAAAGGGCAGGCCTCCCATGGATATCAACCAAATACAGTATATCAAGTTTCAGTAAGACTAATCACCTCCCTTTGTGTTAAGGCTGGGTAAGGCAACCCAGTGTGGGGAACAGGGTCCCAAAAGCCAGGCAAAGAGTCAGAGACAGCTCCTGCTCCCACTACTAGGAATCCACAAAAAGATCAAGCTACGCAACTGTCACATATATGCAGAGGGCCTTGGTCAGTCCCATGCAGGCTCCCTAACTGTCAGTTTAGTCTCTATGAGCTCCTATGAGCCCAGGTTAGTTGATCCTGTGGGTTTTCTTGTGATGTCCTTGACCTCTCTGGCTCCTAAAATCTTTCTCCCCTTTCTTCAGCAGGATTCCCAGAGCTCTGCCTAATAATGTCTGTGAGTCTCTGCATCTGTTTCCACTAGTTGCTGGATGAAGCCTCTCTGATAACTATGGGCTAGGCAACAGTCTATGAGTATAGCAGAATATCATTAGGCATCATTATGTTGATTTTTTTTTCCTCCAGTAGTGTTTGGTTATATCCTAGGTCTTTGGGCAATCCAATCTCTGTGCCCTGGTGCTCCAGGCAGTGTTAGGGGTGGGATCACTCTTATAGCATGGGTCTCAGGTTGGACCAGTCATTGGTTGGCTACTTCCACACTCTCTGTGCCAACCTTACCCCAGCACATCTCATAGGCAGGACATCTCATAGGTAGGACATCTCATGGGTAGGTCAGAGGTTATGTGGCTGGGTTGATGTTCCAATCCCTCCACTGGTAGTCTTGCCTGGTCACAGGAGGTGGCCAGTTCAGGCTATGTATCCCATAATGCCAGCTGGATTCATCATAGATTCCTGGGAGTTTCCCTTGCACCATGTTTCTACCTGACCCTGAAATGATCCCCTTTGTAGTTGGCTGGCTCTTTCAGTACTCTCCCTCAACCCCACACTCATCTGATTCCTTATGTTCCCATCCCACCTACCACTATTCCATCCACAAAATCTCTTTTATTTCCTCTTCCCAGGGAGATCTGAGTCCATCTTTGTTACCTAGCCTCTCTAGGTTTGTGGATTGAATTCTCAACAGAAGACAAATGGCTAAGAAACACTTAAATGTTCAACATCCTTAGCCAGCAGGGAAATGCAAACCAAGTGACTCAGAGTCCACCTTACACCTGTCAGAATGGTTATAATCAACAACACAATTGACAACTCATGCTGGAGAGGATGTGGAGCAAGGGGAACACTCCTCCATTGCTGGTGGGAATGCAAACTTGTACAGTCACTTTGGAAATCAATATGGCAGTTTCTCAGAAAATTGGGAATAGATCTACCTCAAGACCCAGCTATACCACTCTTGACCCAAATGCTGCTCAATTGTACCACAAGGACAATTGCTCAACTATGTTCATAGAAGCTTTATTTGTAATAGGCAGAACCTGGAAACAATCTAGATATCCAGCAACTGAAGAATGGATAAAGAAAATGTGGTACATTTACACAATGGAATATTGCTCAGCTGATAAAAACAATAATATTATGAAATTTGAAGGCAAAAATGAATGGAACTAGAAAAAAAATCATCCTGAGTGAGGTAACCCACACTCAGAAAGACAAACATAGTGTGTAGTCACTTATAGGTATATGTTAGCTGTAAAGGATAACCATGCTACAACCCATAGACTCAGAGAGCTTAGCCCATGTTTTATTTGTATCATTTGTTTACTTGATCTTTTGTTTTTTGAGTGCTTGGTATTTTCTAGATATTAATCCTCTATTGGATGTAGAGATGGCAAAGATTCTCTTCCATTCTGAAGATTTCTTCTGCAATTGATTGTTTCCTTTGCTGAACAGAAGGTTTTTTTTTTTTTTTTTCAGTTTTATGAGGTCCCAGTTGTCAATTGTTGGTCTTAATTCCTGGGCAAATGGACTTCTGTTCAGAAAGTATGTTTCTACATCTATGTGTTGTAAGATACTGCCCATGTTTTCTTCTAGAACTTTTCCTGTTTCAAACTTAAAATTGAGGTCTTTGACTGACTTGAATATAATTTTTGTATAGCGGTATAGGTAGGGTTTAATTTCATTCTTCTGCATGCAGAAATCCAATTTTCCAAGCACTATTTATTGAAGATGCTGTCTTTTCTCCAGTGTATGTATTTTTGTCTTTTTCTCAAATATGAGATGGCTGTAATTATGAGTACTCATGTTTGGGTCTTCTATTTTATTTTATTGGTTTACATGTTTGTGCCATATTGTTTTTATTACTATGGCTCTATAAAGTACATTGAAGTCTGAAACATCAACCAATATAGTATTCCTTTTGCTCAGGATTGCTTTAGCTATCTGGTGTTTTTTTTTTTTTTTTTTTTTGGTTCCAAATGAAATTAAGAATGCTTTGGCAATATTCCTAGGCACCCTAATCACAATAGCCAGGAAATGGAAACAACCTAAACATCCTTCAACAGATGACTGGATAATGAAAATGTGGTACATCTATACACACACACACACACACACACACACACATACTATTTAGCTTCAAAGAAAACTTAAGTCAGGAAATTTGCATACAAATAGATGGACTGGAAAAGATTATACTAAATTAAGTAACACATGCCAGGAAAGACAAACACCACATGTCCTCTCTCACTGAAAGGTTCCTAGCTCCAAATCCTAAGATGTGAGTAACTAACCCAGAGTAACCATAGAAACTAGGAAAGTATAAAGGTAAAAGTATAAAGTATAAAGTAAAAACAACCGTAAATATGGGGTTGTTGAGATGGAAATGTCAAGACACAGGTGATATGAAGAGAGAACTAGAAAAAAGGGGCACTGTTCGAATCTTAGATGGTCTTTTAATAAAAAACCCAGAGCCAGATATTGGGGTGAAAGCTGAAAGATTAGAGAAGCAGAGCAAGCCACAGCCACCACTTATTACCTCACCAACTCCACGAATCCTCTGATTGAAATCCTCTGAGTCTTCACCCAAAAGGGTCTCAGCTGAATTGCTTTAGTTCCTGTTTCCTCATGCCTTATATACTTTTCTCTGTCCAGCCATGTCACTTCCTAGGATTAAAGGCATGTGTGCTTCCCAGTACTAGGATTAAAGGTGAGTGCCACCACTGCCTGGCTTTGTTTCCAGTGTGGCCTTGAACTCATAGAGATCCAGATGGATCTCTGCGCACCCCCTCCCCCAGTGATAGAATTAAAGGTGTGTGCCACCACTGTCTGGCCTCTATGTATAATCTAGTGGCTGGCTCTGTCCTCCGATCCCCAGGCAAGTTTATTAGGATACACAATATATCACTACAGGGAGCAGGGTCTAATTGGGGTGGGAGGTCAATACAGAAGGAGAATTAGGGATGAGGGACAAATAATGCCAAAGTAGTTTGATAAAGCTTCAAAGAATCGTATTATTTTATTTACCTAAAAATTATACAGAATACATATGTGCATGCATATATGTAATCTTAAAAGAAGTTAAGCCACTTGGACTGGGCTGACAATGGTGCTCACAAGAACTGTAGACTAGCAGCAACAACAGCAGCAGCAACAACAACAACAGCAACACCCAAATGCCAGGCAAGAGAAACCTTTTGAATGGTTGGACAGGGTATTCCAGGTGATTCCTCAAACAATGTAGACTATTGTAGCCACTGGTTGCCTGCCTCTCAGGGCTTGAGGATGAGCTTTTATTGAGTATGCTCCTATAGCAGCATACTTAAGACAAAGGACTTGCATGATTCCAGCTGACCCTGACCTGAAAGCCACTTTCATGCAGCCTAGCCTCTATAGTTACAGAAAATAATACCCAAGATGCCAAGGGATGGGAGCAATTGACCAGTCTAAAGCAGCTGCAGTGCCATGCCAATGATCAGTATGGCAAGATTTCCATAAAGGAGCAACAGGTGCCACTCATGTCAGTAGTAACAGGTATCTAATTGGACTTAAGGCCCACTGGACAGAAGAAAACCATTCCTGGTATTGGAAACTTAACCATCTTCCTGGGCCTAGTAAGGTCATGAGCCTTAGAATAGAATCTACTACTCTCATTTTGCTAGACCAGCATAATCCCTTGCTATATTCTAAATCTTATCTATGTACAGATAAGTGTACACCAACAGATAAGTATAGCTACCATCCTTTATCAAAGAAGCCTCTTTTTATAGCAAATGGAAGCCATAACAAAAAAAAATCATAACTGGACACAATGAAAAGATCAATGGATCTTGAGAAGTCCAGTCTACATCGTAGCTTCTGCACCTATGACTGAGGGAACACCACAGAAGAGGGGCTGAAAGATTATAAGAGCCCGGATACCAGAAAGTCTGCTGTGATATAGTCTCTCCTAGAAATGGCTGCACAAACAAGACCAAACAATGGTAATATCAAAGGACATCTTAGCGTGAAAGGGGGGAAATTTTGTGGGGTCCCACCCCTAGACAAAGAACTACAGGGAACTAATAACTGCTGGGAGGAGAATTAACCTCTCCTAGGAATGGGTTCCCTTATTAGTTGTCCAGTGCAGAGTGGTCATCTCTGAAATTCTATAAACACAAACAACAGAAACGGACTCAGCAGGATGTATTTACATATACTCGTTCATACACATACATACAAGTCAGAAACATATATCTAATAATGATAATCAAAGAGGTTATCAACTCTAAAGACTGGGGGAACATGAAAGAGGTTGGAGGGAGGAAAGGGAAGAAAGAAATGATGTAGTTATACTATAATCTCATAAAATAAAAGTAATAATAAAGATATTAAAATTAAAAAATAAAATTCTACTCTATTTTATACTGTGATGTTAACACATGATCTTGAGGGTAAACAAAAGAAGGAAAGAAAAGTTATGGTGTAATTATAATGTGTTTGTGTGTCAAGTTGACAAGGGATCAACTGTGCTGGTTAGTTATTGTCAACTTGACATAAACTAGAGTCACCTGGGAAGAGGGAGCCTCAGATGAGGAACTGCCCCCATCAGAGTGTCCTATGTGCATGTTTCTTGATTATTGTTTGATGTGGGAGGGTCTATTTCCCTGTGAGTGGTATCACTCTGGGGCCGCTGGTCACATGTTATATTAGAAAACAAATTGAGCAAGGCATGGTGATTAAGCCAGAAAGCCATATTCCTCCACAGTCATAGTTTCTGCCTCCATGTTCCTGCCTCCGCTTCCCTCCATGATGCCCTGTAATCCATAAGCCAATTAAGCCTTTTCCTTCATGAAAGTTTGTTTTGGCCAGTGTTGTATCACAGCAACAGAGAGCAAACTAGAACACGAACCATTTCCTTTTCTAATTAGAAACACATCACACTTTTATTTATCTGACTCATATGTCTGCCTGAGATAGCTTTTTAGGATAGTTGTTTGTTGTGGTACTTGAGATGAAACCCTGGGTATTATATGTGCTAGGCCATTGCTCTACCATTAAGCTATGTAATCAGCTTTAATGTATTTTCTTTCCTTTTTTTTATGGTGGAGGAGAATGTTTATTGTAGATAAAAGAAAGACATAGCCAGAGGCAGGGACATCTGGAAAAATCCAGAGTGGACATGACCCTAAGCCCATGTGAGGAGAGTGGGGGAGGGGAAGGGATTGAGGAGAATCAGGTGCAGAGGCAGGAGGCCTAAAGAGAGCAGGGGGGTCTGTATTTTCTTTAATGATAAACTTATTTGCTTTTTATTTAAAAATAAAACTAATGAATCTGATGTATTCTTATTAAAGTAGTAGGTGCCTATTCCACTCAGATTTATTTATATATAACATCTTATTTATTCTTTGAGAAGTTCATGCACGTATATAATGCATTTTATGTAATATATAATACATCACACATACTCTGCTGATGCTCTCATGTTTCTACAACCCCTAGAACCTCCCCACAACAGGTCACCCTCACAACTTTGTGTCATTTTCTCTCTTTAAAAAATAACCAAGTCAAGTTAGTCTCATATGAGCATGGGCAGCCTACCACTAGCTACACTCCCTAAGAGAAATGATTCTCTTTTTATCCCTATAGCCGCCAACTGCTAATAGTTCCTCAAATAAGGATGGGCCCTCTTGAGTGCCTCTCCCACCCATTCTGTAATGTTGAGTGGCTTGACCTTATACAGGTAATCACAACTTCTATGATTTCATAACTGCAGTATTCATGTCATGTCTGGAAGACAGCATTTCACAATATCCCTCTCCATCCTCCAAATCTTATATTTTTCAGGCCCTCTTCCACATTTCCTGAGCCTTGAGGATGGGGATTGGTGGTTGGTCTAAATGTCTCATCTAAGGTTGAACATTGAGGATGGGGATTGGTGGTTGGTCTAAATATCCCATCTAAGGCTGAGCATTGAGTATGGGGGTTGATAGTTTAAATGTCTCATCTAAGGTTGAACATTGAGGATGGGGGTTAGTGGTTGGTCTAAATAATTCATCTAAGGTTGAGCATTGAGGATGGGGATTGGTGGTTGGTCTAAATGTCTCATATTAAGTTGAGCACTCATGGTCACTTATTCTCAGCTTTCTGGGCAGTTGAGTCTCTGCATTAACCACTGCCCACTGAATAAAGAAGCTTCTTTAACTAAGGCTCAGAGCAGCACAAATATATGTGTACAAAACCAAATATTTAAAATGCAGTTTGGCAACATAACCTATTCATCAAGACGGTAGGAACACCCCACCACCACCCCCGCACCCGCCCAGGGCCAATGACTTTCGTGGCTAGGAGATTTTGACCACATTTCTAGTACCAGGCTTGGGTTTCTTCCTGAGGAGCAGGCCTCAAATCCAATTAGAAAGTAGGTGTTTACCCCCACAACAGTCATGCCATTACTGCATAAGTAGGCACGTCTTGCCTGACAGATCAGTAATATAGCATGCAGGGACCAGTACTCAGCATGACCATCTTTCAGCACTCTGAAAGCTAGTCATCTGAGAGGAAGCTTCCCAGTCAGCTTGAAATTTACCTCTCCATGTCTTGCAACTAATGTGTGTCATTTTTTGTCAGCAATAGAGTCTTACCATTTAGTTATGGAGGTCAACTGAGAGCAGTGTTGATAGCTTGTATCGTTTAGGGGGCTTCTGGAGCTTCACAGACTGATAATTTACAGAGAGGTATCTCCTGTCTTGCACACAGATTTTTGTTTTTGACATGAGGGTATGTTTTCTGGGGCTGTCTACACAGGCAGAGTATCTCTGTTCAAACTCATGCTGTAGGCTGCCTCTTTTCTCCATCAACAATTTCTTTTGCTGTACAGAAGCTTTTTAATTTTATTAGGTTCAATTTGATGATTATTGGCAAGAGACTTGAGAACTGGATACGCCATTGACAAAAGTGCTTTTGAGAATGGGAAATACAGTAATTGCTAGCTTCCATTTGAATAGGCAAAAGGAAGATTTAGTAAATGGCATATCATTGTTTACCACAAAATTTACATAAATCTGTGCTTGCCTGCATTTCATAGCTAAAAATGATGCTTATACCTCAGTTGGTTCACAAAAAAATATCAAGAGATAAGCTTTCCTCTGATGTTAAAATAGTATTTAATAGTTCTAAGAAGTCATGGCTTATCTCTTATAGTTATGTTATTTGTATTTAAATGTATATAATATGAAGATTCATTGTAGAAAACTAAAGTTATAAGGTTTTTCTCATAGGAAGCTATGTGTTTGGAGATTGCTGAAATTAACTTACTATGATGCTTCATTTTGCTTTAATTTGATCAGTGTCACAATGCTATGTCTCTTAGATTGAGAACATACTGGAGGTACTGTCGCCAGTAAATAGCCTTTTTGTGAATAAGAGAAATGGCTTTAGCAAACTAACTTGAAAACATAATATAATTTCTTAAAATGATTGATATTACGAAGTTGAGCAATCACCTCAACCTGTTGTTGAAAACAAGACAGTCTCAAGCTTTCCCACTTCTTGAGATAAGTGTCCAATGCCTGCCATAGCTACAGTGAATTTGTGACATATCTTAAGAAGTAAAAGGAAATGGGCTGTTGATTGACAGTACTTATTTGGAGTCTGTTTGACCTGTAAGAGGTAGATCCAAGTCAACTCCCTGAAGCTTACAAGAATTTTTTAAGTTTACAAAAAGAGATAAAAATTTTAGACATGTTAACATTACCACTGTTTGTAATCTGTGTTGAAATACACATTGTAGAGACAGCAGTAGACTCATGCCTTTGAGTAATGGAACCAAAAGTGATTCTGGGTTAAAAGCATTAATATTCTTTTCAGAGGCTTGGATATATATATATATATATATATATATATATATATATATATATATATATATTTGAGCTTGTGACTGATGCTGTCAATCAACAGCATGTTTCCTGCCTATTCTACTTATTCCTGAAGGTGGAAATCTCTCTTTCCCCTGGAGTTGAGACTCCTTTCCCCCAACTACCAGGACTATGGGCCTGGAAGTTTCAACTGTACACCTTGTATAAAAAATTTCCCCTAAAGTCCTTAACGTTACCTTCCCTCCCTAATATATATCTGTTCCAGCAGATTTCCAATCAATGAAAGACTGCAGACTATGGCAAACTCACCAGCCCTAGGTGCTTCTGACAGAATTTCCAACCAACCTGAGCCTCTACATCCTAGAAGGCTCCAAAGTAGCTATCCCCAAATGGTTCAGCCTCACAGACAGCTCCAATGAAGCCTGGACTTCCCAAGCCCAGGATGGTCCCACCCCCACCCCCCACCTCCTCACTCCCCATTCCCCCCACCTGCGACTCTCTTCCTTGCCTTGGCAAACATTCCAGTTTTCATGGGTCCCTAACAACAATGCCCCGATGTCAGCAGGAAGTAGTCATAAAAAAGATTGCATTGCCCCTTATCATTTATTATCAACAAAAGGCTGGGATGTTAGGTCTCAAACCCAGGAAAAATGCCTAACTGAGGTGCCAATTTAACATATCAAAGTGGACCTGGCCACAAGCTTCTCCAAGCATTCCTAAGTCCCTACCAGTTACAGGGTATGGCTAGCACACTCCACCTCCCATCCTAAACTTCTTCAGCCAGGGGCTGGGCTACCCTTCCCTCAGCTGCTCTTCCCTATATAATCTAGCCATTTTGGTTGTGCAGCCCTTTTGTCCACCCTTCACCCTCTTGGCCTCTTGGTCTCCTGGCTCTCTGCTCTTCCATCTTCTCATATGGCCTAGCTCAGGGTCATGTTCACTCTGGACTCTTCCAGTTGTCTCTGCCTCTGATTATGCTATCCTTCATATCTTCAATAAACTTTCTCTTCTACCAAAGGAGAAGAAAAAGAAGAAGAGGAAGAGGAGGAAGAGGAGGATGAGGAGGAGAAGTAAAAAGAAGTTTGTATCTATTTTAAATAATTCAAACGCACTTGATATTCATGATCTAATCCTGATCCTCCTTTTTTAATGGCTCTTCTCCCAGGATCTAACTACGTTGGTCTTCTTGGTACAGGGAAGTAGCAGCTATTAGCTGGTGGCTACTCAAACTCACACACCTCAGGAAAAGGAGTGTGTGTTGACAGAGAACAGAGTATTTCCATTCCAGCAGCAGCACAGGCCTTCCTCTTGGCAGGGGCTGCTAGTTTACTTCTAGGTGGGCAGGGACAAAGAAACTGAAATGCCTTCAACAGCATTTATCCAAGAGAAAGCTTAGGCATGGAGTGAGGTCAATATATCATCAGTTATCATATTTTTGAGACTAAAACAAATATTTGCTACCTCACTTAAAACTAAAAGTATTGCCAGTGAAATTGAACAAATTAGTTCTACTATTCCACCACTGTGAGCCATTGTAAATTTATGGTGCATGGCTGTGAAGGTGGTGTTATGGAGTGTTTTCTCAAGAGATTCATGCAATGGAGGCTTAGTAATACTTCGTTGAATTATAAAAGTGCTGACTCTCTCAGTGGGTTAGTCCATTCATGATTGGTGGCTGAATGGACTGAGGAGGCAGTCCTAGTTGAAGGAAGTAGGCCAAGAAAGATATACTTTTGAGGGGTGTCTCTTGTTTCTGCTTCTTCAGCCACCCTGAGGTGAGCATCTCTGGGACATCCTTCATTTTCTGCCATGTTGCTCTGTATCACCGCAGTTCAGAAACGATGGGGATAGCTGGATATTGACCGAAACTGCTCAAATCTGAGTCAGTTTTATCCGGTATTTTGTCAGATCAATAAAAAGCTGACTAAACAACTGGTGTTTCTAATATACTGAATTAATTTTTTCTCCAAAAAAAGAGTAATTGGTTGCCATTAACCATACTGGCATGTAAAATATGAGTAGAAATATGCTTGGGATTGAACTTCCAAGCAAGTTAATTATTATTCCTTTGTAGCATCACTCTAAGCTGAATGCTCTTTCAATTATTCCAACATTCCAAGGACTACTTATTTCCCCTTTGATGGAAAATACCAGCCCTGTAACGAATGGAGCCCAGACTTTACTAATGGAATGGAAACCAAGAAATGGTTTCTTAAGACTGGCATCCTTCAACCGCATCCTTCATCATTTTCCTTATCAGTAGAACCATTGCATTTAGCGCTAGCTGACCTTAGACATCGACCCAAATTGTTTTGCTCCAGAGTCAGTCTCTTCTCTCAGAGTTATTTGACCTTTGATCTGAGAGCAGTGTCACTGTCTTGTCGGTAGGCTGTACGGTCTGCATGTAAGGCTTTATTGATATTGCCAGGTGTGTTTCCCAATGTTTGGAGAAAGCTGGCCATTGGAAGAGATGAAAAAAGCCATTCCCAAAGAGAAGGAGAGAAGTAGACGGCAACCTGGAGACTCTCAGGCCCCTGATTTCAGCTGTTTCTGAAGACTGCAACAGTTTTGTTATAGCACTCTGTTACAGGATACATTCATTTTCATTCAGTGAATTCTTGTTTTGCTTAAATGCCTGGGGTTTTGTCATTTATGTTAATCAGAACCTGACCAAGACATATTCCTTTTATGAGCCCATGTCTTGTTCTTGACAATGTTTAATTGGTTAGAATACTACACTTGTAATATCATTGTTCAGGACCCACTATCTCTGCAGAATGCTCTTCAGTTTGAGAATGAGACTTATAAAAAGTTGTCTACCAATTACTTCCTATTTACCAAGAATTTTTTTTTTAAATTGAAAGTTGACTTGGAATACTGATGTAATTTTTTAAATATAAGAAGAAATAAAGATAAGAATACATAAGTTTATCTGCAATAGTTGTGTATGCCTTTAGGATGAATAAAACAGGAAGTAATTAGACTAGGGTTAATGATCTCTTTGAGCTTAATTTGTTCTTTTCATTTTTGCCCCAGATGAATGAACTGAGATAAAGATGGAGAATTACAGTAATCAGCAATATTATGCTGCTTTCTTGAATTCTAGATCCATGGAATTCTGTGAGGATGGAAGAATTTTAACCCGTTGTATGACCTTTCCTGTGTGAGTCCCAGTGTGCCCTTTGTAAACTGAATGACCCGTATCATCTGATATCTGATATATCACGGCTCTAATATTCTATAATTCAGTTCTATGCAAACATTATATATAGACTGTTCATATGTTAGGGTGCCTTGACTTAGTTTGAAGATTTGAGTCAAAGCTCTACTTCAGAAAGAAATATAGGTGACTAAGAAAGAAGAACCAAGTTAGGCCTGAAGGAGAAGAAACAAGCCAAGCAAAGTGGTGCAAATTAAGACCAATGCGTAATTGACATCTTTGCTGAGAGTTTGCAGGGTGACCCATCACAGTCCTTTTAGTAGTCATCTCGCCATTCATATCTGGCTTATAGAGACATTTTGCTGCTTACTTTATGCCTTGAGTCTAAGTATAAGGTTTTTCAGATAAAAATATATCAGAATCAGGTTGAGGAAGTAACTCAGTGGTGAACACAGGCATCTTCAGCATTGGAGATGAAATGTGTTTATTCTAAAGGCCTTAGCCACAGTGCCACTATTGAATCACCGAGGTCTTAAAGTAAGTGATATGGAGACTATTAACAATAAGGTATGTCTCAGCAAGGAAGAGATTTCCTTGACATATTAAGAAAGACAATTCAAGCTGTTTTACTAAGAGGCAGGTTTAAATAAAGAAGCTAATGTTTATTGTGTGTATGCTCACTCAGCCTAAACCTCAATTCCCCTTTGTATAGAATGGAGGTAGTATTTACACCTAATTCAAAAAATTATTAATTATATTGAATGAGATAGGATGTATAAAGAACTTACTGTGTTTGGCATATAGAAAGTCTCTAAGGACTTCTACGGCTGAATCTTGGAAAATGACATTGAACCTATAGATAGCATTGATACAAGGGAACATTATCAAGATAGACTCCATATAGACTCAAGATAGACTACTATAAATAAGAATTTATTAAACAAACCACATGGGTCTTTAGCAAAACATGGATTTTGTTTGTGGGGTTGAAACCAGGAGCCTGCTTTGCTATGTGGAGCTTGTATGGTCTATAGAGACATCTGTGATGCCAGTGGTAATTGTGTATAAAAATCAGTCTGGCTAGAGATGAAATCTAGCATCACCAGCACGTTCATGCAACATAGACTTGAGACTGGATGAGACCTTAAGAGTACAGATACAAGTCAAGGCCAAGTGCCTGGCCCCTTGAACCTTAGGTCTCCCAAGCTGTGGAATGGTTATGTCAGATTTGGAGTTCATAAAGTGCTTAGTGGAATCCTCACTCTCCCTGAATTTTGATCCTAGACTTCTTTTTAAAACATGATTTTTTTTTAGTTTTTTGAGACAAGGTTTCTCTGTGTAGCCCTGGTTGTCCTGGAACTCACTCTGTAGACCAGGCTGGCCTTGAACTCACAGAGATCCACAAGATCCACCTGCCTGTGCCTCCCAAGTGCTACGATTAAAGGTGTGCACCACCATGTCTGGCAAGTCATGCATTTTTATATCATCAAATTAGTCATTAATATTTATGGCAGTATGTATGGTTGTCAGTACTGTCCTAAATAAATAAAAATATGTATGTATGTATATGTGTGTGTATGATGGAATTCAGTGTACATTAAATAATCATGTCATTATTTCCACTTTTTACATAGAAATGCTGATCTAGAAGCTTGATGTTTACATAGCGTCTTACAGTGTATTAGGTAGGCTTCCTGGCCAGAAGCAAGGGAAGAGGTAAAAACAAGCAAATGAACAAAGACTCCTCCTCAGGTGCTCTTTCCATGTCTCAGTGTTTTTTTCCTTAAATTATTTCTCCTGGGATGTAGTTCATAGATATGGAGGGTGATATTTGCCCAATTTTCACCCCCTAACTTTGTTGCCAGATGGGGAACCTTGGAAAGAGTAACTTCCTATCCCAACATTGACCCTGTGGCTTTTGTATTTACTTCAGGCCGTTTCAGAAGCACCAGCCATCAACAATTCATGGAATAGCTCTAACCACAATATAATTGCGGAGATGCTCATGTGAAACTTTTCCGTCAGAGGAACACAAACAGTTCCATCGATTCTGCTAACACTCTAGAGGTAAGTATGAGAGCTATGCGTGTGGGGTAGGATTTGAGAAGGGATGGCATAATGATGCCTGAGTTGTCTCCTCACTTTGCCAAAAAGCATTACTGAGAAATAGAAAGTGGGTGTGGTCAATTCTCAGTACTTAGAATGCCATTACAGGAAGTTATTTAGTCCATAATTCTACATTTATGACTGAGAGCCCACCAGTCTACTTCAGAAAAAGGTAGTATTTTTTAGTGTCTCACGTCTAGTTGAGGACAGATCCAAGTGAAGAATTCAGATTTCCTGTTTTATACATGATCATTAGCTACAAAGACACTGCATTGTGCCCCCCCCAACAGAATTAACATATAAGAAACATGCAACCACGTGTAAGTACACAAATATAGCCAGTTCCAGAAGTGGGATGTTAGCAGTCATGATCATTCACTCAAGTGGCTCTGTCTTGTTAGGTTTCTATTGCTATGATGAAACACCATGACCAAAAGCAACTTGGGGAGGAAAGGGTTTGTTTCAGGTTACAGCTCTCAGGTCACTCTCCATCACTGAGGGAAGTCGGGGCAGGAACTGAAGCAGAGGTCATAGAGAAACACTGACTTGTTCTTCCTGGCTTGCTCAGCCCGCTTTCCTATTCACCCCAGGACAGCACTGATTCAGGGATGGCACTGATCACAGTGGACTGGGTCCTCCCACATCAATTATTAATCAGAAAATGCCCACAGGCAAATGAACTGATGCCGAGGCCATCAGACAGTGTACAGGTGGACAGTGGCTGAGTTGTACAGAGTGGTCATTCTGCTTCTGCCTGACCTTAATCACTCACCCAGGGCTCTGGAGTTATTCACAGGACATGTTTAGGTCTGTGATGTGCAGGGTTCTGAGGAGCAGAACCTCTGTGGTTTGAAACAGGAAAGAGGAATAGAGTGCAGTCATTTTAGGAATTCCACAAGCCAGTCTTGGCCAGTAGGCTGACCTCCAGCAGGGAGCTGACTTTTTTTGTTCTTTCTTTCTCCTCTCTTCTTGTGGGAAGTTGGATGTATCATTTGACCTATCAATGACCACACTCTATTTAAATACACAGGTTGTGACATTCCTTACGGGATTCTGGATCAACACATTGGATATTCAGAAAGACATCACAGTCTCACTTACACTGCCTTGTTTGGAAGGACTCTCACTCAATAGCACAGTGTTTTGTTCTAGCAGAGTGACTTCTGGGAATTGGGAATCACGTCTCTAGTTTCGTCTTTGATATCAATGTTCAGAGTGGCCTTGGGAGCGTGGCATTTCATTTCTAGTTCTGTTTCCTTATGTGGACAAGAGATTTGGAGCTGATGATCTCTGAGGCTCCATTTATGGTTAATATGGAACCAACTAAAAACAAGATGGTTAGGACAGTATGTTCATTTATTGTTCATAGACAACTTTTAGCCATGGTGTACATACAAGCTTGGTGATATGCGAAGGGCAAAATGGTATCATTCTGCTGTGAAAAAGGTCAGAGAGAAGGGAAGTTCCTTGACCAAGGACCAGGACAAAAAAGGAATAATCCACAGCATCTGACTTCCTGTCCCCTGCCCCAGGTTCTTTTCACTCTGCCTTATGCATTACCAGTTTCATAGAGTCGTTGTTGGTGGTTCCCAGAGAAGACACACTTGTAAATTGCTCCATGCCCATGAATATGTGAGGCTGAGTGCAAGGCCAGGTTTAGCAGCATTTTCTCTACATTATTTTTCAGGTAGGGGGGTCGTACTATGTTACCCAGACTGATTCCAAACTCTTCAAATCAAGTAATTCTCCTTCATTAGCCAGCTTCTGCAGTAGCTAAGCCTATAGCCACGTACTACTACACCTAGATATCTTGTACATTTTGACTATTCTATTTGGGGAGAAAGAACCAAATGATGTTTAAGCATTTGTTCATTAAGATAATGGTTTTACTTATAAACTAAGAAGGAACCACAAATGCAATCTCAGACACACAAAGAGGAGAGACTTTCTTGCCCATAGTTTCTCCCTTAGTAAATGAACCTGGCATTCAAGGATCTGTCACCTGTTTGTGACTTTCTATAGTGTTGGTCTTTTCTATACTTTCACAACCTAGTTTCTTTCTCTTGTCTATGAGGCCATCCAGCAGTTATAGCTTCCATAATTACCATTCTTGGAGTTATCTTTTTTGCCTTAACAACTCCAATTCTCCCAGTGTTAACGGCTAGCATACATGCCGTACACTTTCTCTGAAGCTCCAACCAGTGGAAGCCAGTGTTCCTTTAACCTACAAGTCACTTGATCAGCCTGTGGATGATGCAGAACATTTTTGACCTGGTGCTGTCATTCCCCGATGCATGTCTTTTCTGCCATCTCCTGACTGGGATTTTTAATGCCAGTGTATGTTAAAACATACACTCTTTTCTCCCCCTCTACAAGAATAGTAACTGGTGAATTAAGAGCTTCATAAGTATCTGAATAAAGAATTAACATGCTCTAATGCCTTGTCTAATGTAATTCTATAATTTTAGAGCAATATAATGTTGCTCAAAAGCAAGTTTAACAGTCTATTTAGAAGCTTTTTTTATAAATAAAATTTTAATTGATACTTATCTAATCAAAACCTAAATAGTGTTGTCTGAGTTCTTGCTTCTTTAAAAAGAAATCTATTGGAGCATGGGTAATCTAAATTACTAAAGAAAAAACATATTCTGATTCTGTTAAGATATACATATGTATCTTAAAACATATTTTAATAATAAATCATTTTAAAGGTAGATGCCATTTGTAGAAAAAGAAAAAGTATTCACTGGAGATATTTCTCACGGTCAAGTTAATTTTGAGATCCTGTTGTACTTCCTGCTGGCCATGACACTGTAGACAAGTCATTTCATTCTTTTGAGTCCAGTTTCTTCAGCCAGAAGATAATGGTGTCTGTTAAGTGGAGTTGATGTGATAATGGGCTTGAAAGTGTTCTGCAAACTGAAAAGAACATCATGCATAATGGAGACTATTATTATCAGTATTATTGTTTCAGAAGTCATTCCATGGGATATAAATGCATAGCTCCTTTTGGTGCTTCTAAGTATATAGAGTATTTACAAGTTTAACTCAAATTTACTATGAGGGTTACTTTTAATTGTCCACCTGACACAATCTAGAATCACCTGGAAAGGAGTTTCAATAAGAGATTCAAATATGATTAGCTTGTAGGCATGTCTGTGGGCGATTATCTTTATTACATTAATGGAGGGGGGAGACCTGCCCACTGTGGGTGGCACCATTCCTTAGACACGAAATGTATCAGAATGAAGACATCAAGCTGTGCAAAAGCATGTGTGCATAACTTGTTGATCTCTCTTTTTAATATTATGTATGTACTACACACATATAATATTAAATTTATTATATATAAAATATAAATTTTAATATTATATACATGTCGTACATATATGTAATATTACCGGTTCTCTTCAGCTCCTCCCACTGTGACCTCTTCTCTGTGATGGACTGTGACCCGCAATTGTGATGTAAAGCAAACACTTTCTCTGCTCCGTTGCTTTTGTAAGGCTATTTTATCTCAGCAATGGGAGATAAAATTAAGATGGCCTGAGATGAAGCATGGCAACCGATGCTAACAGCACTAGACCCTTATTTGGAGATCACCTTTCTTTTGTGGTCACAGATATTAAAGTTGGATCCACCGTTCCTCCAAGACTCACTGTATGCCCACCGTGCATCAGGCAACATTTCAGACAAGTGTTCATGTCCTGCTTATGTTATGAGAAATGAAAGATTCCTCAAAGCTGTGTGCTCAGATGAGGTGGAGGGCAGGGGTGCAGCTTGGAGCTCAGGATGAGTGGTGGCCTATGTTGTGCTATAAATAGTTTCTTCATGAGCTCTGAAGCCAGAACCTCTGCTTAGCGTTACCCATCACCACCCTCTGTGAACCGGGCCTTTGCCATTCTGTGCCCTTAATGAGAACTTAGTGTTAGAGGCCGAAAGGCACATTGTATGACCAGAATTGCAGGGGTTCGATTTCTGAACTCTGCTGCAGACACTTGAGAAAAGAAGGTTTAAATCCAGCTATTGATTGAGAGAGATTCGTGCCTGTCCCCAGATGACACCTGCAGAGCCTGCACCTGCATGCAGACACATTCACAGGGCTACAATTTCCCTCTCATCCTCCCAAGACAACTGCCTCTTTCTTCCAAGTGGAGGATTTTTAAGGTTCTGAGATAAAAGCTCCCCTTTCATGTGCTTGTGACTCACTGAGCAGGGAGGCTTGGGGACGTGCTGAGCCCTTTCAAAAGCTGTAGGGAGTGCTATGTATGTTTCCATTTGCAGCCTTGGAAGCTTTAAAACTTTTTTTAAAAAAAGATTTATTAGTATTTTAATTATGTGTATGTGTGTGTGTGCCTGTGTGTAGGTATGTGCCGGTGAGTGCAGGTCCCTGCAGAGCCCAGAGTTGTTGGATCCTTGAAGCTGAAGTTACAGGTGGTTGTGAACCTCCTGACAGGGGTTCTGGCAACCGAACCTGGATCCTCTGTAAGAGCAGTACCATGTTCTTAACCACTGAGCCATCTCTCCGTCCCATCAAACTCATTTTCTACCAAAGATAATCACACCAAATCTCAAGGAGCTAGACCCTAGCATTATGGTCTTTTTCAGTCTGTTTAGTGTTACATGTGTGTGCATGACTGCAGGACTGACCACTTGGGATTGGATAACCAACTAAGGGTTCCTCCCTGGGGAGGATTATTTCTCTTGCTCTCAGTGTTGCCTATAGTTCTTTGTGCATGTGAGATTTTCCTCTTCCATGTCATCTCATTTATTGGCGTACTTGTCCAGGTCTTGTTTAGGCAGCCATCTTGTTAAGATAAGGTGAAGCTTCCCAGTCATTTCTAGGAGACACACTCTCTCAGCAGATTTCCTGGTCCCCTGGCTCTTGGAATCTTTCTACCCTCCTTTCTATGATATTCCCCAAGCCTTAGGTTCAGGAGTCTTGATGTAGATGTATCAGTTGGGACTGGGCACCCCGCATCACTTAGTTGGGAGGTTTTTAATTACCAATTCTACCTCATCAGGTGTTTTGATTCTGTTTAAATACTTCTTTTAATGTTAATTCTATGTTAGTAGGTCGTATACAGCTAGAAATTCATCCATTTTCCAGTTAAGTAGAACATAAGATTTTTAAAGTAGATCCTTGGGATTATCTAAATTTTCCTGGTGTCTGCTGAAATCTCCCTCTTTTCACCTCTGATTTTACTAATTTGGGTCTTCTGTCTTTCTTTTGGTTAATTTAGATAAATGTTTGTCAGTCTTGTTTATCTTTTCAAAGAACCAACTTTTAGTTTCATTGATTCTTTGCATTTTTTTTTCATTTCTGTTTCATGTAGTACTTTAATGGAATTGTTGGCAAGTGGTCGCACTTCTTAAGGGATTATAGACAATGAGACAGACAGACAGAACTGTTGGATGATGAAAAACATACATCAATAATTAGAAGGAAACATGTGCTCAGCAAACAGTTTATGACAGAATATGTTTACCCAGGTTGTACTCTTCAAAGAGTAAAAAGGGTTTAGTGGGAAATCTCATTTGCTATATTTCTATAATGTGATATTTGAATTATTTTGTAGCAAACTCAGAAGAATTTTTTTTTTTGAAAAACTAATGACAAGATGGGACAGGAAGATTGTGTTCCAGATGTGGACTCTGTTCTGGAGGCAGAGATGTATAGGAGCAGATTTGGGCATCAGAAATGGCCCTGTGCAGACCTAGAAAGGACAACATCTACATGCTGCTTGAAGAGGCTCTTGAGGGTCACCTTGACAGCCAGCTCAACTTGTGTGTAATTGTATAGGCAATGCTGCAAGACACTGAAGTGCTATTTGGAGGCATTTAGTGATTGCCAAGTATAACCTAAATCTTCAGTCTATAATTACTAGTTCGTAATTACTTAGCTTCCTGTATGTGATAGATTTCCTAGGGTAACTGGAAATCTAGTCTCTTATTAAGTGCCATTGAATTTCCTAATACATGAAGTACCCAAAAGACCTTCAGAAAATGCTTTTCCAAACTTTTGAGATTTGGTTTAAGTATTATGAATAATTTTCTTGCTTTGGCAAATGTGCCCCAGAAATTCAGTAAGTCCACTGAGCCATTAGGTTTTTTTTTGATAGATAATACATTGGCCTGGGTAAGAATAAAAAGGAAAGCAAAACCTTTCCCAGATTCCTTTTGAATTACAGTCATTTGCCTCACCTTTCCCCTTGATTTAACTATTAATACCATCCTATTTTTTTGTGTTATTTCCTCTTATTCTTCATTCATGACCACAATATTCTCAGTAATTTCAGATTTAGCTCATTTACCTAGTTGTCTCTTATTTGTAAAAGTACAGTTTTTAATTTTGTTTCTCTTTCAGATTCTTAATAAATTCATGCATCTACACATGACTCTTTGTGGATGCCTAGTTTCACTCTCTCAGATCTGTCCTTTAAAATACAGAAAAAAAAATAGAAACTACAGGGACTCAGCTATCAATCAGTTTTGTAATGATGGGAAAGTCACACACCTGTTTTGGGTCTTGACTTTCCTTCAGAGAAAGTTCCCTCCTTTCCTGCTATCTATTTCTCCTTGTTGACTACCTGTTGGGTGTGGTTGACTTTCGTACATACTGTGCATGCAACTGTAGGTACTCTCCCTCAGACCAAAGGCTCCAGTGTAGGCTGTGGAATATTCCTTTATACTATGTGAATATATGTCCCTGTAAGTGATTTAATAAAGAAGCTGACTGGTCTATAGCTAGGCAGGAGAGATTGGGTAGGAGAGCCAGACTAGTAGAATTCTGAGCAGAAGAAGGACAGAGTCAGAGGAGTTGCCAGGAGACACAGAGGGAGAAAGGCATGCTGGAGGTCAGTTAAAACAATGAGCCATGTGGCAGTACATAGATGAATAGAAATGGGTTAATTTAAGTTGTAAGAGCTACTTAGTAATAAGCCTGAGCTATTGACTGAGCATTTATAATTTGTACTAAGTCTCCATGTTGGTTATTTGGTAACTGTCAGGCAGGAAATGTCTGCCTACAAATGGTGTTCCAACATGAAGCCAGAAATCCTACATAAAACCTAACAAGAAAAAAGGGTTCTAGATACACAGAAATGGAGCCAAGTGTGGCTTCCTAGTCTCATGTCTCTCATGCCCACTGTAGTACAGGGACATGTCTCACTGCTCACTGCCTGCAGGCTTGAGTCACCAGTGCACCATGAGCTAAGCTTCATGGTGTGTTCCAACAGTCTGTCACACACTGGCCACAGTACAAAAAAAATCTCCTGGTTTAAAGGTTCATGTCAGAAAAAGGTTACAGATATGTAGTAAAGACAGATTCACATAAAAAAAATGAGTTACAGTGTGTTTAAAAATATACATAGGCTTGGGAGAAAGAAGAGAAAGAGTATATGCAGTCTTAGACTAAAAAATATAGTTATAAAATAATAAAATTCTTAAGAAAGTATAGAGTATAAAAATATAATCACAGCCATGTAAAGATGGGAAATATATGGAGAGTCTAGAGACTATATGTTATTGTGTTGTCACTGAAGTTTTTGACTGCTGAGGAAGGAATGACAGGCTCTAAGACACATTGGATTATGAAAACTACTGGATTAAACTAACCTATATATTTTAAAAATATCTTGACTTAAAAATGGAAGTCAAAAGATAACATTACTTTGGGGAAGAGGTTATGCTTTTATTTCCACAGAAAATGAAAGGCTGGGGATTCATTCAAAGTTAAAGATGATCAGGTTTGATTGAGGAAAATCCTCTGAAATCCTGACTGCTGACATAAAGAAATAAGCCTAAAAGAACTACAAGACACATGATATACATTTTACCTCATCAAACACATAACAAAAAATCATTTTTGGCTGAATTGTATACACAACACAGTCTGCTGTGGGATAATGCTTTTGTACACTGGTTTAATAAAATGCTGATTGGCCAGTAGCCAGGCAGGAAGTATAGGTGGAATAAGCAGACAAGGAGAATTCTGGGAAGGAAAAATAGAACTGAGGTGTAGACGCCAGCCCACCATCCAGGGAACAGCATGTAATGACACACAGGTAAAGCCACGGAACATGTGGCAACATATAGATTAACAGAAATGGGCTGAGTTTAAATGTAAGATCTAGCTAGCAAGAAGCCTCAGCCAATAGGCCATACAGTTCATAATTAATATAATCTTCTGTGTGTTCATTTGGACCTGAGTGGCTGCGGGACCATGAGGACATGGAATCCGGGTGGGCTCAGGAAAATCTCAGCTACAAATAGTACTCAACAGCTTGAGTTTCTACCTGAAACCTGAGAATACTTAATAAACAATTCTAAACTGAGCTAAAAACAGGTTCCTGCTTCATGTCTCATGCGGGCAGCGAGATGCCACAACATGCAGGCTTGAAGTACAGTATTTGTGGTATGTGGGCTTGACCTACGGCATGGCTGTGGATCCCTGCCATAGTACACAGAGGCATTTCGAAGCTGCACAGTGTGGTGCCTAGTAGATTTACCTTTTGCTAGTACAAAAGGAAGAAAGAAGAAAAAAGAAAAGGTTTCTGGGCTACATGCTGCTGGATGGAAGCATAGACCCACTGCTTCCCAGAGTTAGCAGTGAACATGGTTCTCCCAGAGCTGGTGGTATATGTAGTTCTGCCATGTTGGGAAGCTGAGTTAGGTGGAGTGGGCAGCTAAGGTTTCCACTTCAGTACTAGCCTATGCAGTTTAAAGCAATAGATTCACAATAAGGCAGATTCAGATAAAATAAGACTTTAAATGGTTTACAATGTGTGTAAAAATGTACATAGGCTTGGAAAAGAGAGGAAAAGGAACACAGACAGTTATATAAAGAAATAGAAAGTTTTAAAAAATAAAGTCTTTAAAGGGACAGTAAAAGTAATATAAAAAATAAGTCACCTGAAGATGGATATTATACAGAGAATCTGGATTGTGTTGTCTTTGGGATTTTTAACTGCAGAAAGACATTTGTTTGTAAAGGCTGCTCCATTAAACCAATGTGTGTATCTTTAAGGTATCTTGACTTCAAAATTTGGATTGGAAACCTGCTTTGGAAAGGAGGTTCTGCTTTTGTTTCCACAGGAAGCAAGAGGCTATGTTTTAGATTAAGATACATCAGGTTTGACCAGTCAAAACCCCCTGAAAGGTCTCTGGTGACACCATGGCCCAAATGATCCAACATCCAGAACGTTTTCAAGGCAACTGGCTGAGATAGTCCAGTTTCACAAACTATTCCAGCCAAAAACCTAACAATTATCCTGATTTTCTCAAGGCTCTCCCAAAGATTACCAATGCCCCCAAACAACAGGAAGTAGTCTGGAGAACAATGCCTATTTTCCCAGAAAATGGGTTATGGATATTTATTATCATTTAAGGGGGGGGGTTGGTTACAAGTTGTTACTGGTAATGATCAGGAAAAAAGCTGAACAAAGGAGATTAGATTAAAGGATCTATTTCTGAAAAGAAAAAGGGGGGACATAGAAATGATACAATAAAAGGGTGAATCTACTTCAATCCAAAAAACAACCATTAATCTCAAAATATTTTACATTGGTATAGATTTTGGTTTATTGATACACATTTAAGGTTAATTTGGTTATGCTATATGTATGTAGGTATGTATGTTTCTATTTTTGTTTAGGTTATTGTGTTTATAAAGCTCATTTAAAAATGTAATGTATAATTAAGAAATACAGATTAATAGTCATCTATAATAATCAAACTTATAGTCATGTTAGGTATGTTTTCAAGGTCATACACAGATATATTTAGATAGATGGTCTTCAAACACTTCAAAACCTACAGAATGTGGCATTTAATATTTTAATAATCTAAGGCTTTTCATGACAGTGAGACATGTTTGCTCCCGGCAGAACTGATCTACTTCAGAGAAGATGATGGGTATTGAAAAAACTCTGTATGGAGCTTGCTTTCTTTATGGAAAAAGCTAGCCATTTGGGCAAAGAAACTGCTCTCACTTCAATTGCTGACAGTATGCTGTCCAAACTGGAACAGCAGGACACAAAAGAAAGTGACTGCCAAACTTTGCCAAGACAAGGTAGGACAGTCCTTCAAAATTCCCTGCTTCTCAGAAAAGTCTGTCAGGTGTACTAGGCCTATAGGCCAACGTTGAATGCCCCAACATTACGGAAGAACCTAGGATGACTGTCCAGGCAGCCAGATGTCCTTAGATAACATTTCACCCTTCTGGGGCCTTTGATAGAATTGAAGACTAGTTAGTCATAGTTAAAGTTTTCCTTAGGTTTGATAAAAGGTAAATTAGGTATAAAACTTTAGACTCACAAAGATGAAATAGATAATAAAATATTTTCTCTAATTTTGCCAAATACAAATGGACTAGATATTGTAACTATAATTCTTACTTGATAACTGTTTTTGTTGTATATAATTTTACATGTTAAAGTTGAAACCTTCCTTTTTAATTAGACAAAAAGGGGAAATGTGGAATATTCCTTTACACTGTGTGAATATATATTGCTGTGATTGGTTTAATAAAGAAGCTGACTGGCCTATAGCTAGGCAGGAGAGATTGGGTGGGAGAGCCAGAGTAGGAGAATTCTGGGCAGAACAAGGGCAGAGTTAGAGAAGTTGCCAGAAAACACAGAGGGAACAAGACATGCTGGAGGTCAGGTAAAGCCATGAGCCATGTGACAATACATAGATGAATAGAAATGGGTTAATTTAAGTTGTAAGAGGTATTTAGTAATAAGCTTGAACTATCAGTTGAGTATTTATAATTCATAATAAGTCTCTGTGTTGGTTATTTGGGAACTGGTGAGCAGGAAAGAAACATCCGCCTACAGTAGGTCATGAAACAGGAGTACTCAGGGGTTCTGTAGATCCCAAGATTAAGAACATTAAATGATACTATGGGACATAAAAATATTCCCAGATAAACTGGCATTTGTGTTAAATTTTGAACTTGTTGGAAAGAGAGGGGAAAAGACATCTTTGCAGTCCAGGAGAGTGCGGTCTGGCTTGCTGCATCTGAGAGGTCCAAGGCTGGGTGTTGGAGAGAGGCATAAGCTTGGGCAGATTTGCCACGTGGGACTGTGATGTAGCAGCAAAAGGCCCTTTTAGGCCAAGCTAGTAATGACGGTAGCTTGTAAATAGAAGTGAAAAGTGTAATAAGGAAGCTTACTGTTTTATGTAACTAGTATAATATAATTTAAAAGGGAAATAGAATAAAACAGAAGACAAACATACTTGTAGACCTTAAAAGTTTATTTTTGTTTTGTGTGTATTGGTGTTTTGCTTGTATATGTGTGTCTGTGCACCATGTGTGCAATACCTGTGGAGGCCAGAAGAGGGCTTTGGATCACCTGGAACTGGAATTACAGGTGGTTGTGAGCCAATGTGTGGGTTTTGAGCACCAAACTGAGGTCCTCTGGAAGAGCAACCTGTGATCTTAACCACCGAGCCATCTCTACAACCCCTATTCACAGATTTTAAAGACTGATAAAATAAGTATTGAAGAGTGCCTAACTTCTTACCAAATAGTCCTTTCTAATGTACATCACTAAACAAGCCCTAACCTGGCATGATAACTGAACCAAAATTGATGAATAATGTCTTGTCAAGTACATGAATCATGAAAATGCTGTAAAACATTACAATTGTTCACTTAAATATTCACCATTTTGCTTTGATATTAATCCAAATATTAGCATATCTTTCACAATAACAGTTTATTCATGGTATTCACCCTGTTTTAGTTCCTGAGTTTAAATATTCAGGATATGCTCTGGGTTTTTTTTTTTGGCACAATTTTATGAGCTTTCAAATTAAAATGGTTTGTAATGTTTATTGTAACATATTAAAGCCAAGGAGAAAAAAATAAATGAAAGGAAGGTTTAAAGTTTGAAACTGCAAGCAGAAAGAAGTGCTCAAATTAAATCCATCAATGGTTGTTGAATTCATTCTCACGTCCAACTTGACAAATTTGGTGGCAAATCTTATATGACTTAGAGATTAGAAATAATACTTAATAAACTCAAAGATAATACATGCAAAACTTAGGGCTAGAGAGATGGCTTGCCGTTAAGAGCATTTGCTGCTCTTCTGGAAAAACAGAGTTTGGTTCCTAACGCCCACATTGGGTGTCTCACAAACACCTGTAATTCTAGCACTAGGGGATCCAACATGCTTTTCTGGTCTCCGTGGGCACCCTGACACATATAGCACACACATACATACACGGAAATAAAATAAAAGTGTGTCTTAAATACATCCATATACAGTATGTAGCATCTAGGGAAAATTATCAATCAGTTGTATGGGTTCATTCTCTCTGGGCCAGGCGGTATGGACCTCTCCTTCAGAGCAGGGTAGAGAGAAGCAGAGAGCCAATAGGATTTCTGTGGACACAGAGACACCTCCAAGGTAGGACTGATTTTCTGAAGGTTGTTTAAGAGCTCAGAAAGTTAAAGGGGGAAATAGAAGCACAGTTGGGAGGAAGGTGAGGTCAGAGCTTGGGCTGTATCATGCTGGTGGGGGTGGGGTGAGGGGTAGGAGTTGGGGTGGGGATGGAAGCAGGTCAGATGTACAAGCCAGCAGAAAGAGAACCCATCGAACTGCTGAGTAGATGGGGCTGGAGCATGAGGAGGTAGAGTTGCACTTGGTCCAGATTTCTTTTTTTGCAGCCTCAGTAGCTTGGAAAGTCAAGGTTAGGTCTTCAAGGAGACTCTGCTGGGAAAAGCAAGGTCTGGGGAAAGGACTGTGTAAGAGTTAGCACAGGATTTAGCCTTGACAGCTGCTGTGGTTAGTGTTTTTTGTCAACTCAATGCAAGCTAGGGTCATCTGGGAAGAGAGAATTTCAATTGAGAAAAAATTATCTGCCAGATTGTCCTGTAGGCAAATCTCTGAGGCCTTTTCTTAAGTGATGATTGATGTGAGAAGGCCAGGGTACTGTGGGCAGTGCCATCCCTGGGTAGGTGGTCCTGAGTGGTATAAGGAAGAATGCTGAGAAAAAAAAAATCAAAGAGAGCAAGCCAGGAAGCACGGTCCATGGTTCCTCCATGGTCTTTTACTTCAGATTTTGCCTCTGGGGTCCTGCCTTGAGTTCATGCCCTGACTTTTCTTCATGATGGACTGTAAGCTGTAAGATGAAATAAACCCTTTCCTCCCCAAGTTGCTTTAGGTCATGGTGTTTATCATAGCAATAGTTACCCTAAATAAGACAACAGCCAAGGAACTAAATGAGACAGAATAAGCAAACAAAAATAGTCAATACTTTGACAATTTGAGCCAAGGAGAAGGAAGTCAAAGGAGTCATCAGCAGTAATCATATTTCCTTGGAAGGTCCCTTCACCTTGGCTCCTCCCCCGGCAACTCTTCTGCTCTGATGTTATCACAAAGGTCCAAAGTGGTCAAACCCATTGGTGCAGAAATTAGAATGGGCCCTTCAGATATGGCACACTCCAGGCTCAACTAGACTCCCGGGGGGATCCAGGTCAGCACTATTTTCTCCTTATCATCTTTCTACTGCAGAAACATGGTGCTAATTCACCTTCAATGTCCCCACACGCTCTCCACAGAGCCTTTGCTGCCGAGGTCTTAGTAAGGCATTCCCTTTTTGGGAAAGATCTCTGCATCCATCATTGTCTCCTGGTCCTTTTTGGTTTTCTTATCCTCCTGTCTCTCCCTGCCTGTCCCCCTCCCCTGCTCCCTACCCCAGTGGTGGTGGGACGATGCCTCACCTAACCATATATGTCTGTGAAGCATATTCAAAGGCTAAGCGTTACATTCTGTGATTAGTTTTACCTTGAAGCTCACAGTCCACTTGTTGTGTACTTTGCACAAATAACATGTCTTTTCAGAGTCTCAGTTCCTTATAGTTCTTTTTATGGGGAATTACTAAGATAGTAGATATAAAGTAACTATACTTTAGATCAAAGTTAGGATATTTTGTTTATTTAATTTAGCATATGGAACTTAAAAGCATCGTGACCGTAAGTGAAAACTAGAGGTACACCTTGCATCTAACAGAGAAGAAAGTTTTTTTCTAAATCATCACCTTGCCCCTCTTTATCAATTCTCCAAGGCTTTACAAGAGTGAACCCTTCTGTTCTCTTGATAGTTATGCTGTTTTAATCATTATAGTGATACGATGGTGACATTTTAACTTTGTTTTGTAAATAATCCCCGATGAAAGTTGTTCGGGTTAATTTCATAGGCTGATTTGGCTTTCTGAGAGTTTTCTCTTCTGAATCCTGATGTTCTTTCTCCCTCACTCCCTCTATTTTCTCCCAGCTCATCTGAAATCAGATATTAGTGGTTCTTTATCCAAGGCCAGAATAATAATGTTCTTCATATTTTAAAACAATTCAAAAACACACATGCATAAAAAAAAAAGCCAAATGTAAAGAAGGTACCCTTGCTCCCGGCACTTCTTCCATCTCCATCTCTGCTGCCTCGGAGTGTCTGCCCTCTGTACTTAGGAGACATTAGTCTTTGGCCCTATTATCCACAGCAGGTAATGCTCAATGTAATCACAGCAAATGATTTGGTGTGTGCATCGATATGGAAATGCGTTTCCAAATGCACAGTAATGTATCCTTCTAGAATGCATCATCCTTTTCAGTGTGCTCCCCCAACATAGTTCCTTTCAATTGAGAAAACCTCACGGCCTCTATTGGAAAGCTGGAGTGCCTCTTCGAGTTCAAGCATGAGGACTCTTTATAGGTAGTTGCTATAGTTAGTTATGGAAGCGAATATTTCTTTAAAGGAGGAAAAACACTGTATTTGGGGGTAAGGAGAAAAGATTTGAGGTAGATGCTTTCTAGTTTTATGCCAAGCTGATACAAGCTAGAATCATCTGAGAGGAAGAAACCTTTTGGCTGAGAAAATGCCTCCATTGTACTATAATAATAAGTAATATAATAATAATAAGATTGTACTATAGGCAAGCCTGTAGGGCAGTTTCTTAATTAGTAATTGAAGGGGGAGTTTCTAGTCCATTACAGATACTGCCAATCCTGGGCTGGTGGTCCTGGGTTCTATAAGAAAGCAGGTTAAGTGGGCCATGAGGAGTAAGCCAGCAAGCAGCACTCCTCCATGGCTTATGCTGCTAGATTCTTGCCTTGCTTTAGTTCCTGCCCCTACTGCCTGGAGAACTGTTTTATGGAAGTACAAGTGAAATAAACATTTCTTCTCCAATTTTTTTTTTTGGCCATGGTGTTTTATCACAGCAATAGTAACTCTAACCAGGACAAGATATTTTTAGGTTTCCTGCTTAAAAGGGAAGTAATAATTGGACAAAACTAGAAGAAATGGGGAAGCTGAGCATTTCAGCTATATCCTTGGGCTCAGAATTTGAAGATAAAACTTAACTGTAGAAGTCCAGCTCTGACTTGTCAAAGGGTTCTTAGCGGGAGGAGAGAGGAATGAGGACGTATTAGATAGAAATATAGATGGAGAAAAAGACAGAGACACAGGATAGCTCAGGAGGGCCCTGGGTAAATACGCCCAGAGTTTTATTCTAATAGGTTTTTTATACACTACCAAAAGGAGAAGCAAAAGACCTCCCCCTTTCAAGATCAAAGCACAACGTACAGCCAAGTGTAGACCTTTCAAAACACCTGGTAACCATGTCTCTGGCCAAATCATCCTATTATGCAGCCCTGTTGGGCAAAGCAAGCTCAGATTCTCTGACCTTGAGTAAGGCCTTACTGGGGAGCCTCTGTGGGCCCCCACACTTAACAGACTATCATGTATGAATCTCTTCACCTAAATGGTTCTTTTTCTTCTGCCAACATGAGGGTGATGGATCAGCTTCTGAAAGTCTCTGGAGACAAAGCAGGAGACTGTGAGGACTGTGTAAACAATGTCGATGGTGGGAGGAAGGTGAGCATTTCAGAATGTCAGAATGCCAAGACCAGAGAGAAAGGAAAATATGGGTGGGAAAAAGCTCAAGCCAAAACAACAAGAACAAGAACAAGAACAAGAACAAGAACAAGAACAACAACAACAACAACAACAACAACAACAACAACAAATCCCTCAAAGATCCCTTTCTGCAACTTGAAGATCCAGCGAGAAAGGAGCAAGAAGGAATCCAAGGAGTGGGCAACACTGACGCTCCTGGGGCAGACCCAGCATGGAGTCAGCACTGCTGGTTCTTTCTCGTCTGTCCTAGCATGTCAGAAAGGAGTGACTCAAACAGTTTGAAGGTGCCGCGTCAGCCCCACCTTTACTCATTCATCCGTGTCCCCGCTGACTCATTGGGGAGTCTGGAATATGCTTATCCTGTGATTACTCTGTGCTGCACTCTAAGTGGTGAGAATGACAGCCTACTTGTCCTAGGACAGAACCTGGGGAACTTACAGATAACATCGATGCACTGCACACCAGCCTGGAATCCAGGAAGTCCAAGGTTAGGATGCTGGTAGAGTTGGGGGCTAGTGAGGGCCCCTTTCCTGGACTCTGGTCAGCTGTCTTGATGTAATTTCATTTTTTTTTCTAAAACAGGGTTTCTTCAGGGTAGTTTTTTTGGTGCCTGTCCAGGATCTCGCTCTGTAGAGAGGGGTCCAAGTAGCTCTCCAGTATGGTGATATTTTATTTGTATTAAAATGTTATTTGTATGTTAATAAATAAAGTTGCCCGGGGTCAGAGCTATTAGCAAGCCATAGGAAAGCAGGGCAATGGTGGCGTATGCTTGTAATCCCAGCACTTGGTAGGCAGAGCTAGGTAAGTCTCTGTGTGTTCAGGGATACAGCCAGTATTGCATACACATGCCTTTAATTTCAATACCAATCATAGAAAACCTGGAGGTCTGTACAGACAAGCCGTGATGAGGCGGTCATGTGGTTGGGTTTACAACCAATGAGAAGGCAGAACAGGAACTCTATATAAAGACTTTAACACAGGGGTGGTTCTGGTTCGGAGAGGTAGGACCACCGCAGGAAGAAGGGTAAGGTTTTAGCTCTTAGCTCTGACCTCTTGACTTTCTTCTTTGCATTGGTTCTGTGTTTCTTATTTAATAAGAAGGTTGGTTACATCTACACTCCAGGGTCCTGTTTATACGGATACTTGTCCCATCCAGGAGAGAGCTCTGCCTTCAGGGCTTACTCACTCCTCAAAGTCCCAACATACAAACACCACAACACACATATTAGATGTCAATATGAATTTCGGGGACCATGGGTATTCAACCTATAGCACTTCCTTCATCTAGAGGCAGATATATAAATACATGGTAGACATGAATAAAAAGTACTGAAGATACTATTAAGATTCAGAGAAAGTTTCTCAGGAAATGCTTTACCTGGGTTTGGAAAGGTAAGTAAGCGTTTCCTAGGTTGAGGGTGGAGTGGGTTGGGAGGGAAGCACAGGTTGTCTAAATCCTAAGACTCCATGAAATTGTCTCTTTTCTTCTTTACCACAGCCTGAATCACCTGTCAGTTCATGCAACTGGCACAACTTAAGAGGTAAAAATGAAAGATACAAGTGAAAGACATAAAGAAGAAAGAGAGAGTGTGGCAGGGAAAAGCAGGGTTTGCATTTCTTAGTTCAGAGGTTGGGTGGACCACTCTGTCTTCATTCATTTTCTGTTCAACTTCTTTGTATGTCATCCATGCATGGAACCTGCAGTGATAAAGAGATAAAAACAAGCTAGTTGTTACAGATACCGACTTTGGAATGATGCTCTTGCAAACTCACATGCAAAAGTTCTCACCTCTCTGAGCTGCAGGCATCTGATGTAAAAGGAGGGCATTGGCCTAGAGGATACCTAGGGCCCTTCTTGACTCTGACATTGATGCCAAAAGGAATGTGGTATGCCTGAATGATCATCAAGGAGTGATGTTGTGGTCCAATGTTGAGCTCTCCAGCATGAGAGCTAGAAGGCATCTTAAAGACTTTTCTCCAAGTCTCTTCCTCTTATAGAAGAAAAATAGGAGCAGAGTCTTAAGCCTCTGTGCTACATGTAATAACAGCTGTTAGTTGTTTATGGCTGATGTTCATCCAGAAAGCAGGAAAAATGTTTCTTGCCTGAAGGAAAACCAATTCCATTTGGTATTTTAAACTGAAATAAATTTCAGGTGATGTAAAAAGGACCTAGAACCATTAGCATCAGAATTCAGGGCCTGGAGATTGGAATGTCAGAGATGCTTCTGTGCAGAGCAGCAGTCTGGGTCCGTCTGTAACTCCAGGATGGGCTTTGATTCCTTAACAGGTAGCACATCAGGAACTCTTTTCACTAAACTGATGGTGAGAGATGAAAGAGAAGGAGAGAGAGACAGAGAGAGAGACAGAGAGAGAGAGACAGAGGGGGGAGGGAGGGAAAGAGGGAGGGAGGGAGAGAGGGATAAACACTTTGAGAAACATTACTATTTAAAAAGATAGTAAATATAAAACACTTTTTAAAAAAGACCATAAATATAAAAATCTAGTTGTCTTTTTATTTTTGGTCAGTTGTGTAATGTAGTATCATCACGATGTAGTTGGTCATGAACTTCCAAGTCCTTTCGAGTAATGGCCTTACATTAATGCAGCTGGAGATCCATTATGCTGGTGTATGCTTTTGCTGTTATTTAATTTCACTTGGCTGAAATTAATCATTAATCATTTCCTCACTTTTTAACAGCAGATTGTTTTTTTTTTTCACCAGCAACAAAGCTAATTGTTTTATTTCTACATCTCACTTTGCCCGTGTAGCCATGGCCGCTGTGTGAATTGGGACTTGGACTTAAGTATGAACATGAACCAGGAAGGTTCCCACCAAAGGAGAACAAAGGTGATAATGAATAAGGCTTTGCTATTGCCCATCACACAAACAACATACTGTGTGTGTCAGCCAGGCAGCATGGAGAACACATTATGGAGGACGTTTGTTGCTTAGTAGTTACCATATCCCAGGCCTTCACTAGAACTTCCGGTTGCGTTTGCTAAGTGAAAGGAGCAGAGTCCTGAAACATTTTACTGTGATGCAGCCAGCACAGCCCCCGTGAAGGAATGCACATAAATGTGCATTGCTGTCCTGAAGGTGGTAATGACATAGGATACCAGGTAACTGAACTTAGAATCTTGCTTCTAAGTGGTTCCTTGTTCTAACTGGTTCCTTGACTTGAGGAAACTTGTGCTGGACTCATTTATCACTTTTTTTTTTCTAATAAAAATTTAAACTGCAAGATTTATGGATTTTTTTCCAGCTTTGAAACTACAATTTAAATGCTACTAACCCACAGACTGATAATATATTCTATCCATTCCACATAGTAGGTTATTAATAAATATTTAGCCCAGTAAATGAATGACAGATATTGGTTATGTTTGTTAGCTGTTTGGGACTGAATATCTATTATATATGAAAATTTACACACACACACACACATGTGTATATAATCAAAGTAGTAAACATGTTGCTATCTGGAATTTTGAAGGGAGAGAAATACAGGGTGAGGAGGGAATGGTTCTATTCAAATATCTATGTTCTTTTGAAGGCTGATTTTTTGATAGGATTCTTCAGGCTAAAACAAGATATACTTTTGTTCTGTTATTACCACCAGCAACCAAGAACTTGTTGGTTTTCATAAGGATCCCAAGTAAATTCAAGATATTTCCTTTGTATATTATTATTTTATCTGGTTATTTTTCATTACCACAGCAAAAAGGAACACTAAGCTGAAAAACATCATGTCTCCAGATCTTGTTTAGATTGATTATTTCAACCTATGTCAAGTTGAGACCTAAACATTAATGAGATTGACAGATCCCATTTTAAACAGGCATTATGCCAGGATAACAGATGGATCCTGAAACTGTCGGGTGATGGCTTGTGTATAATTCTCTCACATTGTCAAGTGGACATAGTCCTTAACAAGAAATGTCAAAAATGTTTGTCAGTTGGTTTCCAGATGCCTTACCCATGCATCATTACCCTATGGCAGTACTCTGCAAGTCTCTTCAGACTCCTACCAGTCCCCAGAGAAATCACCAATAAACCACATGGACAGGTAAAACATGCCCCTCTCATAGCCTATTCTTTACTAATGACCTGAACCATTTCTATGGCAACTACCACTCATCATTTTCTTCTTAGGGAGAATGTTCTCACATTCTCACTCAAGGAAGAGAGAGTGGGAACCTTAGAAATAGTAAGTAATCAAAATGTGTTTCCTGTCTGAAAGGCCATCCCTACTGTTCACAACTCTCTCTCTCTCTCTCTCTCTCTCTCTCTCTCTCTCTCTCTCTCTCTCTCTCACACACACACACACACACACACACACACACACATTGACCCATCATCTTGACCTTTGAAAGTTTTCATCATCTTCCCTATTCTTTCCTCTGCTGTGACTAACTTTTTCTAGCCTCAGGCTGTTTATGGAGGCATTGGCTGCTTAAAATGGACACTTGAATTCAGGCTCAGAGACACTTGAACCTAGACCTTATCATTTATGGTCTTTTCCTCATAATAAGCCAGGAGCACATTAATTAGCTGTCCTCCTGCCTCATGATGCTCTTGCTACTTCTGGCAGATCATTGAAAACCCAGTTTAGTTTATGCCATTAGGATTAGTGATTGATGCCTCCCATTTGCCAAGTAAATTGGCTTTATTGCTGTTAGAAAGCATTATCTCATTAAACTCATTATTTTATCATGAGGTAGTAAGTAAAACAATGTTATTGTTTGAATATGAAACATCCTTCATAGGCCCAAGTATTAAAGTCATGGTTCTTGGCTGGTGGTGCTATTTTAGAATATTCTGGAAACATTAACAAGTAGAATCCAGCTGGAAAAAACAGGTCACTGGGTTCTTCCAGTCTCTGTCCCTCTACTTCTTGTCTATCATGACGATGTGAACTGCTACAGTACAAGCTCTTCTGGCCAGGATGTTCTGCCTAAGCACATGGGGCTGAGCAACCATGAGTTGAATGCCCTGAAACCATGAGCTAAGATAAGTCATTACCCCATCAGACTGTTTCTGGCAGGTATTACTTAAAAGATATTATATAATGTACCTCATGTATAATACACTCTTCTGGAAGCTGGAGATGCAGTAGTGAGCAAACATGGCCTTAGGAAACTTACATGCTGGTGATGTGTGAAATTAACACTTTTAGTGGAGATAATGAATCGGACACTTCTTCCACCTTATGGTGAGTACCAATTTATAAGGATGAATATACTTCCTTAAGAAATGGCCAACTGTTGTTTATATTATTCAGTTGTAAAAGATGGATAATAAGAAAATGATGGAGCACAAAGACTGGGCCATGAATCCTCTCCATTGATACTCAGCTCTCCCAAAAGCCTAGGATAAGTATATGTAATAAACATATGTGGCTGGGAAGCAGCTTAAAGTAACTATGAGGTAATGCATTGCTGTTAATGAATTCCAATTATGTGTATTATTTCTGTGTATTATAGGAAGAAACAAAGCCAGAAGCATGGTAATTGCAGCAACTCTAAAGGCTGAGAGAAAGATCACAACTTCAAACCTGACTGTACAACAGTGGGAGGCCCTAGTATACACTAACTGACTAACTAACCAATCAGCCAACCACCCAACTAACTAACTAACTAACTAACCAAACAAACAAATAAGTAAATAAATAAAACTGTGCTGTAGCAATGGATATAAATATGGATACCTTGGACAATGAGAATGCCAGAATGTCAGGTCAGTCTGAGAACAGGGAACCTAGTACTGTCTAGTCCTTGGCATTTGAAATAGCTAAGTGCTAGGGTACCAGTCCATGTCTATGTTTCAGGTTCTTCATCTATGAGTTTATCATAACTAGATCAAATGATCTCTGATTAACACTTTCAGGAAGCATTTCTTTCTTGAAATATGTACCCACAGTGTGGTGAGAAGATTAGCCCCTATTCTAAGAGAGAGGTCCAACCTTGATTTTTAATGCACACGAACCCAATACTACATTATTATATAGTAGTGAGTGAAATCTATTTGAATTACTGGTGGTGTAACGTATTTGTATTTATTATGGTCTCTGCCTCTTTCCCTGTCCCCTTTGTCACTGTAATTCACATCTTGTGGAAAAACCTTAGAAACAATAACAACTTCTTACATTCAAGAGTACTTTTGGAGTCCCCAAAAGTGGTCCCCAAGTCTAGGCTTGTGAAGCTAAGGCCTCAACAGCTAGCATGGTGTGTCTCCTGCAGGCAGCTTTCTTAACACCATCAGTCTTACGGGCTGCCAAGTCTTAGTTCTCCCATTTCACTGGTGACAGCCTGTCTTATATCTTATAATATCTTTTAAATATCATTTCTGTTTCTATCATCTTTAAGAATTGCTATGCTTCTATAAGGCCGATGTTATATTTTAGTAATACTTTATATTCTCTGTGTTTCAGGTTGTCAATCTTTAAGATAGACATAATCATAGTACTAACCTCAGAGAGTTTTGTGAAGGTAAAATTAATTCAAGCATTTGCAATCTTTATTATAGTGCACAGCACACAGTAGGTTCTTAGCACTAGCTCAGGAGTATTATCATTATTTGTAACCATTGTAGTCAATGTTATAAAATAAAGACACATAAGGACTTACATACCAAATACCGTTAATTCATCCAGTATGTTCTATTGGTCAAGAAACTCTGTTGACTTAAAAAATGACTCAGCAGCCAGTTTTTGTTTTTTTGTAGTAAGAATAAGAAACAGAAAATGGATGTATACATAAATAATTATGATGCCCAATAAAAAAATAAGAGAAGATAAAGATCCCCCCTTCTCAATAGAGTATGTTCATAATTAGGGAATCAGGGAGGCTATAGGAATGAGACAAAATTTTAGTGAAGTTTTCAGAAAACTCTAAGATGTGGATATATATGTGTTTGAGGTACAGTAAAAGCATTCCAGTAACAACTATGTAACCTGAACAAAAGTAACATCTGAAGAGTTGCTTAGTACCATGACAACTATGTTTAGAAACTAAGCTTGGAGATGAATGGAAAATTCCTAAATGTAGATTGTGGATTTTGCAGTACATTTGATTTATTTGGGTTTAATAAGGCAGCTTGTTGTTTAGAACAGTGACTAAAAGGAACAATGGATCATGAAGTAGGAGGCTGCTTTCGCTTTTGTCCACTCTAGATGGGGAGGTGTACAAGTGATCCTGGAGAAGACGGGTTGCCTCTGCTCTTAAGACAAGACCTTGAAGCTTGCTTCTGTTCCACAGTGGAGCTCATAGCAAGTACCCACTGCCATTTGAGTTCCTTCACCTCTAAAATAATCCCCATTGAGGACATCAGGTATAGCACTATTGGGGAAAATGTGAACTCATCCTACTACTATAGAGATCAATATGGATAGACTTCAAGAGATTAAACAATGGAATTACCATATGATGCAGGCAAACTATTCCTGAGTATACTCAAGGGAATAAAGTCTAAATACCACAAAGATATCAGCACATCCATGTTTATCACAGCAGTTGTTCACAGTCATCAAGTTACAGAATCAGCTTTGATGTCTATCAGCAGATGAGTGGATAAGAAAACAGGGCATATGTCAGGGATTCTTAAACTTTCTTGACATACAAATCCTTTTGCCCCAAAGTGGGTTTTATTTTAATGTGAAACCAAGTATATAAATAAAATAGGCATACCAATCACATGTTTACTGGTAGCAATAAAGAAATTTGTTTTAAAATAATTCTTTGACATATAGTAATTTTATCACTTATCACGAAAGAATTTTTTCTTACCATGATGGATATGTCTATTTATTTATTTTTAATCAGTAATATATCTTCATTTGTTTGTTTATTTATTTATATTTTTACATCCTGACTGCAGTTTCTCATCCCTCCTCTCTTCCCAGTCTCTCCTTCTCCCTCCCCTCCTCAGTTTCTCTTCAGAAAAGTACAGACCTCCCAAGAACATCCACCAGCCATGATACATCAAGTTGCAGTGGGATTAGTGCCTATTTATTTTTACACAAAGAATTAAATCTTGGCTGAATATTTAATGCCATGGGATGCAAAGCATCTTCAACAATTTTGGAGTCAATCAATATTTTGAATTTCTAATCATCAATCAATGCCGAGGATGCCGCTTTGCATAAATTCCTAGTACAACATGACAGATGCATGTTCAGAAATTGTTAGAGATTTTGTCCTGATCCCACGTCAAAATTCGTAAGATTATTTTTTTAGGTGAAAGTCAAGTTGTCAACTCAAATATTAATTTTAAAAATTAAACGTTCTAGGGCTGGGGCTGTAGCTCAGGAGGAGAGTGTTTGCCTCCCAAGTATAAATGGATGCCCTAGGTTCAATTCTCCAGAACTTAAAAAAAAAAATCATAATACAGTACAAATCAAAGAAATACTAATCTGAAGTTTGCATGCCGAGGGATGATGGTAGGAAAATATTAACTATAGTCTGTTTACTCTAATTAAGGCTCGGATAATCAGTACAAGCACTGTGACTGAAAACAAGATCCTCAAACCTGAACCATGATGTTTCAGGTAGCGTCGGTTGATGTTTTGTGGTACGATGTGGTTGATGTTTTGTGGCACAGTGAAGTGTACATGTTGTATGTTTAGAATCAAGGCTTCACATTAGGGAAAATAAGCCAGAGGGAAAATGACAAAGATCATGTTTTTTTTTCCCCCTCATATTTAAAAATCTAGAATGGGAACTATTTACAGGTGGAGAAGGGCCTGATGGGAGGGGAAGAAGGGCCAGAGACACTGAGGGGTGTGGATGACTAATGTACAGAGATACATGGGAACTATTTACGGGTGGAGAAGGGCCTGATGGGAGGGGAAGAAGGGCCAGAGACACTGAGGGGTGTGGATGACTAATGTACAGAGATACTCTCTATGTAGCTCTAAATATCTTTAAGGGATAAATACATTGTGAGGTACATATATCTCCATGTGACATGCTCTTATAGAACAATGCCGCTCTCGCTCTGCTTCCTACACCCCTGAAACATTGAAAACATACCTATGTTGTATAGTTCTCCAAATCTTTGACCTAGGCATGTATTCAGAATCTACAGATTAAATAACTTTAGTTTATGGTCTCTGTGGTCTGATGCTCCGGTGTTTGTTACATCCCAGGAAGTCACTCACAGGATACCTTCATGATGAGAATCCGTGTCTTGTTGAGTCATGTGATGATAAAAATTGGTAGTCATAGCTCAAGGCACTGGCAAACCTCAGGATCCCCTCTGAATCACTAAAATATTAAATTATAATCAGCCCCGTGTTCCTTGTTGGGAGTACATTTTATTTCCTTTCCGTGTTTTGGAAGTTGAGGTGGAAATCTACTGCAGAAAGAGCCTCCTCTTAGTTGTTGTGGGTGAGTAATCCCTCTGTCTTCTTCCTTAGCTCTCGCAGGTATCTGAGTCTTCTGCATTTGTTTTTATGCCCGAGAAAAAGATTGCCGTTTGGAGGAGTAATATTTTCTTAGGGAAATTTGGACAACTAAAAAATAGTCAGTATATAACATTTCCCCCAAGTAAATATTTCATATATGAACAAAACACAGTGTAGGCTTGAGAACAGCATCCCGCAGTATTTTGGCCTTTTGAGTCTTCTCTACAGCCTGAAACAAGAAAAATGCATGCCTTGACACTTCAAAAAAGGGGAGGGGCACATTTTTGCATTTCAAAATATATTATATCTATAAGGTGCCTTCCCACCCGTTGGGAACTTTCCTTCTTTGTAGATGTTGGAAAGAAGGTAAACAGAGCACCTTGGGACACCCCAGGCGGGCGGACGCTTTGTTTGAAGAACTTTAGAAACCTCGGAACCTGCAAGGAACATTGCTGGGGTGGAGGCCAAAGGGGACACCCAGTCTGGATGGCACATAAAAGGGAGGATGCTAAAGTACCACAGCCCCGAACTCCTGCCACTCCACCTGAGAGGCAAAACAAATAATCACGGGGGTGGGGGGTGGGGGACGATGTCGGAAGTCTGAAGGGAGAAGAGGGGAGGCAGACACCTGAGAAGTTACTGCAGCAACCAAGAGAAGCCCACATCATGACCACTAAGCAGGATTCGTAAATCCCTCTGCTTTGGGGAGGGCGGCATGCTCAGCTCAGACACCCCAGCCTCCTCTAGAGCTTCAGTAAGCAGTCCGGGAAAATCGGAAGGGATTGATGCGCCGTTCCAGTCCAATCCATTTTCTAGTTTGCAGGGGAAAATCCGGTCCGGTGTTTATTTTTAGCAGCGCTTTCCTGTGACCGAATGCTACTGATTTCGGGCTGGGATACTGAGGACCTTATTGGGGAGAGAAGCCAAGGCGGGTGGGGGAGCGGGAGGCGGTGAAAAAGGGAGGGGGAAGACCTGCGCATGCGTGCCAGCGCCCATGCAAATCTGCTGTACATCCAGAGCAAAGTGGGATGATCTGTCACTACACCTGCAGCACCACGCTCCGAGGACAGCTCCTGCTTGCAGCTTCCAGACTCAGGTAAAAAAAAAAAAAAAAAAAAAATAATAATAATACAATTCCAAGCGGCCCTGTGAATGCTTTTCAGTAGCAGATATGCATAGCAACCTAACCCCCGTAGAAGCAATCTGCTGCTGCTAAGTGTCCTTTGGTAGCTGATCGCAGCTTCAAGGTTTAAGAAATCCCATCTTTCAGGAAGCCTGAAGGGAAAGAAGGAAGTACGGGGCGGCGAAATCATCAGACTGCCTTTCCAGATTTGGGGATCTGAAGCGGGCCCACATCTTCCTGCCAACTTCCATTGAACTTCCCAGCACTCTAAAGGGACCGAAATGGAGAGCAAAGGTATGTGGCTGTCCCCATCGGGGCACTTCCCGCTGCATGTGCTTGTGTCCAGGGCAGCCCTCGGCGAGGGGACTGCAGTGCTCCGGAGCGGGAGGAGCATCGCACCAGGTCGATAGGAGGAGGATATGCTGTGTCCGTTGCAGCAGCGGGAACGTGGCGAGAAGGCCACTAACTCCCACCGCGTGTGGAAGCCAATGTTTAATACTCCCATCAGTTGCGTAGTGAAGTAGGATGAGTTTCCCCCCCCCTCGGGGGGGGCGGGTGAGATGGAGAAGATACCCTCCCAAAATGGAGGGGGAGGAAAGATGTGTTGGTAAAACGATTTCTTTTCCGTATAATGGATGGGCTGGAATAAATCTATTCTGTTTGCTTTAGGATTTGCTGATGGGCACATTTATAGCTGATATCCAATAATGCATTGCTAAAAAAATGTTTGAATTTCTCCACCCCACCCTATAAACATGGTGTTTCTGGGTGTGTATGACCACATTCGACTGCATTTTGAATGGGTAACAGATAAAAAATTGTATCTATTTGAAACGGCGTGCACAGGAACTGACCTCTAAGAAGATCAGGGTACGGAAGTACTGCTTGGCTCTTTTGGGCGCGATGCCGTTCACTAGTTTTGGACATGTACACATTAAAATTCCCCTCATAAGCAAATCTACAAAATGTACACCCACCAACTGCTACATGAACTGTGGTAATCAACTTCTGGTTGGCATATCGAATGCATATAAACAAAGCAACCATTAAATTGTAAGTTTGGATGTCATTTGGACTTTACCCTCATCTATACAGGTCTCGTCCCCTCCTTAAAATGCCCACTAGGTTGTGAGGACCCTGAGTGATATGGCCAGATACCCAGTAGGGATATTATAGGATGTATTTAATTCTGGTGAAACCAGAGAAATGATGTCAACTTTTATGAAACTATATTCATTACCCAGAACTGGAGAAGCTATATTTGAAGCAAGGTTTTATTTTTAACCAGAATGTCAGTCACTGTGGCAATGTACTTAGGCTCAGGGAGTGGTGTTGAACTACCTATTTCTGGGCTGATTAATAAAACTAGAGTGTTGATGATAGCAGCTATCTGCCCAGTACAGGTTTTTTTTTTTTTTGAGTATTTAATTAGTATGTTTTGTCATATTTATATCTAGGGTAAGCACTGTAGGAAGAACTGAAGTGATGTGGATAAAGATTAGCTGGAAGCTTTCAGATGGGGCAAATTATTCTTGCGACATGTTGGTGGGCATTTCCTTGTCTGACAATGTACATATAGAGAAAAAAATCCATTTCTCTAAATATACATATTTACAAAATTATGCATATTACAAAATCCATTTTTAAAATGAAAATCCAATCTTTCTTAAATCAGAGATTAATATAATATTCCAGTTAGTTAAACATTTCTTGAACATAGAGTTAGCAACAGAGAGTATCATTTTACTATGAAACTGTTTTTCTGCTTAGACGACACCTGGTATTTGGCCATTAAATCTGGTTATTTGGCAATGGTTCTTGGTAACATTTTGCCTTTAATTTATACAGCAATTATTGGCCCATAATTGTAAAATGAAGATGTATCTCTCAGCAATATTTTGTATTTTCTTTTATTGCCTATAGGGAATGCTGCCTGCTTCTCAGAGTTCCGGGTGGTTTATATTGCCTAATAATAACAGTAGACTTCCAGCCTTGCTTCCAGTCTGGGGAATTCAGAAGGGAGACGGAATTTCAGAAATAGACCTGGGAGGAACTGGGCCAAAAGTTCTATGTTAAGTCAGACAACAGTGATACAGTGGATCACAGCTCTGTTAAAAAGGCGACGATAACTCTTGCTACGAGCCAATATTGTGGTCATTTTGCAGAGGGTTCATAATTACTTGTAACAAAGGAGCAAATGAAAGTCTTGATGAATTTTAATTCCTGGACTTTACAAAGCTGAGCTGCCCAATTATCAATCATGCTGACACTAATACTTTTTAAGTCAATGCAAGTATCATTCTAAAAAAAAAAAAAAATCCCTGCAGCTAACTTTAAATGTTTATTCTAGAAGGGGAAAGGAGCATATTAATGGGTAGTTGCATCTGTATTCCATTCTAGTTGGAACATATTTCATTTTTTTATGCTGTGTAACTTCTTCCCCCTAATAAATTCAAGTGTAATTATAGGAAAATGTTATTAAACGTAAGTATTGGAACTAATTTTAAAAAGAGTCAAAGAATCATCACAGGATTCATTTGACTGTGCAATAGTTTTCCATACCAGAAAACAGTTGAATGTCCCGTTTAGACGTGAATCCTGTCACGAGCGTCAGGCAACCTTCACATTACCTCTGCTGTTTGAAAAGCAGACTAGCCAAGCAGCCCTCTGAGTAACTCCCTTACTCACAAGTAAGATCAGTTCTACTTCCTCCCTTACTACTTTACATCACTTCCTGTCTTCCAGGATAAAGAGGAAAGTAGTTCAGTTCAGAGTCAACTTCAAGGATCTTTGTGTATCGTGGTAATTACATTGTCTCAAAGACTGAGTTGGATGTGTTTGGAGTAACTTTGACGGAAATTGTGCCTCACTGGTGCCGAGGACTAGAGCCGCTCAAATAATGTAAACTTTTAACATTTAAACTTGTGGTTCAGAAACTTTTTTACACTCCAGAACCTCTTGGTATGCTTCATAAACATTCACATGCAGGGTCCTAGCCAAAACAGTTAATTAGAATGTTGGATTGGAACAAAGAGGTGCACTTTTTTTTTTTTTTTTTTTTTTTTTAATGTCTCAGGTGCAATGTGTTTGAGAACCACTCATCTAGGTGCTGGATGATAAATCGTTGTTTGCAGATACATTTAGTACTGCAGGAGGCTCGTCTTTTTTTTTTTTTTCCTCTAGGCCTATTGAACAGACTGATTTCAATAAAACCCCAGGTAGTTTGTATTCAGGATAAAGTTTCAGGAGCAACGATTTAAAGGTAGCTTGTGTTTCTCTTCTGTTTCCCCTTCTCCTGATTGTATCACTTTTTTCTTTGCTTAGATTCTCAACTTCATGCATGTTACCTATAAAAACACCTGTAGAACTTTTTCTATATAGAGAGGCTTAGGCTGCACTTCTTGAGATTCAGCTTAACTGGTTGTGGGGAGGGATCTGTGCATAGTTCTTTAAAACAAAACAAAATAAAGTAAACTTACTCTGTCTTAGTTACTTTTCTATTGTTGTGAAGAGACATCAAGACAAAAACAGCTTACTAAAGAAAGCACTTGATCGGGACTTGCTTATGGTTTCAGAGGGTGAATCCATAATCATCATGACAGGGAGCTTGGCAACAGAGAGATATGATTCTGGAGCAGTAGCAGAGAGCATACACATAACTATGATCAGAGGCAAAAGAAAGGGCAAGAGAGAAAGGGAGGGCACTAAAAGGGAATGGCATGGGCTTTTGATACCTTATAGCCCATCTCCCCCAGTGACACACCTCCTCCAACAAGGCCACACCCCTTAATCCTTCCTGGATAGTTCTACTAGCTGTGGACCAAGCACTCAACTATCTAAAAGTCTATGGGGGCCATTCTCATCCAAACCACTACACCCTCCAAGTGATGCTACTAGCCAGCCAACAACCATTGATCTCAGACCTCACCACTGTTGGTCTACATTTCAGGCACATGAACATCACCCCAGAGCTTGTTTAAGGTGCTGAATATCAGGCTTTCTCCAGATTTATGATTCAAACCTAGATTCCAGAAAAATCGTACGATCGTTTGTATGTGTGTTAAAGTCTCAGAACCATGTATCTCAATTGTGGAAAGCAGATTGTAACTGCAAGCATCTGCACACAGGATAACTTAGTGGAGAAGCTTTGATTGAGATCATCCATTCTGTGTGGTCATTACAGGTGTGTGGCCAGGTCCTAGACCTCTGTTGGCTTTGGGGAAAAGTGGGAAAAAAAGCCTTTGGCTTGTGATTTGAACCCTAAACAGACTTACTTTTAAGAACTCCCTCTGTTCTTACTCTAGCCATTTACTTCCAGCCCCCAGTTAATTTTGAACATTTATTCCCTAAGTTCACTTTGAACTCCTGTTACGTTACTGCTATTACCCTCTGGTTAAATGATGGTACTAGACTGCTTAAGCCAGGATGCATCTTAGCAGAGTGCAGGATGCTTCCGCTGTATTTCATCTTTGTTCCGTTCTTTGATGCCACTGTTCGGCACTGTCTTTCCTGACCGCTGTGTTTAATGGCTTTTTTTTTTTTTTAAATAGAGTGCTCTACACAGCTGAAATACCTTTAATATGGTGTATTCCTTACACCAGCAATAGAATGATATTTATATAAACAAATAATGAGTCCCTACTATGTGCCCACCATGCTTAGTTCTGAAAATCTAAAAGAAAACTAAGTGTGATAGCTCATAGCTATAATTCCAGCATGCAGGGAATAGCGACAGGAGAATCAGGAGTTTGATAGCCTCTACAATATAGTAATTTGAGGCCAGCCTGGGCTACTTGAGACTCTGCCTAGGTAACAAAAACAAAGATATAATCATTGATCTTACACACCTTGTTCTCCTACCCCATGACTTTGCTAATAATAGATTGGTGAGCCTTCTTGAGCCTTTAACATTTCAGCATAAATACCCTGGAGACCATCTCAGGAAACATGCTTTACTTTCCATGGCAGGGACGCTGGTTTTTACATGCTGAGTCAAACAGACAGTAGTCTTAAGCACCACTTTCATGTGTTGAGATGATTATAACCCGGGAGAGAGAAAGCTGACATCTCACAAGGGCACTCCGAAGCATCAGTTTGATACCAGAGCACAGAAGGCAGGAAACCAACTCGTTTTCCCAACAGACTTGCTCATGCCCTCTGGAGGAGAAAGGAAATGCTTTTGCAGTCCTTAGCTTAGGAGAACTGGAAAGTCATTTTGTGAAAAGTTGCTTCCTCATTAAATACCAATAAGAACCAGAGAGATCATTGTGGTAGGAGAAGTCACACCTAATATATAAGGTGGTAGAATAGGTACTGGGTGTAGGATGTACAGATTCTTGCCCAGTTCTAGGGGTGTTAACTTTGAACAGATCTCTTGGCCTTTCTGGGACTCAAGATTTTTAAGTAGTATAGAGCGTCTGGCTCATTTGATTCAAATGCTTGCTGAATTGCCATGTTGTTCCAGGCATATGGCTCAGTGCAGGGTTGGAGATGTGTGTCCTGACTCCCATTCTCTGCGCTTGCAGCTGGGATCCACAAGCAGGCTCTGGAGTTGTTTATTTTAGACACGCTACTGCTCCATTCATCTTTCCGAGTCCTTGTAGGCTACCCAGGAGGCTAGAATGGGGGAGTTCTACTGTAATTAGAGACCCTGAGAGAAGACTGAATGTTCCACCACTGTAATGCCTTCCTTTGGTTTCTACCTTGGTTTCTTCAAAAGAAAAGTCACTGTGTGGGAGAACATGTGAACACCAACTATGTTGTGTTCTCTTCTGAAAGCGGTTCCAGCTGACCAGCTGCCTAGCTGGGAATGGATTGTATGACTTAAGCAGTCATTAGCAGATTTATTATCCTCAGCAATTGTCCAGGGGTGGCCACTTTCTTAGCCCTACATTTTTATTCTTTCAAGCTTGTGAACTGCTGACACTATTAGATTGGTGTTATGTTATTATCTATATCTATATCTATATCTATATCTATATCTATATCTATCTGTCTGTCTGTCTGTCTACCTACCTACCTATCTGTGTGTCTGTCTGTGTGTGTGTGTATGCACACGTATGCTATGTATATGTGCAGCTCAAAAGATAACCTGTCAGCCTTGGTGGCAAGTATCCCTACCCTCTGAGATATATCTCCATCCCTAGACAGGCTTCTTGTGCCCACTAAGTGACTAATAGTGACTTATCACATTTATTACCATTGGTTTCTGAATTTACTGCATATTAATGGCTGTAAATAACATCATGAGACATTTTGTGGTTTTGCAAAGGTCTTTGTATGGTATCTGCTTTAGAGCTCCATGATTACATGCTTTGACTTCATTTCATAGACATAACAGAGCATTGGAAGTCTAGTTTGTTTCTTTATAAAACAAGACCCCATATACCCATCCCCACCTCCATCCCACAGTATCAGAATTATAAAGTACAGTTTGTCTTTGTGGAATTAGCAGCAAGTACGCTGCATAGATATTTACCAAGTAATCCTCACTGACTTCCACAAAGGCTTCATGTAGCAAAGGGGCTACTTTTGTGCATATTCTACTTTATTTACTTAATAAATTCCATGTGTTTATCTAGGGTGTTGGGATAGAACCCAGGCCTCACTCAAGCTAACCATGGGCCACCATTGAGCCACACACCCCAGTACATTTGTAATGTGAACTTTTCTGAAATACCTGAATTTGTTATTAAGTTACTACTGATGCTCTAGGACTTTGTTTTGGGGTAGTTATGTAACATTTTTGTAGGTTGGTTGTAGTTGGAGCTACATGAGGTCGAATATCCATTGAATGGGTTTAAAACAGTGTGTAAATTCTGCACCAGCAGGTTTTCTCACACAGTAGCCACAGGGCACCCAGGGTACATGGTACTCAGCTGTTAGTGAAGTACTCAGGAAGGTAGGTGTGTGATAGGGAAGTGGCATGGTGGTTCTTATGGAACTAGAGCCAGTAACTGTGTTAACCAGGAACACTGTAGGGCTCCTGCCTTGATTTTTTAAAATCATTCCTTAGGGTTAAAGAGAACATGGACAGCAAAGGAAGATTTGCTTCCTCTGTTATAAGGTTGGGATAAAAAATAAAAATGTAAAACAAATGACAAGAAACTGAGGCTAAGAAGACATGTCATTCATCCTATTAGCATCCTTGCTTACAGGACAGGTTATGGTTTTTCTAGGACCTATGCGTATAGACTAATTTTAATTTTTCTCATCTCCCCCATTACATTTTAAGGTCCCCTTTTTTTTCTCCTCACAAATGTGAGGTTCTCACCTAGAGAAGTTAAGCTCCTTAGCCTCTGTGACGCAACTGATGGTACCTTGGCAGAAGTCCAAAAGGACACCTGTTGTCCTTTCTCAGATCTTTTCCTTTTTCACTAGCGTGTAACCTGGTTGGATGTTTACCTAAAAGAGACTTCATCACTGAGGATTCAAGTGATGAGCACATTTCATTGAAAAGGGCTTTACACTACATAAAGGAAGTTATTTTTCACTTAGGCTGGCCTTAAACTCATGAAGGTCCTGTCTTAACATCCCTATGGCTGGTCCTACAGACATGGGCTCATGGGCTTTATTTCTGTTCTGTTTGTGTTCAGCCAGACAAACAACCCAAAGGGATAGACAGCAGAAAAAAATCCAGAAACTTTTACAGGCTATTCGAAGGGTCACCAAATACAAAAAACTTTTCTGTAGCAAATAGGTAAGAAGAGGCAGCTATTCCAATCTCTACCTCCTGGAATCTTCCCTGCTCCTACAATTATCACCCATGAGAAGCAGTCAGGTGTGTTTCAGAGCCTCAAATACTGACTGTGTTCAAATAGACCAAACAGACCTCAGTACAAGGCACACTGAGAGATTTCTCTCCCACTATTTGGAAACTGGAAAATGTAGATATGTTTCTGGCCTCAAAACATATTAAATTGTTGGGTTTTTTTTTGCTCCAATTTTCATTCACATTCTAAATTGTATAAATAAGATAACCACAAAACATCTTTTATACGATCCCTCTAATTGGGAGTGAAAAATCTGGGAAATTTGAAACCCCCTTTCCAAAGGCTCCTTTGGCATTTCAAAATACTTTTACCATTTCCAGTACCACTTGAACCTGAATTTAGTTCAGTTCTGTGTTGTCATTTCTCTAGGATTTAAGGAAGAAATATTTGCTGTGTGTCAAGGAGAAAGAGTCTGCAAATCATGCTTTATTTGTGAGCCTGCAAATTCAAAATAAGATGATGTGGGGATTTTTACCTACAGGCCCTCCGTCAGCATCCGCATCAGCAGGCAAAGCGGTGACGCAAACACAGGAAGGTTCTCGATAACCCGAGGGAGGGAGGCGGAGCCAGCACAGGGACCATCAGCACCTGGCTCTCAGTGTCAGATGATGGGTGGGGTGGATCAATGGGCAGCATTTTTGAGAACCACTGTGTTAGATGTCCTGAGGTTGAGTTTTGAAAACTGGGTTATACATACTGGTGGGATGCTGAGGTTATATTACTGGGTTTGGTACATAGGGGTGTAGAGCAAACATGTTATGTGTTCTGATGGAACAAACCAGAAGTCCTGTGTTCAAGTTCTACTTCCTCTACTTATCTCACAAAGGACCTTTGGAGAAAAAAAAAAAAACCCTTTATAAATCTCAGTGTCCTGAACCAACCTTCCTGCCTTCGTCCCCACTCCTCCACTCCTCTCCCACTCTCTCTTCCTCTTCTTCCTCCTCCTCTTCCTCTTTCTTCCCATTTTCACTCTCTTATTATAGAGAAACATCAGCTTTCTAATGTTCTGTTTTGATCCCTATGTGTGCTTTCTACAGAAATGAAACTTAGTGGATTGTAGTCCAAATAACCACATTGATTTTAAAGGTCCAATGTTGAGCTAGTATTTTTTTTTCAAGCAAACTCTTACTATGTAGCCGCAGCTGGCCTGGAACTCACTGTGTAGACGAGGCTATCCATGGAGACACAGAAATCCACCTGTCTCTGCCTCCAGAGATTAAAGACATGTGCCACCACGCCCAGCCCTAAGCCAGCTTTTTTTAGGTAATAATTTTAAAGACTGAGCTTTTGGTCATGTAGCTGGGTTGATAATTGATTTTGTTCTGAGTGGGACAGCACTAAGCCTGGTGGAATTATCATTTGGAATATTAGTTACTTTTATGTTGATAAGAGCAAAATACCGTACAGAAACAGCTTTCTTGAGGAAGGCTTTATTTCAGCTCACAGTTTCATAAGAATCTCTGCCAGTCACGATGAGGAAGGCATGAGGGGATAGCAATGACATCATCTGAGGCAGCGGGAAGAGTGTGAACAGTTGGGATCAGGCACAGTCCAGAAAGCAGAGAGTGCATCTGGAGCCAGGGAGTGGTATACTTCTCAAAGACCTACCCTAGTGATGTACCCTCCACAGCAAACCCTACCCTACAGGTTCCACAGCCTTTAAAATAGTGGTACCTGCTGGAACCATGAGCTTGTTGGGGACATCTCTTGGCTTGGGACATAACATTTAGCTTTATGTGTGATATGAACATGAATTTGTACTGATGGATTATTTATGGAGACCTGTGGAAATTGCCGTGACTTGGAAATTTGGAGGTCTAGATTTGAATCCTGATTCGTGTCTCAACTCATTATGGGAGTTTGATGTGGTCATTTCTTTCTTTCACTTTGCCCTTCATCTCTGAAGCAAAGGAGCACAGAGGTGGGAGTCTTTGAATCTGAGGAATTGTGAGAACTGGCATTTGTGGAGTTGTGTAGAGAAAACAGGAGAAGCTTGTTTTATGGTTATGGTTGGTTGCTCATTCCTTCTTGCCTTTAGCTAATGTGGTAGCATTTTTGCTCAGCAGCTTTGGCGTTATGTTTTATAAGCTCTTTTTAAAAAAATCATCCTATGTATACTTCTTACAATTAAGATTATTTTATTATGTGAAGTTGATATAGTATCTTCCCTCTTCGAGACCTAACAAGCACCCCATCCACTGAGAAAAGGCAGAAGTAACAATCACGCCAAGCACTCTGTGCTGAGTGCTTTACTCCTGTTACAGGCAGGAGATTTGACTTTCCTTTAGTTACAGTCATTAGAGATGCATTATTCAAAACCAAACACACTCAGTTCTTTTGTCTTTAGATAATTTGGAAACCATAGGTGTCTCTTGCAACACTCAGACCTCTGCTGATCCTTCAAGACAGAAGTATTGTCGTTTCCAGTTGATACCTATTTAGTAGAATGGATTGATAATTAAACTGAATTCCTTAGTTATGCAAAGGATGAAAGCAAAATATTTAACAGCTTTAAGGTGTTTGAAAACAAGATTGTGATCAGGAATACTTGAGAGATAATGGTGGCTATGAAAGCAGTATTTGTGGGCATGTGCCCTGACAGCAGGAGCAAGCAGTATATATGGACAAATATACATTGAAATGTGCGAAGGGTGGTATGATTGGGGTAGGAACCAAACCATGAGTGGATTTTTATTCTTTTTCAGATATTCTAGCAATCTAGATAATTTATTACAGCCTAAGCATGGCATAGTCAGTATCAGGCTCGGTTATAGGCTGTTGAATAGATTTATTTAAACTTTACCAAATCTCTTTCTTTATGCCTCATGGCTTTACACCCTGTTCATGCCAGACATCGAGGGGACACTTGAAAAGATCACTGCCTTTTGAAAAGAGGTTTCTATAGCTTTTACTATGGATTAGGCACTGTACTTTACACACTGTCCCATTTAATCTTCACAGCGATCTCATGTCATTCATAGTTTATAGGCTGGGAAACTCAAGCACAGTGATGATAGATAGTTTACATTTTAACCCACAAAGCTACTGGGATGTGGACTAGTGTCAGAGTCTGCGACCTCAAACACTACTGAATCTTAGGTGTACTTTGCTCTAGTCTGGTATGACACTCACCTTTCTTCCATTAAAGAAAAAACAGTCCAGCTGTGCACCTATAGATTTTACTAACCTTCAGGGCATCCAGTATCTGCTTCCTTTATGGCTAATAAACTGAACTTCCTACTTACCCAAAGAGTGCAAGATAGTTATATATTCAGTGGCTGTTAACATGCTTGTGAATGTGAATTATGATCAGAAATACAGGTGATATGATAGTAAGTATGGAAAAAAAACAACCAAAAACCAAAAAACAGCATTTGTGACTATATGCACACATAAGCCCTGAGCCAAGACCAGCCAGACTTGAAGTGTTATTGGGAGCTCCTGCTGGCTCTCAGGTGAGTTCAAGAAGGAACCTGGTACTCTTACATATTTTAAATTGGTTTCAACTCCAGTGGCTTAATTAAGCAAGGGCTGGACCATCTTTCTAACCCCCATACTGCATAGCTGCATGGCTTATCTGAGAAGGTCGTTGTATGGTAGGACAGCCACAAGACTGGAAGTCACACATAGCACTAACAATTTTTTAGTCCCTCTAACCCAGTAAAGGCATAGTTCCATGTCTTTCCCTCTAATTTGTTTAAGGAATTTCTTTCAAAATTAATGGTGTCAGGAAGGAAAAGATGTCAAGAGCCAAACTAAAGCCAGAACTCAATGATGGCTTGTGTTTGTCGTTTTTGCTGTTACTTTTATCATCTGTTTCTTTGAGGCTGAAGAGCCCCATCATCCTGTTAACCCCTTAGCATAGAACTGGATATGTCCTCTGGCATTCTGTGCACCACTGTGGGTGAACACTTCTGATGCAAATGGGGTTGTTAGCTGATGCTGGAAGCCGGGGCCTTTATAATCTCCATGCCATTATCTTTTCTTCATTTATCACTGACCCTCTATCCTACCTAGGTACCAGCTGCAATGGACTAGCTTGGTTACATTCCTCCATCCCTTCCTTTCAACAGCTGATTCTCGAAGTTTCTGTTAGTTTTTGCCAGTACTATGCATAACTCAATTTCATTCACTTTCCTCTTGGTTAGGATGACTAGATTACCAGGCAGTTGTGGGGTGTAATTTAATAAGATAGTTAGGACCCACGGGTTTAAATCATACATTAAAAGCAAACAGTGGTTGACCTTAGCTGGCAGACAACTAATATTTGGATATGAATTTTATTAACTTGTTCTCACTGTCTGACCTAGATGAAGTTCTGTTTCTCCAGGAGAGTAAACTTGACTATTGGAGCAAAAAATGTCAACACTGTTGGTTAGGTCAAAGACGTGATTGCCCCTCTGTGACTTCTACCAATCAATGCTGGCTCCATACCCAGAGGGTCTGATTGCATGGTCTGTGATGGACCTTTGAGAATGTTCATTTATGAACTTCTCAGAGGACACTGCTGCTACTCTAGGGACTGATTTTTAAGAACCATAGGTACAGAAAACCTACTCAAATATTGACTTGCACTTAGATTTGACTCTAGAAATAGATGTTTATTTTTCTGACTGGTCAAGAATAAGGGGTTGGGGTAACATTCTCACGATGGAAGGCCATGCATGGCTTAAAAGAGTAAACGGTATTACATATTGTGAATAAATTGCAGCAATAGTTAATTACACAAGCTTTTGGGCTGATGGCCATTTATCTACCATTTTACCATATACTCTGCTTATTATTGGGACTAGCAATAAAAAAGTCACAGTTTATTTTATCTGAAAAACACATTTCAAGTCAGCAACTAGAGATATGGGCAAACATAAACTTACAAAGAACTGACTGCTAGCAATACATGTGAAAATTTAAATTCTAAATTTGCTTTTACCAATATAGCTTCTGTATAGATTGTTCTGGAAGTAATGACTAAAATAAGGTTTGTATCATCTGTTATCATGCCACATAATAGAAATATAATGTGCACAAATGAAGAGAAAAAGTCCAAATCCGGGAAGAAGTTGGCATTTATAGAAAGGATGGAACTTGAACACTGGAAAAGCATCCTATGGTGAAGGAGCAGTAAAGACCACAGTAGAGGGGTCTTAACTGTACCAATAGCAACCAAGATGTAAAAGATTGTCTGGTTCATTCATCCATCAGATACCTGTGCTGGTTGCCGGGCACTCTTTTAGGGGCTGAATACAGTGGTGAAAATGTAGAATTCTTGCATTCAGGATGCACAGAGAGATGGGGACAGGATGCAGGGAATGATGAATCATGAAGCAAAGGTCGAAAGTAAATTGTGGAAGCCTGTTACAAATTATGTAATGTAGGTTATGATTTCATTCACCTTTCAAAAACATTAATTGATATAATCACCTTTAAAACTATTAGATTTCTTGGGTCTTTTAGATCATAAAGCTTCAATTATTCAGTAGCATTTAAAGAACACATCTGCTGCACAAGACAAAGCATACCAGTGAGCACATCGGCATGGCCAACAGAAGTGTCCCAACCACAGTTCCCCTCTGTGACTTCTACCAATCAATGCTGTGGTACCTTCCGGCTGCCTTTCTGCTCACTGTGACTCCTGGCTTCCGAAAGTACTTACATGGAAACTTTTGGACTAATATTTTTGGGGAAGTGCCCAGACAATCTTTCAGAATGTATCAAGCTTAAATGATCACTCTCTGAACATCTGTAAATAATTAGCAAGTTTCAAGATTAGACACAGAACTGAAACTAGGCAAGGACTAATAATATCCTTGCATGTTGCAACTGCATTTGATGACATTCTTCTGTTCTTAAGTGTATGAAGGTTTTGTGTGGCACGTTTGTGTTCAATCTTAGTCACACTCTTGCAGTAGTGTGTTTATATAGTCACAAGACCGTTATTTTAAGAAGAGAGAGAAGCTAACAGTAATTTCTGAGCCTAACTAGTCTTGGTTTTTGTGTGCTTATATTCTAGCTGACAACATTGGTCAAAATTCCTAATCTTACTGTTTCAGATTTTCCTATCCACAAAATGGAGATAGAAACACTAATATTAATAACTATTAACTGACCTGTTTTAAAGATTAAATTAGATATTGAAAGTGCTTAGCTCCTATTTCCATAGTCACTTAGTAAAGCATTGCCATTTATTTTAAGTACTGTATCTCAAAACTGCCTCCATATAACCTCTGGTTCAAAGTCATAGCCCTGGACTTTTGTTGAGTCTGATGGATTCAGACTTGCTCAATGTTTAAAACCTTTTTGGTGGTGCTGAGAATGAACCCAGGGTCTTTAGCAGTGTTAGGCTTATAGTCTACCCCTGAACAACACCTCCAACTCTGACTGTTTCAATGAACTCCAAAGAAATACTAGTACTCATCATCTTTCATTTTAAGTCAATATAAGAGTCATTCTGCAAGCCAGGCTGTGGTGGTGCACATCTTTAATCCAAGCACTCGAGGCAGAGAAAGGCAGGTCTCTGAGTTTGAGGCTAGCCTGGTCTACAGAGCAAGTTTCAGGAAAGCCAGGGCTACACAGAGAAACCCTGTCTCAAAAAAAAACAACAAAGCAAAAAAAGAGTCACTCTGCAAATGTATGGCTCTCACATCAAAGTCATAAATCCATCCTAGGAAGGCAGATCCTGCTGAACTAGATGGCCCCATTCAATGAGGGCTGAAATAGTGCCTTGTATAGAGGAGGTCTCTGGCTGGTGAAAGGTTTATGAGTAAGATTTTTCAAATGACGGTCATCAGGGGATTTCATCTTGGAACTCTAAGAGTGGTTAGACAGATGGCAAGGGCAGCTTGATCTTTTCTCTGAGCAAAGCTCTTTTGATCTCTGTTGACCAATGATTCAAGTCTGAGTGGAGAAGGTGGGTATGCAGCAGCCTCCTGGGACACTCACCCTTCAGAAATGCCTCCTGAGTGTAGAAATGGCCCCTCTGCATTTTCTTCCATTGGCTCACTATTTTTATCACAATAATGGAAGGTTTATTCTCACAGACAGTAGTTCCTTGACCTTTCTCCCATTTTTCTTTATAGAAATAATTGCTTTGAATTATTTCATATTTACTCCCATATCCTAAATAATAATCACTTCTTAAGATTTCACCTTGCTCCCATATCATATTGCCACCCCAGAATGCAACTTGTCCATCCTTTCATCTTCCAGGTCTTTCTCTGTAATTTTGGTTAGGTAGGCATTTACTAATAACATTATTATGATTATGTAAATAAATTATCTTCATGACTAAAAATTGAACTATGATGGCTTTTCTGTTTGTCTTAAGATTTCTTTTTTTTTATGAGTTTAGTAACTAAATTGTTTTCAACGGGCTCTACTTTCTCTGTATTGAATACTATTTAATTTCCTGCCTGTGACACATTCATCCCTTCTTTGTGACAGCCAGTAACTGAATACCCATCCAGAGCTACACATGCTGCTAGGTGTTGGCGAACGATATACTATAGCAAATACATCGTAAAAATGTTAACACAGCTAGAGGCTGTGTAAAGGGCAGAGATTGACTTCGACTTCAAGACTCAGGTTTGGAAATGTGTCTCCACTCTCATTATTAAAGCCATAATTTCTCATAAAAACCTTCTTGTCAATTGGAAATCAGTCAAGTTGGTAACTTCCAGGTGTTGCCAGACTCTTTATGGCCAGGAGAGACTTTGGGGTGATTTCAGAGTTTTCATTTTCCCTGGTCCATCTGAGACAAAGGGAAACATGTCACCTACTCTTGGTGAAGTCAGGACTGTAACTTTGATTTTTAAATTCCTATACTAATGTTCTTCCTACCAAGTCATATCAATCTTCCTTCCTCCTGCCCAGCTGTCTATTAATACGATTAAAAATTCTAATGCATGACTATGAGCCTTGGAAATCTGTAAGTACTAATTTTAAGAACCTCTGAGAATTAAAGAACACTATTTTTGATGAGATCCATGTGTGCTCTGCATGTAGGTTTGGGAGTCCAAAATCCTGCAACACTGGAAGAGAATGGTTCAATACTACCACACAGTCCTCACTACTGTTTTGTTTTGAAAGGTTAAAGGGTCACTGCTTTAAACAACAACACCAAAACCCCACAAAAAACAAAACAAACAAACAAACAAAAACCCAGAGCTGTTTTCACTTGTACAGGTTAATATCGATTGAGTTTAAATTCATGCTGCAAATGCAGGGACCAGTTGCCCCCAGAAAGTTTGGATGTGGCATTTTGTGACATCCTTTTCAAGTGTTCCCATGTTTACAGTGTCTTGAGAGCACACAGCAGCAATATGTACATACATGTATACATATCCATATCCATCATATATATATATATATATATATATATATATATATATATATATATATATATATATATGGCAAGGCAGAGGATGATGTCTCCTCAGTCTCCTTAAGAGTGTGATGTAGTCTGTTAAATTTATGATTTCAAAACAACTGCATTAGTGGTTACCAAATACTGTAGTATAGAGCCTCTCAGATGTACAAGAGCACATCATCCAATGGTCACCTCATCAGGAATGTAACACTAACAATGGGTTATTCATTAAAAACAAAATTTGACAACACCCGTGAGATCTTGGGACATCTTCCCAACATGTATTAACTTTTTATAGACATAAATACTTAGATTACATTTTTTCTCAACCATGTTTTTCTTAGTCCTCTTCTGCTGTGTTGACTTCTGTCACACGGGGTTACTGTCTGTCCATCTCTTGGGTCACCCCCTCTTTCCTCAACTATGCACTTCATGAAGGCAACATTATTTCTTTCCTCTTTGTTATCCCAGTGACTTGTCACAAACTAAGCGTTCAATAGGAAGCTAATGGGGGAAGTCAGAATATGCATTCTAATAAAATGGCTTGATTTTCATAGCATTCTTCATTATATGGTAGTCATAAAGGCTCAGGATGACACACACATAACTCACATGCTTCCATGTCCCTTTTCTCTTTGGAAAGTCTTTCATTATGCTTCCCAATTAAGAAGCTACAGCTCTTTAAATAATGGTTGGGACTTCCTATTGTCCCCAGATCCTTGGACATGAGCAATGAGGTTTGGTGTAAAATCTCTCCTGTACCTGGGTAATAGTAATTTCTCTTTGGATGCTAAAAACGAGAAACAAAATGACCCTTCTTCCCTATACAATGAAGAGAGGTGAGATTCTTCATTACCCTAGGTTCCTCCATGTGCTTCCAGTGCCTTTCTCTCCCTGGCATACCAACTACAGCTTTGCCTTTTAATACATCCTCAACCTTAGTGACTCTAAAGTACAAATTATCAGGACCTTTGACCAGTATCAATGAAGACAATTGTGTTCAAAACCCTGGAGCCAGGGCTGTGTAGAGTCATTCTGTAAGCTAGACAAGGATGTCTACTTACTGTGGGCTGCTAGAGAGTCCTTTGTGATTTTCAGCTCACAGCTAGGCCATGGAATCAGTAGATAAGGAAAGCCTTCTTACCGTCTGTGTGCTGGTCCCTGGGTTCAACCTGTCTTTCGGTTTTTGTTCAGCCACAGTTCCTCAACCACTCTGTGGTTACTGTTGCGGTTCCCTTTAAAGTTCTTTGAAAACCAGCTTGTGTATCACAAACTGTTCACCAAATTACTAGGTGGGGGCTCACTGGAATCTGAACTTAGTGGGGGTAGAAATGGGGATAGAGTAGAAACATTTCTTTTAGCTTATTGATTAAATATCTGGAACAAAAATGGCTGTGAGTCTGTGAGTTTATGTATAGAGACCCGGGTTTGTAGTGAGAAAATCTGAATTCTTGTTTCTGCTGGGGAGCTTGAATCTGTCCATTTCCTTCCTGAAGCGGTGGTAGGCTGCCACCTTCCTCTGGGGCTGGGGAGAGGATTCAGGGTGACAGTGGACAAAAGGCAGCCCATAAGCTATAGGGTACAGTAGAAAAGACATAGGGTGATTGAGCCTCTGTTGTTTCTGCATCGTTAGTTAATTCTCCCATCCAAGTACTAACTAGGCCTGACCCTGCTTAGCTTCCGAGATCAGACGAGATCGGGAGCGTTCAGGGTGGTATGGCCATGGACTATTAGTTAATTCTGGATGAATGAATTGGATAGGACATGAAGGAAAGGAATGGTACCCAGCTGCCCTTAGGCTATCTGGACCCATCCTGGTGTCCTCAGCCTTCAGCCTTCAGCCACGGAGTGGACATGACCTTAGCTTTGCCTCACATGCCCTCTGGCCTCAGCAGAAATGCAAAGTGAGCTGAGTAGGGATGGCCCAAGACCTGTTTTTCTACTCTAGATGGGGACATTACTTTTTATTTAAGGGTATCATTAGGTGTAGATATTAGAACAGAAGTCTGGCCAATCCTGGGCCCACCAGATACACTTTGAATCCATAATTTAAAGGGATTCCTTTAAAAGAAAATGCCGAAGCTTAATCCCTTGAGTACTGGAAAGGAACCAGTGGAGTCTACCCACTCGATTTTTGTGTTGTTTCTGGGAGGACTGTGAATTTAAAGGGAGGCAAAGTATTAACAGACGAAATGCTGTGTGAGGAGTCAGCTTGTGTCGGCAGCACTGGAAGTGTCGTTGCTGCGCTCTGCTCCCTGCTTTTCTTGAGCCGTCTTCTCTTTACTTCATTGACCAGCAGTGGCAAACATTTTTATCCAGACTCAGGCACTGTGCTGGGTGCTGTACACACACAAGTCAGAGGATTCCAATTTTAGGGAAAATGGACTTACTGTCGAGAACAGTACGGGACAGCATTATCTGAGAACGATAAAGATCCAAAATTATGGAAGTAAGGGGCTAATGTCGCTGGCGAGACAAAGGGAGTGTGAAGGCACTGCATCTTTCATGCTTTGCAGACTGTAGCTTTTATCCCATGTATAATCTTATTTAGGCATTATTCAGATTCTTATAGGCATAGAGAAAGATGGCATCTTTTGGGAATCAAGTTAAAAATCTTCTGAAAGAAGATAATGTGGATAAAATATAGATATGTCATATTATAATTTAAATTTTAAGGTGACTTGATAAACTCTTAAATTTATGAAGATTTTTGCCTTAAATGACTTGGATTATATATGGCTATGAATTGCACTCAGTAGATACCCTCTCCTTAAATGAGAAGGCTAAGAGAAACTTCTTAGTTTATATAATGCAAGTGTTTACTTGCACGAATATTTTAAAGGTGAATTCATCTTATTTATAGCATATTGGCTTTGAATTGCAGAGCTAGAGAGACATTATGAATTCACATTAGAAAGCTTTAGTGTTATTCACAACAGAAGATGAAAAAACAGTCCAAATGATCATTGACAGGAGAATGGATAAAGAAATGATAAGATATTGATTCCTATTCATCATGCACATTATAAATATCATATATGATGGGATATTAGTAAACCTTAAAGAGATCTGTGTCTTTGCAACCATGTGGATGAAGCAGAGGACATCATGATTAGTGAAATAAGTCAGGCGTAGAAAGACAAGGGCTCAGTGATCTCTCTCATGGCAGAATGTTGGAAAGGTAAAGGACACAACAAAGAGCAGAATGGTATTCTCTGTTCAACAGAGGTGTGTATTGGGCTGGGTAGTGAAGAAGATGAGTAGGCTTAAGAATAAACACTTGCCGGGCAGCGGTGGCTCATGCCTTTAATCCCAGCACTTGGGAGGCAGAGCCAGGCAGATCTCTGTGAGTTCGAGGCCAGCCTGGTCTACAAAGCTAGTTCCAAGAAAGGCGCAAGCTACACAGAGAAACCCTGTCTCAAAAAAACAAACAAACAAACAAACAAACAAAGAATAAACACAGTTACATAAGATGAATAAGATTAAAGATCCCCAGTGAAGCACATACATTGTAATTATAGTATTGTATCGTGGACTGAAAATTTACTAAAAAGCAGACTTTAGGTGATCTTGCCAAAAAAGGCACTCACGTGAGATGGTGGATTTTTAATTAGCTTAGCTGTTGTAGCAGTTTCATTATGTATATGTACATCAAAACATAGTCTGTACCTTCAACATATGGCAATGGAATAACCTAACTTTATACTTAATGAATATGGTATATCTTCCTTAAAAGTTGTTTTCATCAAAGAAGTGTCTTCTCAAACACAAGCCAGGACTGTGGTGAAGATCTCAGGGACTAGTTTCCTTGCCCACCACAGGGCAGCCAGAACAGAGATGTGGCAAGTAGATATTTGGTGTGGAGAGTCCCAAGATTGGCTTGGTGTGTCCCTTGTCAGCACAGCATTTTCACACGCGTATTTCCTAAAATAATTAACGCAGTGGCCAAAGCCGCCAATGATGCCAATGCTAACATTTTGAGGGAATGTGATTCTTTTGGCCCCAGTTTCTCTTTTAATATGTTTTCTCAGCTATGTTGAGACTTCTACTCATAAGTTGAGATGTAGTGAGACTTCCATTCTTAAAGTGAAATGTGGCAAGGATCTTGCTTCTTCTCTGCTTTGTTTCCAGTGACAAAGTCTTAAAAATTGAAATGTATCTTTTTTTTTATTGTGGTGTAATGGACTTTATTTGGGTTTTATTGCCAAGTAAAATTCCAATTTTATTTTAGTTGAGCACATTAAATGTAGTGAGTCTTAAATTTCAATAACTGTGGCTACAATATAATTTTATTCTAAGAAGTATGATTTTCTGGGTTCATGTATGTGTGGTCTTTGGTTATATTCTGTATTATTTGTATACTGAGACTATTATGGTCTCTTTTGGACTCTTTAGTTTAAAAAAAAACCTAGTCAAGATATATGTGTATGTGAAATGAACACATTATGACATGTTAAAGGTACTGAAGTTGCTTAACATAGAAAAGAGAAAGCTCAGGAAATGTGCTAATTACCACCCTCAGCCTGAATTGACTGGAGAAAGAACACTTGGAGATTTTGGTTTCATCTGTTGTTAAAGGAATGGAACACATCAGGGGTTCACAGGGGGACCACAGTCTCCATCCTAAATATTTGTAAGAGAAGAGCTGATAACATTTGAGACTTTATCCTTTCTTACCTCTGAACAAAACATTCTCTCCAGTTATCTTTTGGTTCTGTATTCCCATCTGGAGAGAGAGATTCAAGGAAAACGACTAGTTACACCAAAATAACTGACCCAAAGGGTGTATTTTGAGGCTCAAAGAAGGTTTTGGAGAACTCATAGATGAATGGGTCTGATATGTGTCCCACCATCAGGACTTTTCCATTACCCTGTTGTCCTGAAGATTATTGGATGCTCCAGTGTGTGGTGGGGTTGACTGGTTGTCACACAAGTTTAGCCAAGCTCAAGCTACCTCGAGCAATGCACCTCTGCCCATGGAGGTGATGAAGAGTGGACTCTGTGACTGAAGGTGGCTTGTGGTTAGGAACTACAGAATTCCACCATGCGTCCCAGATGACTGCTTTGTTCTCAGGAGCCCGAAATAAATGTGTGGGAGGATATCTTGTAGTGTTCCTTTTTTGAACAGCCTGTCTTGGGATGGATTTTTCACACTCAGCCATGGCGATAACATCCCCATAGATAGAGCTTTGTGAGAGCCATGATCACCATGAATGGACCCTTTTCTATGAGGTGAACATGTGGAGGAAAAGGCAGCACAGACAGGTCCAAACTGATTTCCTGGTTGTAGGAAATGGCTAATGTAGGAAAAAATGATAGGGCTATAAACAGCAGGAATGTTGTTTTGTCTGGCCCCCCTCTGGCCGCTATAAATCTTGAAGCCAGAAAAAAATAAGGCTGGAATTTGATAGCAGATGAGGATTGGAAACAAGATATGAGAAACAAAGAGGAAAGTTACAGACATAGAATCTATCATCTGACCCAATCGCAGTTTTCTAGAAAATAAAACAAAGTTACATGCATATTCTCAGACAGGCAAAGGCAAGCATCTTTTTCATGACATACTATTCTCTTCATAGCACTAACACAAAATAACTTTTATAACAGGGACAATTATATATATATAGCCCCCCTTCTATTTCATTTAAAAAATAAACATAGTTCTAGGAGAAATAATTTCTTAATGATATCACAATTAAACTAAGATGCTTAACAGTTCTTTTTCACTGACCATATGTAAAGCTGTATTTTCTCCATTTACATTAAGCTCTAAACTGATGGAATTATTTAAGCAACTAAACGTTCTAAAATGCTTAGCAAGAGAAATTTCCAAATTATCACAGGCAATCAGAAGAAAGTACCATGTTGTGTGAGTGTAGTGGTTCAGTGTAAGGAAACACAAGGGCACACTCACTCACATTGTTTGGAGTCAGGGTAGCAGCTATTCTCAGGTGTGATGGGCTGGCTGGGCGGGAGAATGCCTTCTAAGCTTCAGGAATGTTTTCTCTTCTTTGTCATTGGGATGCTGGCTGCAGATGTGAGCAGACTGTGAATGTCCCCGAAACTGTACCTTCCTCTGAGTACATATTAGTTTAATAAGAATATTTTAGAATTATATACGTTAGGCTTAGAGAAAACATTCGGAAAAGTATATACATAAAATTATCCTATGGTTAATACAAACATAACTCTACAAATGTAGTCAGAAAGAAAATTCAGAAGACAAAGAAACAAAGGCACTTAACAGACAAACCATAGAACACAGACAAATGGCTAAGACACCTGTTTAAGATCATCATTGTTCTTGTAGCTGAAAATTCAAGCAACTAGCTGCTCTCTTGCATCCAGACTAACTAGCAACTGTTAAGATGGCTAACACCATAATCATCATCTTTCACTGAGTATATACTATGTGACCAAATGCTTCTATATGTTTACTTTATTTTATATTCCTCATTAAATTTACAATCTTTATCTCCATCTAACAGAAAATATTAGCAATTTGCTTAGATAGTAAATGGCAGAGCGTCAAATACAGTGGTAGCCTATTTCCGAGGCTTATTACTGAACAGCTATTGTATGTTATTGCCTAATATTTTAAAAAGAAGAGAACAATTTGATGAGTGCCCTGACAGGCAGAAGAGCTGTTTGCAATTCAAATGTTTCATGATTTCTCTTTGAGACAAGAGACGAAATTAAAGCCGGAGTAAGTAAAATCTTCGTTGTTATTTGATCGTCTCTGGCACGTGTCCTCCTCCCTTCAGAACGCTGACCGCCCAAGGTCAATTCCAGTGCCAGCAGAAACTCTCAGCTCTCACTCAGGCTCCATGCAAGAATTTGACTTGTTCCCACTTTCCATAAAGTTTTGTTTTTTCTTTCCGTTGTGTTAACAGAAAGTCTACTGGGGTCTGTCCTGTCACCTTCCTGCCTCTCAGCCCCCTTAGCACAGTGCTAAGCCTGACTCACTCAATAGGTACTTTTGAGATTATCATTATGTCTGAAGCTGCCACTATTCTGTTTTTAGCGTTACATAACTGTTAGTGTTTAGAAGGGGCTTAGAATTAGGTATATTTTCTGTAGGTTGCAGTAGAAACTAAGTCTAGGAAAGGATTCAATACATACAGCTACATAGCTGCAGATCATTAACAGAACTTGCCCATACCATTTTTTTTGCCTCTCAGCTACCTCAGCTACCTTTTTGAGTAGACAATTTTGTTAGAGAGATCTCCGTATATAATTTTTACCAGTAGCCTTGTTAGCTGAGATTTGTGAATTTAGAAGCTCTATTCTTAATTAGCTAATGAATTAAAAGATTTATTCATTCATTTACCAAATTTCTGAGATCTGTATTCATACTAAGTACCTATCTCTACATAGGGTGAACAAAACCATAAAAAAAAAATCAGTTTAGTAGCATTTACTTTCTACAAAAAGATAGAAACTGTTCCATAGATAAAACAATTCTGTCGCAACCGACCATTCTCTGATTTGATATAAGACCCCTTCCACAAAATGAAACACATGTCTGGCACTGATCCTGAGGCTGAGAACCCATGGACAGCAGGTCATAGGGGACGTAGAACCTACTACTATTACTTTCCTAAACTGGCGTAGTGCCTAACTACTAATGATTTATCATTATACCCATACATTAGTGCATCTCTCAGTCCTCATCAGAGAAGCACTCTCTCTCTGTAAATGGCATTTAACACAAGGATCCACATCTGGTCAAGGTGCAGAGAATAAGCGGCTACAGAATGCTCAGCTCTGAACAGGATATGTGTTTTTGCCCCCCCACCGCACCCCCACCGAAGCTCATGAATCACACTGAAAGGTGGAGATAGTTTAAGAGTCAGAAGTGGTGAATGGCTACAAGGATACAAGACACAAAAAAGGCAGTTGCACGTATAAACTGATAGCACTTTTGACAACGTGCTCATAACCTATGCAAGCTCAAGTCAGACAGAATATCAGCATGGAGAAAGGGGTGGGCACAAAGTCCCACCTCTAGCTAAGGAGCTATTGACAACTGATGGTTGCTGGGAAAGGTAGAGTCTCTTTTAAAGGCGTGGCCCTGGTGGATTGACCAAGCTCTAGTGGAAGGCCACACAGTCTACAGTATATAGGCATCATCAACTGTATTTGCTATTTTTTTTTTAAAAAGGATACAAAGTTGGGTGAGTAGGGAAGTAGGAAGGATCTGGGAGCAAGGCAGAAGGGATAAATATGATCACAATGATTTGTATAAAATTATCAATGAGCAAACAAAAAAATAAGTAAGAAAAAAATGAAACAAATATATCTAAAAATTATATAGAGGAAATTATCAGAAAAGAAAGGTAATGCATGGTAGGAGACACCAGGATTGGGAGGATTAATTCAGGACTTTAGTCATTAAGGTCACAGTAGTCCTCTCTGAAGACGTGACATTTGTACAAACTCTATTTAGGTAAAGGAAGAGACATGGCCTGTCTAGGGGACAGCATTTACTGTGGGAGGATCAGTAATGCAAAGACTGAGGAGAGAATGTGCCTGAGATATTTGCTGAGAATCAGGAAGACCACTGAAGACAGGGACAAGGAATGTGTTAGGAATGGTCCTCTTTATCACATGCCCTGACCAATGAGTGTGCTAGGAATAGTCCCTCTTCTTCAATGTGTCCTGATCAATAGAGTGTGTTAGGAATAGTCCCTCTTCATCCATGTATCCTGATCAATAGAGTGTGTTAAGAATAGTATCTCTTCATCTATGTATCCTGATCAATAGAGTGTGTTAGGAGTAGTCCCTCTTCATCCATGTATCCTGATCAGTAGAGTGTGTTAGGAATAGTCCCCCTTCATCCACATGTCCTGCCTCATAGCTTCCCTTATGACCAGATCTCACATTTTCAATACGACACTCCTTGGAGAAGTTAGTCCATATTCTTTCTAATATAGACCTTTTCCCTTAAACCATAGCTAGTGTCTTCTGCTAGGCTTAAACAAGAGTGTCTCTGACATTCTCCACCGTGGCTGGGAGCTGAGCTTCTTTGTGACCTCTACCTGAGAAGTCAGAGACAGTAGCAATCATTGCCCCTCAGAAAATGTGCACATCTATATGTATGCCCCAATAGCTCAGGTGTGTGTGTGTGTGTGTGTGTGTGTGTGTGTGTGTGTGTGTGTGTGCTTGTTTTTATTGCTAACCATAAGAACTTCTGTAATGTGTCACAGTTGATAACAGCACTTTCCCACCCCTTACCTCATCCAGTCTCCTCTTTACTTCCAAGTAGCCTCGTTACACAAAGTGACATAAACATGCCCTTACGTATCATTCCCATTTTAATCTAAGAGTTGGTGTGGCTGGATAATTGAGCCAAGGCCACTCACTGAGTACTCTGTAGGCAGTGGACTTGAACCTCATCCCATGTAGGCTCTATGCTTCTCAGTCCTGCAGCTCTGGATATTGTCTACTCCACAACCTCTGTGTCTTGTCTACTTGGGCTCCCCTCTCTGAAGCCAAATGGTGAGTGGGTCTCATAGGTGCTTGTTCCAGACACTTGCACTGAAAACTTTCAGGCTCCACTGAAGGGAAGACAACTAGGAAACAAAAGGTTCCCCATCCTTGTCTGGTCCCATGAAAGGACAGATGATTGTTGGAACACAGTAACAATGATGTCTAGCTTAATATAGGAAAACAGGAGCTCAGCACAGCTGCATTGACTGCCCTTCACTATTGCTTACTGTAGTCCTAAGAGCATTAGCACACCCCCTTTCAAGATGTGAAGCCTTGCCTAGATACCATTTAGATGTCCGGAAGAAGTCACTTCTTGCTGACTAATGCACTTGACATGCAGGTAAAATGTAGTCTGCTGAATGAGTCACGCTTTGTCCATAGACATCTGACTAGGGTGAGAGGATTCTTTTGTTGTTGTTTTGTTTTTGTTTTTTAGAGACAGGGTTTCACTGTGTAGTCCTGGCTCTCCTGGAACTCACTCTGTAGCCCAGGCTGGCTTGAACTCACAGAGATCTGCCCGCCTCTGCCTGCTGAGTGCTGGGATTAAAGGAAAGTGACACCATTGTGAGATGGTTCTAACAGGAGTTTGAGAATATGTTGCAGATCCTGAGCTGAGTAAAGCTCTTTAGTGTCAGGTTGAATTTTCCCATTTGTCACTGAAATGTGACATAGACATAGAAACATGGAAACTATGCTCTCTTTTGCATGTGGTACTTTATAGATTATATGTGGAAACAAAGACATGTGGGGGCTAAGATCAGACGGTAAAAAGATACAGCTATGCAGGATGAACATGTCTAAGATTAATCCAGTAACAGAAAGACTGGAGTTAGACACCTGTCATCTTACAGAGTTAACCTTTGTTTCTTTCATTTGGTGAGAACTTCCAAATCTACTCTAACAGCAAGGCTCAATGTATAACAACCATTATTACATGTTGGATGGAGATATCCTCGAGGGCATGAGCTCAGTACTCTTTATTGAAAAAAAAAACATTCTTCTCCTCACTTTTTAAATTTCGATCATGTTTTATGGGTTTGTATTGGAGCTCTCAATTCTGTACTTTTGGTCTATGTGTCTGTTTCCATGCCAGTACCATACTTTTATAATTATTGTGTCTTTGTGAAATTAAATTCAATGGCAATGTGCGATAACTCTAACTTTGTTCTTTCTCACTTTTGCTCTGGTGTTTCAGGATCTTTTATGGCTTCAGAACATTTTTATAGCTTTTTTATCATTATCTTAGAGTTTTCAGCATATAGATTATTCATTTTTTTGGTTGAATTTATTCATTTATTCCTAAGTATTTTATTCTTCTTGATGCTTTTATAAATGGGCTTGTTTTCTTCTCTTCCTTTTTTGTAAGGAAGGGTACTGAGAATATAAACCAGGGCCTCCCGCATGCTAAGCAAATACTCTACTTCTGAGGTATAACCCAGCCCTCAAGTTTCTCTCTTTATCTCCCCTTTCTTTTTTGATAAGTGATTATTAGTGTTTGGAAATGCAATTGATTTTGGTATTTTGACTCTGTAATCTTCAACTTTACTGCATTCACCCACGAGCACTAACAGTTTTGTTAAGGAATCTTTATGGTGTTCTATACATTGGATTGTATTGGATTATATAATCCACAATCTACAGTTAGTTCCATTTCTTTGTTTCTGATTTATGTGCCTTTTATTTCCTTTCTTTATCCATTGGCCTTGCTAGTATTTCCAGTTTATGATGAGCAGATGTGGTGAAAGTAGGTTTCCTTTCCTTGTGCCAAATCTTAGGAAAGGGCTTTCTGTTTCCCCCACGTTGGTCATGGTGTTCGCTGTCAGCTTTTCATGAATGTTCTGTATTATTGTACTGGTTAGTTTCTTGTTAGCTTGGCACAATCTTGGGACATCTATAGAGAGGAAACCAGTGGAGAAAATGTCTCCATCAGAGTGGTCTGTAGGCAAGTCTATTGAGGCATTTTCTTGATTAAAGACTGGTGTGGGAGAACTCAGCTCAGTGTTGGCGAGACCACCCCTGGTCAGGTGGTTCTGGGTTGTATAAGAAAGCAAGATTCGTAAGACAGAGCAAGAAGTCAGTAAGTAACACTCCCTCATGGCTTCTGTTTCCATTCCTGCCTCCAGGTTCCTGTCTTGAGTTCCTGCCCTGATTTCCTCGGATGATGGGTTAGAAGCCTGAGCTAGAATAGACTCTTTGCTTCTCAAGTTGCTTTTGGTCATAGTCTTTATCATGGCAACAGGAAGCAAACTATAACAATTATTTTATGTGAATTTACTTCTGTTTGTAATAAAAAAATATATTACAAAAGCACGTTGAATTTTGTTAAATGTATTTTTGTGTCTTTTAAAATGGTCATAGTAGTAAATAAAATATTTTATTTTGCTAATTAACTGTATATACTTGGAGTAAACAAACCTTGCACTCTCCGAGTAAGTCTCCCTAAGTCAAGATGAATATTTTTTTATGTGATATTGAATTGTGTTTGCTTGTATACTTTTGAGGACTTTTGTATTTATGTCCATCAGGGATGTTGGCCTCTAGTTTTCTTGTGACATCTTTTGATTTAGGATTGGGGTAATCTGACCTCATAAATGCATTTACAGATGTTTGCTCTGCTTCTGTCTTTATTAATTTGGAACCGACTAAGAGGCGTTCTTTGAATGTTTGGGAGACTCAGTTTTAAACTTATCTGGTTATCTAGTCAGGTGTTTAATTTCCATGTTTAGGCTTTCTATCATATGTCTTCTTGGTCAGTTCTCATTGTTTGTATATCTTTGCACTCTCCTTTGGATTTCCAATTTGTTGGCATGTGATCACTCATGTTACGATCTGTTTTTATTTCTGAGGCCTCCTCTATTTTTGTTCTGGGTCAAGCTAAGGGTCTGTCATGTTTGATAATTTTTTTTTAAATCAACTCATTTAATAGTCACAGCTTCTTCTCTTTTAGTTACTGAACTAAGATTCTCAAGATGCATCCGTACCAATATAGGGTATTGTCATGGCTTTTGTTTGTCCATGATAACTTGATGAAAAGAAACCATATTCTTTGGTTGCAGGACACAGAAAAATCAAGCTATAACTGACCGGGACATTCTCTCCCTGTTTGCAAGCTTTCATAGTGTTGAAAGGTGCTATCCAGGTTGTTAAGGGGGGAAAAGACACCAGTGCTCTTAGGTCTAGCCTTAGGCATTGCATGCTGCAATCCTGACCTGCCAGACAAGATGTGTCTACTAGTGGAATAGTGACAGATTTTTTTCATGCCTCTGTAGATGACCCCACACCCATGCCCAGCTGAGCAGAGATGATTGAACTCAGTAGGAAAAAAAATTAAAAAATTAAAAATACAAAAAAGATATTCAGTTGGGGAGGAAGATAAGTTGGCGATATCTTAGGGGGAGTTGTAGGTGAGGAATGGGGTGGATATATCATGATTCACTGTGTACATGTATGAAAATTTCAAAGAATAAATTTTAAAATAATGTTAAAATATCAACTCAATTTTATTTATCCTGTAGTTTATATAGTCTTTATTTGGCATAGTTCTGTTAAGATCTTTGTAATTTCCTCTCTGCCTACATGGAGTTAAAGTCTTTCTTGAGATATTAATTAGGTTGTTGGGGATATTTAAAATAATGTAAACATTCATTGCTCAAAATGTTTTATTACAATTTCATTGGTTCTAAGGTATTTTAATGTTGCCTTTTTGATCCTTTTATTGTTCAGATGAATATGCTCTCATGTGAATTTTCTGGGTTTCCTGATAGTTTACATCTCTAGTTTCATGTTGCTATTGTTAGAAAAAGATTCATGATATGATTTCTGTCTTCTCCAGTTTTAACAGAATTGTGGTAACACATTTCCTAATGCATGATTGGTGCTAGAGAAGGGTCTGTGTATTCTTGAGAAAAATATGTATTCCTCTGTTGATAGATGTAATGTCTTGTGGATCTCTCTTAGCTCCATTTGGATGAAAATGGAGTCCAAGACCAATCTTTCTTTCTTGGATTTTTGGTCAGCAAATCCATCCATTGTTGAAAACAATTATTCCTATTATTATATTGTGGTCTGTGGCTCCTTTCAGATCAGTTACTATGTGCTTTCTACATTTTAGACTTCTTAAGTTGGATGAATTTATTTTTATAATTGTTATGTCATCTCATCTTGCCTACTTTATGAATTAATCTCTTTATCCTTATACAATTGCTGCCTTTGTTTCTTATGACAGTCTTTTGACTTAAAGTCTGTCTTGACTATAATTATAGCTACCTCTGCTCCTTTCTGGTTTCCATTTGCATATGATATGCTTTTCTTTCTCCTTATATTTTCTATATGTGTATCGTCAAAGATGAATTGAGTCTCTTGCAGGCAGCGTGGGCCTTACAATTTTAATCCATTTACCTACTCTGTCTTTTTATTTGAAATTTTAGCACATTTCACTTATGTTTAATGATAAGTCAGGATTCACAATTGAGTGTTAGTTTTTTTCTATTTTTTTAGATCCTTTGTTGCTTTCTTCCTCTCCTGTTGGCTTTGTGATTTGATAGTTTTCTGCAGTCGTATACTTGGATTACTTCTTCCTTATCATTGGTGTAACTTCTGCAGGATTTTTTGCTTTATGGTTGCTATGGGGCTTATATAAAACATCTTATAGTTATGCTGGTCTATTTTGTGCTGATAACAATTTAAATTTGGTTGCATATAAAAACTTCACAGTTTGAGCCAATAACCACATATGTTTTATATTTTTGGATGTCAGTTTCTGTCGTCATATTTTGTATCCATTATCAAGTTAATGTGGCTTTAGATACCTTAATACTTTTTTCTTTTAATGTTTATTCTAGGGTCCTAAGTGATTTATTCACCACACCAGTATTATTCTGTGCTTGACTATGAATTTACCTTTTATATTGAGTTTTATACTTTCTTATGGTTTTATGTTATGACTAGCAGCCTTGTTTTAGCCTGGAAAATTCTTTTTGCCAACTTCGTGAGGCAAGTGCTGTAGAGACTGACTATGGTTGCTCTGCCTTCTCTGTGAGCATCCTCATTTCCTTGGCTTACTTGCTTGGTTAAGAAGTTTTGGTTGAAGGAATTTCTTATAGCACCTCAAATGTATCATTTCACTTTCTCTCAACTTGCAGGATTTTTCCCTGAGAAAATATGCTTATAGAAAAATATGTCTCTTTTCTACTATTGCTTTCAAAATTCTATGTCTTTGATTTTTGACATTAATCCTGTACCTATGTATTCATATCGCCCTCATGGTTGGGAGATTTCCAGTCATTATTTCTTTTTTCTTTTCTTTCTTGTTATTTATTTGTTTGTTTTTGTTCTTTTTGAGACAGGATTTCTCTGTGTAGCATTGGCTGTCCTGGTACTCACTTTGTAGACCAGGCTGGCCTTGAACTCACAGAGATCTGCCTGCCTCTGTCTCCCAAGTGCTGGATTTAAAGGCCTGCACCACTACTACCCAGCTTACTATTTCTTTTAATAAGTTTCACTTCTTTTATTATTATCTCTCTCTTCTATGAGAATTTCTCTCTCTCCTTCCCTTATTCCTCCCTCTCTCCACCCCCCCCCCCACATACAGCATTTTGAGGCTCATGTTCCAGAAATCTATAGGCTTTTTTTCATCCGTCCCCCATTTTTCCTATGCAGCACAATTCCAAGTGACCTTCCTAGCTACCAAGTGGCCAGCTTGCTCTTTCTTTCTTCTGGGTGGTCTAACCTGTTCTTGGTTGCATTTTACTGCTCAGGTATTATGGTTTTCACCTTCAAATTTTCTGTTTCATTTTTTTCTATATATTTTTTACTTCATTATTATTTCTTTTGTTATATCGTGGTTTACTGAGCTGCCATACAATGATCATTTTGAGTTCTTTGACTGGAAATGAACAGACTTCTAACTTTTGGGGGTGAGATATGACAAATAAACCATCTTTCTTTGAGAAACTATTTCACTGATGACTTATAATCCTGATAGCCTTGGAAAAGGTATTTGCATATTTAAAGGATCCATATCTCTCCCAAATTTTACCGAGTTGCTCTGGTAAGTAAGACCTTCACTCAGGTGGATTGGGCCATAAGGAATCATGCTGCAGTTTGCTGTAGAAGCTAATTGCTAAAAATAAACACACACAGCTGCTCCACATCTGGAGTGGGGCTTGGTGTTTCACCAGCCCAGAAGGCAGTGCTCATAGCAACAAGTGACTGCCCTGTCCTTGATGGCAAAAGCTGTGGGGATGCCTTCAGTGGACATGCCAGCCAGTGATGTAACATACTCAGCGGCAGTGGCAAGATGAAGGCACATGCATGATGGCCATGCCCAGCTGCAGGCATATGCATGAATCGTGATGACTGAGAGCAGAGGTATTGGGCAGGGCCAACTTATGGGTGCAAGCAAATGTTTTCACTGGGTAATAACGGTATGCACGCACATGATTTTGGAGGGACGCTGTGCCCTGGGACAGTGAACAACTGGATCTGTGAGCATCCATACAGATGAAGGGGCCAGTTTGGGATAAAAGGACAGTGATGGGAGAAGGGTCAAGTTGCTTGCCACATGCACCTTGCCACATGCAGCTTTAGGAGCTGAGCTAATGGCAAACACTAGCTTGCTTCTTGGGTCAGCCTGCACAGTGGTGATAGGTCTCTAGACTGGAACCCAGACAAAATTTGCAGCTACTTCTCATTTCTCTTGAATGAAGCCAACTTAAGTCTGACTCTGAGTCTCCATTCCTGGTAGTGAAATCGTTGTCAGCCATTATTGGTCTTATCTTGTCTAATCAGTGTGTCAAAGCTCTATCCGTGGGCAATGGACACTATAGAGGAATGTGTGGCATGGGTAGAGAAGGGGAATATTACTAGGACAAGAGGAGAAGTTCCCTAGGTAGTGTTTGAAGCCACAGTGCTGTTGTCCGTCTCTACCCTGATTTCCCGCTATGTGCTTTTGGTCTTCAGCAGTGGCTCTCAACCTTCCTAATGCTGTGACCCTTTAAAACGGTTCCTTGTGTTGTGGTGACCCCCACAACCATACAATTAATTTTGTTGCTACTTTGTAACTGTAATTTTGCTGCTGTTATGAATCATAATGTAAATATCTGTGTTTTCCACTGGTTTTCAGGAAAGTGTCTGCCTCTATCTCAATGTTCATAAGAGATCTCCTTCCTACGTATCTCCCTTACCCCTAAACCTTGAAGTATCCTTAGTGACTCTCATCTTTCCTAAGCACTATTCTTCAAAACACTTCTGCTTTTCTTACTGGAAACAATACCTCATGAGGTCTACTTCCAATAGCAATACAAGGCTGAAATAACCTAAGTCACTGTTTTAATAAACAACTGCATCATGTTCAGAGGATCCGAGGGATGAAGTAAGAGAAGGAAGAGTGCTGTGTGCTCAGGCTGGCCATGCTGCTTTGAGGCAAGAGAGAGTAGTAGGGGCCTCTTCCACTGACTTAGAGACTATTCGCTAGGTCCCTATATTTTGGTCAGAATTCAAGACTTCTGACTCCCTTGCAGCATATATTAACTCCACACCACCTGTGCCTCATTATTCCTCTTACTTATTCGGGGTAGAGTTGGTTGCCTGTGTTTTAAGCGTGTCATCATCTTCCCTGGATCCTATCCCCTTTAGTTCCTTGCAGAATCAACATCAGCATCAACAGGTGTTCCTCAGACACGGATTTTCATCCTCTTCTAGCTTTTCGCTATCATCATACCAATGCTCTTTGGAAAATAGCAGACAAAAACAGCATTACCTTAACCTTCCATCTCTTCCCAGCTCCTTCTGCAAACTTCTCCACTGTCCAAAGCATTCTTTTTCTGGCAACATTGACTTCTGCCTCCAGGGCTGCACTGCCTAGGAAGCAGCGTGTGCAGCTCCAGTCCTGGAGACAGATGGGCTCTGCCACTCACAGTACATTCTCCTTGAGAAATACACTGTAAGCCTTTCGAAGTCCCAAGGTCTTCATTTCTGAGGTGGTATCAGTTCAGATGAGCTTGAAGGTGATTCTCAGGATGTAATAAAGTGTAGGCAATTTTACCACAGTCCGTGCACGTAATGCATAGTAAAGATGCAATCATATTGCTCTTCATGCATATCTCACCCTGGACCTGAAAACCTACCCATTCCCTCTTACACCCCTTCAGTGCGGTGCTCTTGGCAAATTCCTGCTCATCTTCTAATGCTCTGCCCTGAGCTGGTACCTGTTGCCACTTGCTTCCCCTTCCCCCAATCCAGTGTGCTCCTTCTGCTCTCTCGCGGTCCCTGATAAATTCTCTCACATTTATTCAGTGTTCTGCCTCCGTCCTCACACTACTCCCAGGCAACCTGGAAAACAGGAGCAGCGATGAAAACCTCCTATCTACACAGCCTTGACAGGGTCTGACCTGCGAACACTCAAGGACTTGTCACATTTAACTTTATAAGCTTTTAAATGGTGCTTACCAGTAAAGTTGGACATGGTGGCATGCATCTGTAATCCCAGTGTTCCTGTGACCAGCTGGGGAAGCAGAGATAAGAGAATCCTCACAGGTCAGCTAGCCTGGCATCTGTCATGACGAACCAATGACTGTCTCAAGTAAGGCGGAAGACAAGGATGTAAAGCCTAGGTTCTCCTCTGACCTCCACACACATGCTGTGACATTCACACACCTGCACTCATACGGAAGTGCGTGCTATAAATACTCACACACACACATAGACACACGGGGGGGTGGGGAGGCATTTTATGTACACTTTACATATGAGGAAACCAAGGCACAGAGTGGTGAAGCTTGTCACACCCCCCTGGTAAATGGTAAATGGGGGAGCTGGTATTTGAACATGGTTCTAACCTTTTATCCCACATCTGGGTTCAATATTGTCTACTATGGGGAAACTTTATATGTCCTGCCTATTTGCAGGATTTTTGAACACCATGGCAGATACATGTAAAGTTTATAAACTACAAAACCATAATTAATGAGTGGATCCGTTGATTTCTGCTAAAAGTATTATGTAAATATGTATCATGACAATGTTAAAATGAGAGCATTGTAAGAATGATGCTTCATAGAAATGAGATGGGTAATGTTAAAATTTTCACCCCAGTTTTAAGTTACTGGAAGCGTACTTTCTTGTTTTCTGTTCTATCAGAGGAAAGCAAAACTGGAATATAGTTTAACTTATGTCACCTCTGGAGTGTGGCCCTACAATCACTTTTCTGCAGGATCAATTCTACTTAGGAACAGCTGTTGAGAACAGATGAACTTCTTCAAAGGGCCCTGGGGAGAAAAAAAAGAATGGAAAGCTATTTGACCTTTTTCCAAAGCAAAAACCAAACCCTGATCTTGATTGGCATGTTCAGCATCAAGGAGCTTTTGATCAGTTCCTGTAACAAACACCCAGGATGATTACTCACTGCTCACTAATGCAAAGCACAGATCTTCAAGCAGATCCGATGGCTGCTTCTTCTTCAGTTCCGTTAACAGGCCCCGGTGGGCTACATGGAAGACAAATGGGAAGTACTTGTGAGTGTTTCTTCAGGGCAGCTAGACCTGATGCAGAATCTCTGGGAGAGAATTTTAAAGAGTTGCATTGGGAACAAGAATCAAGATGGAACACAGGGGCTAACTGTCACTGAAGCCAACCAGTTGTTCAGAGTGTCATACAGAACTTAACTTGACCTGCCAGCGACGTTTTCAGGACATTTCCCATGCTAATTAATATCAGTTAATTGTGTTTGTTGTTGTGCAGGGGATTAAGCTTGAGTCATAACAAAAATTATTTTAAAGTATGTTTTCGCTCAGTTCGCATCAGTAATTTCATTTCTGTTCCATATGCCTGTAGGAAGGAAAGAGGAATGAATTTTCTGGATGACCAACATTTGAATTGCTTGTGAGTGATAAAAAGAAGCCACACAGAGAAGTGGTTAGAGATAATATATTAGGCAAGGCTTTAGTCAACACCTGAATGATGACAGCTGCCCCCCAAAATCTTTCCAAGCTTCGCAATGGCTGCTTAATATATCAGGGAAGCATTGTTTTCAAAGCCTTGTTGGAGGTGCTGGTGTAGATGACTCTGTCCCCTCCGACATCTCAGAAGAGTTTCCCATGCCATTCATCACCACACTGGCATAACCGTGATTTAAAGATGCTGTCACCTGGCTATCTGTTATAATCACACAGCACCCACGGTGCTGCCAAGACCATAAACCAGAGGGCACTTGTCAAAGCTATTCTGGTTTCATTTGTTTATCAAAGGATGCATGTTCCATGACCTTCTCAGGTGACTTCAGAGAAGTACTACCCTTAGAATTATAGCATTATTATAAAGGGTTTAATTCAGGACCAGACAAATGAAGAACCACATAGGTGGACGTTTAGGAGGGCCTCAGTCACAACACACCTGTGCCTTCTCCCGATGTAATCAAGAAATACCATCCCTTTGGCACATGGATATGTTCTCCAGTCAGGAGGCTCACCTGAGCTTTGAGGTCCAGAGTTTTTACACAGGTGACATTTACTGAATTTATTTGTCACTTAAATAAAATGAATCTTTAGCCTCCTATCCTTCCTTATATGCTGTGCCTCAGCTCTAAAATCATGTGGTTAATCCTTCTGGCATGGCCAGTCCATGTGTAGCCATCTCACTATGTATTCACTTGTGGCTCAATGGTCACTACAAAGGACAGACACTTATTTACAGAAATTCCACGGGTTTGGTGCCTTTAGATACCAGGATAAGGAATATAGAAGTTATGTATTCTCTTCTCTATAAAGTTATCTCTTAGATTAAAAGTCTTAGTGATTAGAAAACCACATACACTGTAAGAAGAGAGATGAATCTTAGAAAACACTTAGTCCAAATCTGTGACTTGAAATGAGGCCCAGAGGCACAGGGAGTAAGTCCCCAGGTCAGTGAACAGCAAACAGTGGAGGTCCAACTCAAGTCAGAGTTGGGGTTAGATTTCCTGTCTCGGGACCGGAGATCTTCGGCTAGGATGCAAACATGGATCCTAGTAGTAGAAGCCACCGTCTACTCTGGGTCATGAATGGCCTCTTACAGTCCTGTTGTCCTTTATCTCCAGTCCAGACTGTTCACTTGAACTTTCAACTGAAAGCACCCCAAGCTCTACAGACTCAAACTGAGTCCTTTGACTTCCCCTATCCTCTCCATGTTTTCTCAGCTTGCCACATGGAACACAAGCCACGAAGGCCCCCGGTGCAGAGCTCAATCTTTTCAAAGGCATCCCTTTGCTTGCCTGGCCTGCTCTGCTCCCTTCAAGCACCTCTCGTCTGAATGTTAATATCCCTTCCCCTCTGCAGCTTGGCTTCAGCCTTTCTTTCCTTCTTCCCTTGTGTTCTGTGAGCCAGCCCAGCTGGTCTCCCGTGATCTGTCTTTGCCTCTCTTCTCCTTCACTATCTATCCGATGACATAAGTTCTGTGCACTTGGTTATTCTGAGCCAGGAGATGTGCATGCAGGAACAGTACTGGACCAGCCAGTGTCTACAGGTGAGTCCTGTAGGTGACTATGTTATTGACCACAGGAACAGCTTAAGGACTCATTTTGCTGAGCCCAGCTGCACCGGATCCTTGTTGTATGTCTTCACATCAATTAGTCATTCAGTCTAATTTAGAGCAGGCTTAAAAAAAAAACAAAACTCCCATCCAGTGATTTTTTTGGCAGCTCATTGGCCTGGTCCTTGGTAGGGATGCTTTTATTTACTTACTTACCTATTTATTTATTTATTTATTTAGTGAGTATATTGCCTAATTGCCTGGCAAACAGTAGGTGCTTGAGGTTTTATGGACTGAAGGGATGCAGGAACGCAACTCTTTATGTACTTGAACGACAAAAGGTTCTGCAGAGAAAACATAATAGGACCGTTTCACTTATGGATGGAGACACTGTGTGGGGTTCAAAGGAAGTAAATCACATTGTAAACAGAGCCTGTCTGGCCTGGCTGTTCCCATGAGTCTCCTGTCCCCATGGGCTTCCCTGCTGTGATGTCACTGATCTCCGTTGTTACTGAGAGTTTTCTTCTGTTGGCACTGGGCTTCCCATGTCCTTGGTTTGCAGTGTGGAGTGACCCAAATGGTTCCGGCAGGAACTCATTTCTTCTTCCTATGACAGCTTTCCAGGCAAAGGGCACCACCTGCTTTCCTGTCTCAGTCCAGTGGGTCTCCAGTGCTCCAGTTCTTTCATCGTGGGGCCTGGACATTGTCCCTCATCCTCTGTACCCCATTTCTTTTGGCAGAAGTCACCCCCAGCATCATGCACTGCCCATGGCAGGGTTCTTCAGTCACTCCCCACTTTCTCTAAATCTTCATTTTAAAATAGGCTCAGAGTACTGATACTTCCAGATAGTCCCAAGGGTATAACAAGACCTCTCCCTTGTCTCTGGTAGATATGTTTTAGCCTTTAAAAATGGTATCTTAGTATTGAGAGAATGAGATCTATGGGACAAGTTTTATTTTATTTTTTTATAGTAAGGAGAAAAAGTCCTTAGTATCAAAAGTTATTGCCAAGATGAGTTCGTTGGAAAAAAAAATAATTGTTTTCATCTTTAAATGGTTATGTTTTGCTAGCTTGTGCATACCCGGGGGCATAAAGAGTGGGAGAGAACCCTTTGCTCACCCCGTTCAGGGACAGTTACTCTCTTCTGCCCCACCACTCTGAAAGGTCATTGCTCGGGCTGGAATGTCTAACACCCCTGTCTGCTCATCTCACGTGCCCGGAGAAGGACAGAAGACAGCCAGGGTGACGCGGCCGCTTCAGAACAGTGAGATCTTTGACCTGTCACTGTGATCCCTGTGTGGCGGTGTTGATCTGCCACCTCCTTGTAGGAGAAGGTGATTTGGAGAGGAATCTGAGCTACTTATCCGTTGAGCCAAGTCCAAATGCTCTGCTTATCTTCCCACACCCCCTTCTGTACAAATCACACTCCAGCCTTCTCCGACTGCTCATATCCGCAGAATCCTCACCCTTTTCCTCGGTGATCCCTTCCTGCACTCTACTTATCTGTGCTTCTGCTTATCTGTACATTTCTTTCACACTTGAAATCTTTCCGGTAGAGTAGTTGTTTTTAAAATTGTTTTATAGCCAGGGCATGAGAATACAACTTTATTAAGGGTGAAAATGCCCAGGCCCCACCTCAGACTCCTGAGTCAGGAACTCTGGGGTAGGCTTAGCACTCTGTACTTTAGAAAGTGCTCAAGAGACTCTGAAGAATTGTTCAACATGATAAGCATTGATTTAGGGTGGATTCCAAGTCCTCCATGAAAGCCTTCAAAAGGCCATAGTGAGTCTTGCGGAAGATAAGGTGGGCATGTGCCAACTCTCTGGAGTCCCTAGACTCTGCATCAAGCCATAGCATTGACCCTGATTTCTTTCATCACACAAAAACTCATGGAGAAAAGCCTTATTCAGCGCAAGGGAACATAGTAGGTGCCTTAGTTTCTCTCTATTACTGTGATAAAATACTGTTACCTAAAGCAAATTGGGGAGGAAAGGGTTTATATCAGCTCATTGCTTATAATGCACTGTGAAGGGAAGTCAGGAAGGAATTCCAGGCAGGAACTGAAGGCAGAGGCCATGGAGGAGTGCTGCTTACTGGCTTGCTGTCTATGGCTTGCTCAGCCTACTTTTAATACTATTTAGGACCACCTGCCAATGAGTGTGACTGCCTCTGGTGGACTGGACCCTTCTCTATTAACTAGCAATCAAGAAAATGTCCCCACAGTCTTGCTTACAGGCCAATCTGATGGAGGCCTTTACTCAATTGACACCCTTCTGCCCATTTAACTCTAACCTGTATCAGGTTGACAAAAAAGCCAACCAGAACAGTGGGCATCAGGGAAATGAGCCCACAATGAGTTTGGCACACACACACACACACACACACACACACACACACACACACACATAGTGTACAAGAAGGGAGATTTAAGAGGCACGAATTGCTAGAAGGCAGAAATTGTCAAGAACTGAGAAAGTTGAGTGTGTGTGTGTGTGTGTGTGTGTGTGTGTGTGTGTGTGTGTGTGTGTGTGTTTATGTGTGTGTGTGTTTATGTGTGTGTGTGTTGGGGGTGATGATGTTTCACAGTTAGGGCGTGAGGACCGGCATGAACCCGAGACCCAAGTCATTCAACAATAACCATCAAATGCAGGTGACACAGTTAGAAGGCTGAGAAAGGAAGAGCCTCAGACATGGAGAGACCACAGTGGAACAAGCAAGATGCAACAGAAACAGTGGCCTGTTTCAAGATGTAGATAAGACAGCAGCTAACAGAATGATGGCTGAAGCCAGATGAGCTTCATGTGCCATAACACATTTACTGTGTGGATTTGAGTTACTGACTTTACCATTCTGTCTCTGCCTCTATTTTCTTGTCTTTAAAATGGGAATATAACCTCACAGTGATTAAACACACACACACACACACACACACACACACACACACACACACACACACACACAGAACAAAAGTATTATAAGCAGTTAGCCTGGCCTATTAAGTAAGTGTTCTTATTAAGTAGTAGGTATTTGATATTATTTTGTCATTTGGAATCATTATAACATTCTGTATAATTGGAAAGCTAGGAATTGGGTGCTAGGCTGTGCATCATGATTTTTTTTTTTTTTTTTTTTTTTTTTTTGGTTTTTCGAGACAGGGTTTCTCTGTGTAGCTTTGCGCCTTTCCTGGAACTCACTTGGTAGCCCAGGCTGGCCTCGAACTCACAGAGATCCGCCTGGCTCTGCCTCCCGAGTGCTGGGATTAAAGGCGTGCACCACCGCCACCCGGCTGCATCATGATTCTTATAATATTTGCTCATGGGTTCAGAATGCCTCTAGACAGTAAGTTCAGCATGCCTCAGGGGAATTGCTTTGTATTGGGCAGGAATGTAGTATAAAGATTGTAATTTGGAGATGACTCTGGCATTTCATCTCTTGGCGAATGGGCTTTCATTCAGAGGGCTCCAGAGTTATGGGCTAATACCCCTGACTCAGAGCCTCTGCTCAAGTATTCCACATCAGGGGAAGCCTGTTTGGGGTGATAATATTCCAGAAGTCACTTTCACACCACCCTCTAGACTTTGGGTGGAAAGCTTGTCCTAAAAAATAAAATAAATGAGAACGTAGCACATCTTTTGGAGCTAATACATTATGCTTAAGTGCAAATAAGTAACTTTTTTTTTTGACATGAAGGCATTGCTTTCTTTATTAATTGCATAATGAGCTATGTACTAGAGTAGAACAAAGACCAATACATGGTTTAATTACAGGCTAATGTCAGATTTCACTTAATAAGATATGTACCCAAACAGTCAATAACATAAAGTTTATGTTAAATCTACAAACATTGTTCAACTCTCTGCTGCAAATGGTTCTGTACAACCTGTCTCACATCTAATTTGACATACATACCTAAAGATTTTCTGTACTCAGCCCTTCACAGTTCTTCAATTTTGATAAACTGCCCTATATTCTCTCAGCTGAAACTCTGTATTGTGTGACTACTGCATATTTAAGAGGACCCATTCCTCCACATTTTATCAACACGTCATAACTGATAAATAATTCTTTGGGAACAACATTTATGACTCTTCTTATTTCTAGTCTATTGTATATTTGTATAAATGTGTAAGACATCATGTGCTGCATGCCTTGCTTGTTGTCATTTATCAGTAACCGGTCTTTTTATCGTTTACACGATGTAAACTCTCAAGAAGAAGATGGAGGATAAATTATGTCACTCGCAATATTTAAGTTGACAACAAACCAGATTCCATATTTGAGAATTGGTTCATCAGGGTAACATTGAAGCTCACCAGTTTTATTAATTCTGGGCTCAGGTTCAACTACAGAACCGAGCTCTGCCAGCCCTCACTGCGGAGGTCAAGGAATGGGTCTTGGTGAACGTTATAGATTGCTAAGTGAATGGGTGAGGCCCGTTTGAATGCCACCTGTAGTGTGCTGTGCTTATGGACATTTCATGCTATGCAATGTCAAGCATTCTCTGTGGTGTGTATTTAGGTCTTCGAAGGGCCTGATGCTGTGGAGCGAGCAAATCCGGGCTGCAGATAGAAGAGTTCTAAGACAGGGGAAGAGCTGTGTCAATACTACAAACCTTGTCTTAGTTTTCTCACATTTTTGTAATAAAACACTACAGAGTACGTGGCTTAAACAGTAAAAATGGATTGTCTCGGGGATTTGAAGGCAGAAGGCATGACATTGATCAGGCAGTCAGCAGTGTTGGTTTCCTCCTGCGGAAGAGTAGTAGAGAAAGTCTGGTCCATGGCTCATTCCCGGCTTCGGGTGGTTTATTGGTCACCTGTGTTGTTTTCTAGCCCCGTGTCTGCCTTCTTCATAGGGACTTCTTCATGTGTGCATTTGGATATTTGCATCCTATATGGCCTTTCTATAAGGATTGAATGTATTGATTTTGGCCCTGCCATGACAACCTCATTAAATTGTATTACTTTTGTGAAGGTACCATTTCCAAATAGGATTGCATTTTTGATTAATTGCTGATTAAGATGTCAACACGAGGATGGTTGTTTTTAACTCATACATAATAAGTGCACTTTAATTCAGTCTCATACACCGTGACCTGGGGATAGCTATGGTGTAATGTGGACCATATAACAAGAAGCCTCAAAGTGTTACCTCTAATTCACAATATGACAAGGACACAGATTTCACAGTCCCTGTTCAATTATATTGGCAGGTGGCTCAGTACTGCTGTCTTAGATTACTTTCAACTCTAATCCTTGAGAAGGCTGTACTTTCCCCCTAAAGTTGTTCTGTGCTATCTAGGAAGTCTACTTTTGGTAATACCACATCTTTTGGTAATATTGCACATTTTCCTGATATTATTCACTTGTGATGATGTGAGTTTGGCCAAGGGATGCCCAGGGGGATGATATGGTCACTCATCACAACTGAGGAGGGAGAATTGATTTATGCCTTTATTGAACCATCAAGAATACTTCTAGGTCTCTCTGGAATATTGGATTTAATGGGTTCCCAGAAAGGTATCCACTCACCTCTTCGTCTTCCACACACTGGGAAGGTTGTTAAAGGTATAGGCACTCTGATATAAAATTCCCTGGGATCTGTCAACCTGAAGGAGCATGGCAATCTGCGTTTAGGTTTGGGACCCAATGGACTTTTGGTAGTTGTAGATCTTATTTTTAAAATTAGCTAATTAATAAATTGGTGTGTGTGTGTGTGTGTGTGTGTGTGTGTGTGTGTGTGTGTGTGTGTGTGTGTGTCAGAGGACAACCTGTAGAAGTTGGTTTTCTCCTTTCACCATGTGGTTTCTGGATATCCAACTCCTGTCATCAGACTTGGTACCAAGTCCTTCACCACTGAGCCCTCTAACTTACCCTCTTTATTTCTTCATAACCAGTGAATTAGCATGGTGCAGCCCCTAACTGTGTTCATGGGGTCTGTTTAACTTTTTTTGATGGTCTTGTGATGCACACAGAACACAAACTGATTTGAACACATGGTAGATTTAATGATTGAGACTTGTTTGCTCCTGGCTAGCTTTGTTTTGTTTTATGTTTTTCTTTGTAGTGCTGAAGATGAAACCCTGAGTCCATGCTTACTCGTCTACCACTAACTATCCCTCTAGCTTCAGTGATTGAATTTGACTCTACGATAACTTATTGTTGCACTTTGTTTTTACTAATAATTCTACACAATAATAGATTTCCCTATGGCACTTTCAGACATGCCTGTTGTGTCTCTCTGATAATATTCACCTTCAGTCTACTGTGTTTTCTTTTTGACATTCATTTTATTTTTAATTATGTGTATGGGTGTGCATCTGTATGTATGTATGTATGTATGTATGTATGTATGTATGAGATTGTGTCTGTGCTCAAGGAGGCCAGAGGCATCCTATCTCTCCATAGCTGGAAGTATAAGCAATTGTGAATAGACTACTGATGTAGGTACTTAAAACATAACTCAGGTCATCTGCAAGAGCAATGCATGCTCTTAACCACATAGTCATCTCTAAACACAATTCTGTTTTTAAGTATGTATCCAGTTTAAGTAAATGTTGAGCCTTATTCTTCAGGTTTTGTAAGCTCACTGTTTATATATCTGGCACCAGATTCCTCAACTATAAAATAGTTATGAAAAGCTTTATCCTATCTCCATCTTAGGTGGTGCACGTAGATTGTGTGAAATGTTGACTAACAGGCATGGGATTTCACAGAGAAACCCTGTCTCAAAAACAAGACAAACAAACAAACAAAAAACAAATCATAAACCAAAAAGCAAACAACAATAAAAATATCAGTTTCTTAAATATTCTCACTTAAATATTCATTTAAGAGCTGGAGGTAGGGTGTAGTACTACAGTCCCCATAAGACCAGGTCAAGACCATGGATCTCTGAGGTCAAATTGAGTTACATAACAAGATTTGTTTCACAACAGAATTTTAAGATTTCCAAAGAGTTAAAAGTACAGAACTGCCTTCTAACAAAGTTGAATAAGTACCTCAATATGAGCAGCATGCCCGTTTGTGTGATGGATGTGACAGCTACTGTGTGTGACGGGACCTCCCACTGCTCATTGCTGTGGGAGGAAGAGCCAATGCTCGGGCTTTAACTTCTCCACTGATCTGTTCCTACCACCTACTCTATCTCCAGACTGTCTGCAGGGTAATGCCAACTTCTGTAGTCCTCTCTTTTCTGCTCCCAATGACAGTCACCAAGCCCTCTACATCTCGAGGACAAAGCTCCTGATCACGCTGGTGGACAGATGGTGACAGGATAAATAAGAGCATAGAGAGGCTGCACGGCGTCAGAAAGGACTTTGTTACAAAGGCTTTGCTCTTAACTTCCTTACATTCTTGCTGTGACAGTAACTGCAAATCCCAACGTGCTCTGTCCTCTGCATTTATTCCTGATGCTGATGTCCCTTAGCTCTCCCCGTCATTAGACCTTACCTTTTCCTCTGGGAAAAGGCATATCTCCATTAAAGTCTTGTCCTGTAGCTGGCAGAATAATAGGCTATATATCTTTTCAACTCTTTGAATGAGCAATTGTATCATTGAGGGATATCTAGGCTGAAGAATATACTTTTGATGGGGATTTTTATTCATGGTCCTTAATATTTTTTTATTACTATTATCATTAAGCTTTTTAGGAGTTAAAATTAATTCAGACCACAGATTCTATTTCTCCCATCTTTTTACGATGGAAAAAAGTTGATACTCAGACATTAAAAGTTTTAAATGAGAGAATAAGGGACTTTTGCCAGGACTCTAGATATAGGACTCACTCCTAACATATGGTTTAAATCATTTGTTTGTTCTTTTGACATAATGTGTTAGACACAATAGAGGCTTACCTATAGATAATTCTTGATAAGCTGCATAGATTTTATGGAACATGAGTATATAGACTGTGAATCCTGCTTCTGTGGGTTATAGTGGCTGTACTTCAGCATCAGACTTTCAACATTCATAGCGAGAAGTTTCCATTGTACCTGGGCTGAGTGAGTATTTCTGCTGTCTTGATGGGCTCCTTGAAGCAAGAAGCTTTACAGATGAAACATTTATGGAAATTTCAGCAAGTTGGTTAACAGAGAGAACTGAAAGTAGCCATCTTTTTCTCTTGAGTTCTTTTTCTTTCAGAGAAGCCTAGTTGTGTTATCGTGTCTACAGTTTGGTAAATAACTATGCCTTCTCACTGATCTGTCCCCTCGGGCTTACAGTGGTAAAATGTGATGATTAGTCATGGGGAAAAGCTGTATGCATTCTTCCAAGCCAGTTGGCAATGTTTGTGTGTGTGTGCGTAGGAATTCAAAGTAAATAGAGATGAATGTATGAGTATCAACCTACAATAACAATTTTGATCCATGTTCATTGACTTGGACTTTTCAGGTTTGCACACTCCAAATGTCACAGATAGAAGGAACACGCTGTTACTAGAAAGTTAATTTATTTTTGATAGAAGATCCTTAATATTTGCTGTATTTATAAAAAGTTAGTTACCCCCAAAGTATTTATCCAGGGAAGTATATACTGGAGGACCTCTCTCTCTCTATCACCTTCTCTTACCCCATTCCAGGCCTTCCTTGTGGCTCAGTGGAACACAGCAAACTCCTGCATTATTTCCTGCCATTATCATCCCCCTGCAGTTTATTGATAAAGACTACTGGCTGCAGGGCAGAAGAACCCATTGGTTCTGACTTGAGCCATCTCTCTTTCCAGTGTTACTTCATTGGTAATACAAGGGAATTTGTTTGAGCTCCTGGCTCTGGTGATCCGAAAGACAGATAGTTGTTATGTAGTCTGGTTTATAATGAAAAATTATTTATACTTTTATGATTAACATCACATGAGCTTCTCAGTGAGCCTATATATGCTTGGCTAGCTTCTCATTTATTAGGTAATATTGGGTATTCATTATGTGGATTCTTTGCTGTTGGTCAACATCGTTCATCTTCTCTCCTAATGAGTGTAGTATTTCCAGTACATAAAGAGCTTCACACTCAATGTCTCATATTATCTATGTAGAAAGTGGGTCCTCATGGGAGCTGTTTTGGCTATTTTATTTGGAAAAAAGAACTGAAATCCTCAGAATGTCCCAGGAGTAGATAGGTGATGAGCAATGAAGGCCATTTCTATTCATCTGTCCTACTCATCTTGCAGTTCTTCCTACACATCTGGTTAACTTTTGATTGCTGGAAAAATGATGATTAGAGAACCCAGCCCATTCATGGAATTTCTGTTAAAATTTTTACTCTCTTTTTGAATTTAATAGGTGATGTTTTGGTAAGTGGAATATAATCCTAAATCACTCTCTTCACATTTCCCTGGCTTCCTGGTGTCTATTTTGTCTCATGCAACACATATTTGGCTACTAGAATTATGTTTTTCAAAAGCACATCATTCATATCAGTCTTTTGATAGTTTCCTACTGCCTCCCCGTCAATGTTTTCTATCCTTAGAGCCCACATTATGCTTTGCATATACCTACACAAAGGCACAAACAATGCCATTCCCATTGGGGTATGTGGCTGAAGACTCTTTGAAGTTCTGCTAGTCATTAACACTTTTTGGTGCTTTTAAAGTTTGTGTGTCAAAGTACTACGCAACTAACAAATCTTTGCCCAGAATCACGTGTGCATTTTATTGGGCTCGTATCAGTTTCAGAACTGTTTATTTGCCTGTACATATGTCCCAATAAATACGTACTGTTACTTTGGCTGTTTATCATTCACGCTATTTATCATCAACATAAATCAAATATTGTTGTTAAAGATTGTCCCTATATTATTAGTTTTCAACCCTTTGGTCTTAGGAGATTTGGATATTTCAAAATTTGAACTTCCCATGAGCTTGTGTTTATGTGAATTATATCTACTGATGTTTACTCAAACATGTATTAAACAAGTCACTAATTCATTTTTAAAATGATAAAAAACTATATTTTATTAAAATAGCTATATTTTTTTCTTAATTTTTTTCATTTTGTATACCGACCACAGTTCCCCCTTCTCCCACTCCACTCCCAAATCCCCCATCTACTCCTCAGAGAGGTAAGGCCTCCCTTGGGGAGTCAACAAAACCTGGCATACCAAGTTGAAGCTGGGCCAAGCCCCTCCATCCTACATCAAGGCTGAGCAAGGTATCATCCCACCACAGGAAATGAGCTCCAAAAAAATCCAGTTCATGCACCAGGGATAAATGCTGGTCCCACTGCCTGGGGCCCCACATCAAGCCACATAACTGTCACCCACATTCAGAGGGCCTAGTTGGGTCCCATACAAATTCCCCAGCTGTCAGTCCAGTGTCTGTGAGCGCCCATTTGCTCAGGTCAGCTGTCTCTGTAGGTTTCTCCATCATGATCTTGACCTCTGTCCCTTGCTTATAAAACGCCTCCTCCCTCTCTTCAACTGGACTCCAGGAGCTCCACTCAGTGCTTAGCTGTGGATATCTGCATCTACTTCCATCCATTACTGGATGAAGGTTCTATGATGACAATTAGGGTAGTCACCAATGTGATTACAGGGGAAGGCCAGTTCTGACACCCTCTCCGCCACTGCTAGGAGTCTTTAAAATAGCTAATTTTCTAAACAAAAATATTAGTATGAAGAACAGCATTGTTTTACATTTGTACAAATTTCTTTTGATGTTTGGCTTAATAGAAGACAGTTGGATTCTCATATCTGCTTCTACACTCAATCTGTGACAAATACTATTTTGGTGAACATAAATTAATAATTCAAGCCACACAGATGTAAAATCAGAAGATGGAGGAGTAGTTCAATAACTTTTCAAATGATATTATTAACATTATATCAAAATTCAAAGAATGATAGCATCTTTAAGGACTTCATGATGCATAGTGGGTACTTAATGTCTAACAAAATTGTTTCTGTTACATAACTCTGTGGGTTACATCATATGAATCACATAGTTTTGTATCAGAAAGTGCTATCAGAAAGTGTCACCCTGTGATCTATCTAAATACATATGCTATTGCTTTTGTTTCTTTTCC